>NC_133617.1:537122341-537491091 GCF_048593235.1 Sminthopsis crassicaudata
AATCTCACTTCAGATGCTTAACACTTATACCAGTATGATCCTGAGCAAGTCACTTAACCTTGACTGCATTAAAATATGCAATGATGAGGGATGACTAAAATTAACAAAATTAGAAATTTTATGTTTGAAATACCAGCAAAATTTCTTATGTTCTTAAATATAATCTAGGGTAAAATCAGGCTAAAACAAATTATTTTTTCTTCAGAAGAAACATCCACCACCATAGTCTTAAAGTTTAGATAATTATTGTAGTTCTATATTTTATTTTATAACTTTGTCACAGTGAGAAACATTTTCCAAGCACCACAAAAATTTTCCAGTTTCATTAAAACTGAAATGATATCCTAGTAATGGACAAAAACTGTCAATTTACATAATTAATACCAGTTAGAAAACATAATATTGGTGCAATCAATAACAACTCTCAGATAATAGATTTATTCACTCATATGAAATATAGAAAGGAGAAAACTAAAGCCAAGAAGTAAGTTGACCTGCCCAAAGACACATAGCCATTTTAGGAGTTAATCCCATGGTTACTGGTTCCAATTTTAAAGCACTTTCCACAGAGTCTTCCTCATGGAAAAACAAAAGATATCTCTTAGAATTAGAAATGATTTTATTTTGAATGTAATTATGTTTGTATTAACTTCCAGAAGAATTGTTTACAAATGATCACATATGCAGTGATGTGTAATAGTCAACTTTAGAAAGATAACTATGGCAATGCAAGAATTGATAGATATTGGGAAAAGGATGTGGAAAAATTAAAACACTAATTCATTATTTGTGGAATTTTGAACTGACCCAACCATCCTGCAGGACAATTCAGAACTATGCTTAAGAGAGTATAAAACCACATGTGTATATCCTTTAATCCATTAATACCACTACTAGATCTATATCCCAAAGGGATAATTAAAAAGAAAAAAATGACTTTCATGTACAAAAATGTTTATAGCAGCTCTCTTTGGTGTCTAAGAATTGGAAATTGAGTGGATGTCCATCAATTGGGGAATGGCTGAACAAACTATGTTATATGAATGACATGGAATGCTATTGTTCTATAAGAAATGATGGACAGCAAGTTTTAAGGAAACTATCTTTACATATAATTTAAAAAAAGAAAAGATCAAATGGGAAAAAATAAAACACAACAATTTATTACTAGAATTGAAAAATGATTTATAAGTTCATTAATATGGAAATATACTATAGTTTTGGATTTGGAGTTAAAGGTTCAAATGCTAGATCTACTACTGCCTGTTACCCACTTAATTGACTTTAAAACTCAGTTACCCTCTAAGTACATCATTTGAAAGCTGATTAGAAAACCAGTATATTTAACTACCTAACAATATGTAGTTAGATATATAGTCCTTTAATTTAATTAATTAATACATATGTCTTAGGCAAATTGCAGATGGACAATTAGCTGGGCCCAGAATTGAATAAGAACAAGAAAATAAGCTATATTGAATTTCAGAAACTAACTAGTATTTTAATAACCCTGTTGAATTTCCAGAAAGAAAAAACTCATTATTCTATCATCAAAATAGTTCAGTGGAAAGAGTACTAAAACTTGGAGTCAGAAAATATTGATTTAAGTCCTTGATCATCGACTTATTGAAGAAAGTTTGCAGGACTTTGGGGAAGTTCTTTAACTTTTCTGGGGCCTCAGTTTCTTCAGCTATAAAATAAAGATGGTTTATAAGGTCCTTTCAAGTCTATATTTATGATCCTAAAATTCTACATGGCTACAATTCTTGGAACAGTAAAATCACCAGACTAAAATTCATAGTTCCCTTATGGACAATGGAGAGAAATATAGAAATGGTGAGTAGACTGTGAGAGTTTTTCATTAATGATACATATGTAAGAAGTGACATAAATGCAGAGGTGTGCAGATAAATGTTTAACAGCCAGGTGGGGGAAGGGAAAAGGGAAACACATCCATAATATACTTTTAAGGTTAATGTGCAATATTAATATTTTTTCTAATACTTCCTCAAGTTCAGATAACCATAAAATAACAAATTAATTCATGATTTGTAGCATTTGCTGATTTCTTGTGTATAAATGGTCACATTGAAAAATTTACAATAAGCTCAGAAGAGCCAATTTAAGGAAAAGAATAAGGAATGACCAATATCCCAAGTGCTTTATGTCTTTGCTATGTAAAATAGGTAAGCTTACAAACTATTTTTTTTATGAATACATATGGTAGTTACAGAAGCAAATCATAATTCTTTTTAAAGAAGAGCCCAAGCTTCACAAAATGCTTTCCCATTTAGAAGTTGCAAAGAATTTAAATTTGTGTGATATAAGAAAATATTTCAGGCAAACCTACCCAAATGGGGCATGTGTTGCCTTAAGGAATAATGAATGGATTTCCACTTACTGTACATCTGAAATCCCTTTATGACCATCATAGGTAGATAGAGGAATTCTCATTCAGCATCTGATTAGATTACATGGATGGCCACTGAGATTTTTTCCAAGTCAGAGAGTCTATGATCCTCCCATAACTGGAATCTCATGAGAAACTTATATGGTTATATAACTAAATACCAAACGCTTTTGTCATTTGCAAGGGATATATTTTATAATCCTGGGAATAAAGGAGTGTCATATAGTTCTGATAATGGGATGATAATGTGTTCCTGACATCAAACCAACTACATTTGTAACAGTAGTAGTAGTAGTAGTAGTAGTAGTAGTAGTAGTAGTAGTAGTAGTAGTAGTAATAGTAGTAGTAGTAGTAGTAATTCAGAATAAAGGTAGGATACCATATGATCACAATTGAGGCTTTTCTAAATTCACACAGACTTTGAAACATCTGAGCTGATCCTTCATGAGCTTTTAATATTCTCAGAAAGACCAGGTTCAAATACATTTTGCAATGAGAACAATGCACAATCCTTTTTTACTCTCTCCCTTTGTTTCTCCCCACCTCCAACTACCATTAGACTTTATTCCTCCCACTGTTTTTAATCCAGATTTCTTTTAGTTATCATCATTAAGTTTATTGATTAATCCTGAAATGCTATAATTTATAGAATGGAAAGCAATCATAGCAATGCTATGTTTTGGGTAGAAGTAAATCAGTCAGGGGAGAAAGACAGCCTTCAACAAATAGCCTTATATTACTATAAAATCTCCTCTTGGCATACATAAAAAGGTAAAGAAACAAAATATCATCATATTGTTCTGGGAGACACAGAAGGCCAGTATGTCATAGTAAAAGCATCCCAAATAATGCTTTATGAATTCTGAATCACAGAGGCTTCCTGTATTGCTTTATTTCTGACCATCTGCCATTGCCCTATCCCTGTTCTATCTCTATTCTCTAGGATCATAAGAAATAGCAAGGGATTTAATCTAACAAGACAACCCTTCTATTCTTTTTATCTCTTAGGTTTCAAATATTCTATTATTATCTATATATTGTTAGGAATATGTTTTTAGAAACTGGTATTTCTGATTTGTATAAATCATTAATCTAAAATTCAAAGAAACATTTTTGCTTCATATCTCTGAGAACTTAATAGAAACCAAAATAATTTAAAAGCAAATTAATTACAATTACAAACCTAGAAGCAAAAAAAAATTGAAATCCATGAATTGGTTCGATTCATCCTCTCCTCTAGATCACATCCCTTCTTTTAAATATATAGATTAAGATAAAGTGTTTTATTTCTATTGCTTTTCACTAATGTTTCTCATTAAAACAAAATAACAACAGCAAAGAGGTAAAGTGGGCTATAATGTAAAGGGTTATGGAAAACTCTCTTAAAATTTTATCTATAACTAAATCTGGTTTGAGGCATATCTACATAGAAAGCGCTGAACTGGAAATGTCTAAAAGAGTCATTCCGATTAGTCAAGGCTCATTAAAACCATCATTTAATGAGCAAGACAGCTATTTACCAGTCTTTACCTCTTAAAGGTCCATATAGCTGAATTTTCATGAATTGGAATGATTGATTCTTTTATCCATGTCCAATTTGACTGCACACTAAGAGACAGTGCCTTTGTTCCATTGCTCACTACAGATAAAGAAAACCATTTTAGCCTATAATCTCATTTAAATAGGAATGATTTTAATAACTATGACTATAGTATTTTCTATCTTTTTTATCTTCAAGAAAAATAGTGGCAATTTAGAAATAGAAATGATTCAAACACATCAGTGATTATAACTAATACAATAAGGAGAAATGAGTATTTCAAAGTAGTTAAAAATAGACTTAACTATCTTAATATTAACTATTACTATTATGCAATTGAATTACATGGATTATATCTATTACTTTCACTGCCTGCAATTTATCTTTTTAAGCAAAAGTATGAATGATGCTTAGAGAGGAAGAAATTACTCAGTCCTTCAGTGTTTTGCTTTAATTTTACAAAAGTTTCTTTATTGAATTATCATTTTTCATATGCCATTTCCTTTTTATGCAGATTTCTTAAAATAGTAAAATCCTTTGTTTGCATGTACACATAATATTCTTATTCTGATAGCATAATATTACTGAGGAGGAAAAACTTAAACATATTATGTTAATTTAATGTAGTATAACATGCATAATATCATTCAACTGCAGAATTATTTCTCAAAGATTAATTTTCTTCTTATTTTTAAAATCATCATTGCTTTTTAAATTTGAAGAATCACCTAGCATCTTGTGTTCTTGATGTTTTGAAAAGATAGAGGGCAGTGATGGAAGTGGTTGAGGGACTTGGTGACCTTCCTAGCAATTCACTATAACTTTCATACCTTCTATTCAGGTTTCCATTAGCAGAAAGTGGTTTTATCTAACTAGACCCAAGCATTTCAGTCAATTACCAGCTTTTATCTTGTTATTATCATAAAGAGCCATTTCTTTCCTAAAATGGTCAATTAAGTTCATGAAAATAAATGGTGAAGTGTGTACAATTTTTTAGCCACTCTGTCAGAAGTACATTGGTGTTGCAGAAGAAAATATCAGAGCATTTCCTAATGAATAGAAATGGCTTTCATCAAACTCCATGTTCATTCCTCTTTCTTTCCTCAATACCTTCATTCTCCCCCAGAAACAATTCAGAGTTAACAATTCAGCCACTTAATATTTGAAAGGTCTTAAAAAAAATCCTCATTGTACTTAAAGTAAAGCCTCATGTATGTATTTTCTTTTTGCTTTCCTTCTTTCTTTTTCATTCCTTTTTCTTAGCTGCTCCTTTGTTTCAGTTTGTATAAAGTGAATTATAAAATCAATTAGGGCAGTCATTTTCCATTCAAAAGCAGCAGGCAAAAGGTTGTTAGTTTGGGAGTTTTTTAGGGGGAGTGATTGTTTTATTTTATTTTGTTTTTTAATCAGGACAAATGTGATTTAAGAGATAAGTATTTAGAGAAAATGAATCAAACAGATAGTATTGTAAGGTATGGACAAAAGTTAGAGTAATGTACAAAGAACTTGAAAATGTAAATGATGGGAACTTTTCCCCTCTAATTTGCATTCTTACAAGATTCTTGCTATTACAGCTTGTCAAATATGAATGCATTTTCAATGTTACTCTCATGAATTGGACTTAGATCCAGAAGGCATATGAATGATCACAAAGTCCAAACTCTCCTTTTATAGATTATGGAACTGAGGCATTAAGCTTTAAAGATAAGTATCTGAAGTTAAAAAAGTAGGATTTAACAGAACTTGAATTTAAATCCAGGTTCTCAGTATCCTGATCCAATGTGCTTTCCATTATTCATCATCTTTATGTAGCAATTTTTTTTTAGTCTTCCATGAGGTTTATAGCATACTCTAGGTCTTGTGGGAATTAGGGAGAATATAAACTATGGTTGCTTGCTCTTAATTCAATTAATTTGAGAATATTAGATTCAAACACAAAAAAGGGTAACACAAGAACCTGAAAGTACAAGAGATGCTACAAGACTGTTTTATTTATGATTAAGGGTTAAATGAATGGAGCAAAAAATGACTATTATGGTCCTGGAAAGATAGGAAATTATTAAGATCACTGTTGTTTCACATTTGTTTGGTTCCATGTGTGTAAACCCTGTTTCTGTAAAGAAATTTGAAGTTTTTTGAGAGCTAGAACTAATATTGGAACTCAAACCCCCTTTTTTCTGCTTATGAAATCTGTACAGTTTGTGGGTGGAGGTTAAGTTCATGATGACTATTGGTTTCTGAACAGCAAAACAGTTATTTCTATCTTTTCTGCTTGAAAATAAAATATGTATGTATATATATGTATATATACACATGTATACATATATATGTATATACACACATATGTATGTATTTATAGGTTTGGGTATATGAGCAATGAAGGAAGTTGATCTATCTTCCTCAAAGAGGTATGTATAAAAAAGGTCTGACAGGATCCAGAAAGTCCATTGTTGCATTTATAATGTAAATATTTTCATCTCAGAAATGGGCAATTGCTATAAATTATAGCTTGATTTCTTGATTTAATGTTTTTCTAGATTTAAGAAGCCATTAATAATGCAAATTAAGCTTACAGTCTGGATAAACATATATACATATGCGTGTATATACATATATGTATACATATACCAATGCACATGTGTGTGCCCATGTGCACTGACACACACACACAAGTGCTTTGTATCTATTATTTCACAATATTAGCCCCATCACACACCTCTTTCTTTCTGTGTTTCCCTCCCCCCCCCCCAGAATTTAGTGATGGCTTTCTATGCCTTTCTTATTTCATTATACAAATTGCTTTCTGGAACTTGATTGAAACATTCTTCAAGAATGGTATCACACTAGGTCAGAAAAGCAAGAATCTTCTCTCTGCTGATAGTATTATCTCCTAAATTCTGAATATAATAACATCCTGGGTGGCAGTGGTAGTGATTCTAGTAATTGTCCAAAAAGATGTTCTTTGTGATTTGAGTCTTCATGGAAATGAATTCATTATCTCTATTTTACATTATTTTAACTTTTGTCTTCCTTCATCAGACTTAAATACATTATTTTTCACATATATAAATCTCTATTGTGCTTTACATATTTCCTTACTTTTATTTTTCATACACATTTAGAATGTCACAGGAAGACAGTGTCTGATCAATTCCCACTTCACTTTTTTTTGAGGCTATGTTTTCAGTCTAGAACACCTTTTCAATGTACTTGAATTAGTTTTTAAAGTTTTCTTTTTCTTTTCTTTTTTTGTTTTGTTTTGTTTTGCTTAACTTTTTTTTTTCTAATAAGGGAATTAGACTACATGAGAAATAGTTGAAAGTATGTTGCTTTGGGAATAAGGTAATAACATAATTTTATAGTGCCAGCTTTTTAAAGTTAGTGATTTCTGGTCTAGGATTGATTGATTAAAGCTACGTTCATTCCTTAATGATATTCTGAGCTTCTAGTCTAGCTTACTAAGCATTATAAGCTGTTAATTATATTAAAATTAATTGAAATATTTAAAGGATCCAGTTTACAAAATATCTGACAAGTTGTCATCCAATATTTGCTTAAAGATCTCTTATATCTGATAATCTACTAACCTTCAAGAAATCACCATTCCACTTTTAGTCAGATCTAATTATTAGCATTCTTTTCCTTAAGTATTGTGAGCAGGGTTTTCCTTAACTTTAACTCTCCAACACAGTTTAGTATAGGTGCCACAAAGATGGAACTGCTACTTACTGAACAAAAATCCAGGTTACAAGAACACTTAGCCAAAAGGACGATTTGGGGTCTGGATAATTGAGTGTGGATTTGCAAGAAAATAATAGAAATTACAGGGAGAAAGAAAAGAGAAGAACATTGTGAATAATTTGTAGATACATGAAGGAGAGGAGCCAAAAGACATACTGGAAATACTTGAAAATAGATTTCATGTCTCACTCTCCACCTCCTCCTTGAGAAGAGTCTTCTCTTCATCAAGTCAAATGACCTCTTTTGTTTCAAATGATTCCCAAATAGTATGAACTTAAGGTCCCTTTACCAGATTAGTTGCTTTTTCATCAGTTGCTTTATAATTTCAATAACCTTCTTAAAATATAGTGTACATAACTTAATGTCGTTGTCTAGATTGTTGCATTCTGAATGGAATTTGCTACAAAAGAAAAACCTTGATCACAAATTTGCATTATGTAAGATAACAAAATTCTAAATTAGCCATCTTTTCCAGTCAGATAAGTGCAAGGAGAGATATCAAAATTGCATTACTTTATATTTGGATAGTTATCAGTCATTAAATAAAATGTTAAATTCTGGTTATTGATAAATTGTTCTTTTTAAACTGCATCTTCATATTCTTTGATCTTCATTTATTCTATAATGAATCGGTCTGATAAATTTGAATATGAGACCTTTTTCTGCAACTTTGCTGCAAATTTTCCCCAGTTAATTCTTTCCCTACAAACAAATGCATATGATTGGAATTGCTAATTTTTTTTGTTCCTTTATCTCATTTATTTAGCCTTCCATAAATACAAATAGTAATTTGTCCCTTATTTCTCTTATTGGTTTATGACATAATATTTCTTCTATAGAACGTTTGTCAAATTGGAATTTAATTTGGTTCAGGTGGTCGATATAAGAAAAAAACAAATTTGTATTGCATTGCTATGCAATGGAGTTTCTTAAACTTTTTCCACTAGCAAGCTCTTTTCACCTAAGAAATTTTTACATGACACACAAGTCAAAAATTTAATGATAATAAATAATAGTTTCACAATACCCACTTTCAGTTTTGTGATGAACCACTGATTAAGAGCTTTCCTATACAGTTTTTGAATAAAATTCTTGCAGTTTCTATCAAATCTTAAATCCACCCTTTTGTACCTGAGGCCTGGATTTGTTCAACAGTAACCTTCTAAGTTTTTTTTTTTTTTTTTAATTCAATCTAATTTTTTATGGCATTAAGATCAACGAATGAAACACATTTTTCCTTTCCTCCATTTTTGATCAATATTATGCCAAATATATGATTAGTTTTTATAAACCTTCTATGTGCAAGGGGAATTTTTTTTTTCTTTTCCCATTGACTAATTGCCTAAAATCTATCATCTCTATTTTTCTAAAATTCTATTTATCTTTTTCAACAATTTTTTAATATTTTTTTCTAATTTTCCTTGTATTGTCCACATTGAAATGTAGTATTTAAAAATACTTGCTAACTAAGTGACTGACTTTTAGCTTAATTAATCTGGCTTTAAAAAGGGCTATATTAAGTTCTCATAATATTGCTCTATTCAATCCTGTATTTCTTTTAAATATTTAAATGTTAAATAATTATATTAAATATTAAATAATATCCCATATTTCTTTTAAAATTAATTAAATAAATTTAATATTAATATTTATATATATATATTAATTATTCTACTTATTAGTTATCTTTAATGCTTTCAATCATAATATAATTATCATTGTTATTTGTTTTTATCAAGGCTATATTTACTAGAGCTTAATTAAAAATCTTGTTTGCTGCCAATGCTGTTTTGAGTTCAGTTGATTCATAATACTTCAGCCCTTCATTTTATCTCTCTATGAATCTTTGTGCTTCAAATGTTTCTCTTGTAAATGACATGTCAGATTCTTTTTTAATCTATTCTCTTAGTTTTTTTGATTCTCCTTTTCATATTCACATTAAATTTTATCTCATCCCATTCAGGAATGCAAACTGCATTTTCTCCCCTCTATCTGGTCTTACTGTATTTTAAAAAAAAAAAAAAAAAATTCTCTCACCTTTGTCTTTATAAATAATGTCAGAATAGAGAAGGTTTCCAGATACTTATGAATTATGAGTGGAACAGTCTATAGTTTCTGTCTTGCTGTTCTTTATATCTACAATCTCTACATCGATTTTTAAATTATTTTTTCTTTCCTTTACATTTCCTCTTCCAAAATTAGTTTGCTTTGTGTATGACTATTCTCTGAAATATTCAGTCCTTCCTCCTCCCCATCCCACCCCCAGCCCTTTTCTCTGATTTCTCCCTTGTCCCTGCAACCATAAAACAGGAAAAAAGAAAAAAAAAAAAAAAAAAATATATATATATATATATATATATATATATGCAATACCTCCTAAGGAAAAATAACTGAAGTAGAAAATAGGTCCAAGAGAGATAATCTAGCGATTATTGAACTTCCAGAAAGCCATGCTGAAAAAAGAATCTAGACATTATCTAACAGAAAATCATAAAGGAAAATTGCCCTGATGTCTTAGAATCAGACAGTAAAATTGCTTTTAAAAGAATTCACCTATCACCTCCTGAAAGAAACCCCAAAATTAAAACCTTAATATATCATAACTAAATTTCAGGTTATTGCCATATGAAAAAGATATTGTAAGCAGCCAAAAAAGAAACAATGTAAATACTGAGGAGCCATAATTAGTATTATTGAGGATTTAGTACCTTCCACTTTAAAGGATCAAAGGAATCTGATATTTCAAAATACAAAGCCAAAAATAAGCTATCTAGCTAAAAGGAGTATTGTATTTCAGGGAAGAAGGTGGACATTCAATGATACAGATGAATTTCACCTATTTTTAATGAAAAGACCAGAATTGAACAAAAATTTGATCTCCAAAGACAAAACTCAAGAGAAGCATTAAAAGGTCAAAAGGGAAAAATTCTAGAGAATTATATTTCTGTTATGGATATACTTAGAGATCGTGACTATAATTCAATTTTATTATGATAATACAGGAAAAAAAACTAGAAATGGAAAAGGGATTGTACTGGAAAGAGAGAAAAAAAGGAGATAAACAAGGAAAATTATATCTCATTACGAGGCCAAGAAGGCCTATTATAATTGAGGGAAAGAAGAGAGGACATGAGCATTGTGTGAATCTTACTGTCATCAGATTTGTTTCAAAGAGAGAATATCAGATATATTGGGTTTCACAGAGAAACTTATCTCACCTTATAGGGAAGTGGGAAGGGAAAGGGGAAAAGGAAAGGAAAATCTAATAGAGAAGAAAACAGAAGTGTTAGGGAAAAGATGTAAAAAGAAGAAGAGGTTTTAAAGGAAGAGAGCTGTTTGAGGGAGGTGGTCATCAGAAACAAAATACTGGGGAGAAGGGAAGAGGGGAAAGAAAGAGAAAAGTATAACAGGGTAAATAAGATGGCATGAAATACAGAATTAGTTATTTTAACTGGGAATGTTAATGGGATGAACTGTTCCATAAAATGGAAGCATATAACAAACTGGATTAAAAGCCAGAATCCTATAATAAGTTGTATACAAGAAACACACTTAAAGCAGAATGATACATTCAGAATGAAAGTAAAAAGCTAGAGCAGAAACCATTATGCTTCAGGTGAAGTTAAAAAAGTGGAAGTAGCAATCCTGATCTCAGGTCAAGTAAAAGCAAAAAATAGATATAATTCAAAGAGGTAAGGAAGGAAACTATATCTCACTAAAGGGTACCATAGATAATGGAACAATATCAATACTAAGCATATATGCACATAGTGGTATACCATCCAAATTTCTTATGGCAAAGTTAAGAGAGATGCAAAAAGAAATAGACAGCAAAACTGTACTCAACCTTTCTCTCTCAGAACTAGATAAATTGAACCACAAAATTAAAAAAAAAAAGAAAAAAAGTTAAGCAGACAAATAAAACATCAGAAAAGTTATGTATAAGTCTTTGGAGAAAATTTAATGTAGACAGAAAGGAGTTTACTTTGTTCTCAGAGGTTCATGGAAACTATACAAAACTTGACCATGTATTAGGGCATTAAAAACCTCAAAATCAAATTCAGAAAAGCAAAAATAGTAAATTCATTTATTTGATATCATAATGCAATAAAAATCACATGAAATAAAAGGCCAGGGGAAAATAGACCAAAAATGAATTGGAAACTAAATAATCTAATCCTAAAGAATAAATGGGTGAAACAACAAATCATACACACAATGAATATCTTCATCCAAGAGAATGACAATAATGAGACAACAGACCAAAATTTGTGAGATGTAGTCCAAGTAGATATTAGGGGAAATTTTATATCTCTTACATGTTTATGTGCATAAAATTGATAAAGAGAAGATCAATGAATTGGCCTTACAACTAAAAAAGCTATAATAAGAACACATTAAAACCCTCTATTAAATACAAAATTTGAAATTCTGAAAATAAAAAGGGAGATTAATAAAATTGAAATAAAACTATTCAATTAATAAATAAAACTAAGAGTTGGTTTTCTGAAAAAAAAAAAAACACACAATAGATAAGCCTTTAGTTAATTTGATTAAAAAAAGGAAAGAGGAAAATCAAATTGTTAGGCTCAAAAATGAAAAGGAAGAACTTTCCACCAATGAAGAGGAAATTAGAGCAATAATTAGGAGTTACTTTGCCCAACTTTATGCCAATAAATTAGATAACCTAAGTGAAATGGAAGAATACCTACAAAAATATAGATTGCCCAGATTAACAGAAGAAATAAATTACTTAAATAGTCCCAATTTAGAAAAGGAAATAGAACAAACTATTAATCAACTCTCTAGGATAAAATCTCCAGAACCAGATGGACTTACATGTGAATTCTACCAAACTTTTAAAGAACAATTAAATCTAAAATTATATAAACTATATAAAAAAATATGGAACAAAGGCAGCAAGCATCAATTGTAATGGGTATAAACTAGAACCAATACCAATAAGATAAGGGATGAAACAAGATTGCCACTTTCTCTTTTACTATTCAATATTATATTAGAAATGAGAGCTTTGGCAATAAGAGAAGAAAGAGATTAAAAGAATTAGAATAGAGAATGAGGAAACCAAATTATTACTCTCTGCAGCAGATATGATAGTATACTTAGAGAACCCTAGAGAATCAATCAAAAAAACTACTAGAAACAATTCACAACTTTAGCAATGTTGCAGGATACAAAATAAATCCACCTAAATCATCAGCATTTTTATATATTACCAACAAAGTCCAGCAGCAAGAGATACAAAAAGATATTTCATTCAAAATAACTGTGGGTAATATAAAATATTTTGGAATCAATCTGCCAAGGGGAAATCAAGAATCATAGGAACACAACTACAAAATACTTTCCACACAAATAAAGTAAGATGTAATCAGTTGGAAATATATCAAGTGCTCATGTGTAGGCCAAGTGAATATAA
The DNA here is from genome assembly GCF_048593235.1 of Sminthopsis crassicaudata. Taxonomy (NCBI): domain Eukaryota; kingdom Metazoa; phylum Chordata; class Mammalia; order Dasyuromorphia; family Dasyuridae; genus Sminthopsis; species Sminthopsis crassicaudata. Next base: position 537,135,473 of record NC_133617.1, read on the forward strand.
TAAAAATGAAAATACTACCTAAATTAATCTACTTATTTAGTGCTATACTAATCAAACTCTTTAGAAATTATTTTACAGACCTGAAAAAAAATAATAACAAAGATCATCTGGAAGGACAAAAGGATAAAGAATTTCAAGGGAATTAATGAAAAAATGTCAATGAAAGTGGCCTAACTGTGCCAGACCTAAAACTGTATTATACAGTAGTGGTCATCAAAACCATTTGGTATTGGCTAAGAAGTAGAGTAGTTGATCGTGGAATGGGTTATGATCACAAGACAAAATAGTCAATAACTATAGCAATCTAGTTTTTACAAACCCAAAAGACTCTAGCTTTTGGGATAAGAATTCACTATTTGGCAAAAACTTCTGGGAAAATTGGAAACCAATATGGCGGAAACTAGGCACTGACCCACACCTAACACCACATACCAAGATAAGGTCAAAATGAGTTCATGCTTTAGACATAAAAAGTGATATTATAAGCAAATTCGAAGAACATAAGATAATTTGCCTCTCACAGCTATGGAGAAGGAACAAATTTGTAACCAAAGATTAATTGCAACTCATTATTGAACACTAAATAGATAATTTTGATTATATTAAGTTGAAAAGCTTTTGTACAAAAGAAAAAACCTAGTGCCTAAAGGGTTATCAAACTGTGCATACCATTTGATCCAGCAGTGTCTTTACTGGATCTGTATCCCAAAGAGATCATAAAGGAGGGAAAGGGACTCACATGTGCAAAAATGTTTGTGGCAACCCTTTTTGTAGTGACAAGAAATTGGAAAGTGAATGGATGGATGCACACCAATCGGGGAATGGCTGAATAAGTTATAATACATGAATGTCATAGAATATTGTTGTTTTATAAGAAACAATCAGGACAATGATGCTAACTCAAATGAGGAGAACCAGGAGATCATTATACACAGCAATATCAATGTTGTATGACAATCAATTCTAATGAATGTGACTCCAACAATGATTGATACCAGTTCCAATGATCTTCTGATAAAGAGAGCCATCTACACTCAGATAGAGGACAGTGGGAACTGAATGTGAATCAGAACATAAAATTCTTGTTGTTGTTGTTCTCTTGCATTTTATTTTCTTGCTCATTTACTTTCCTTTGTGATCTGATTTTTCTTGTGCATTAAGAGAATTGTATAGATGTTTATAAATATTTGATTTAACATATATTTTAACATGTATAACATCTATTGGATTCCTTGCCTCCTAGGGAAGGGGGTGGGGGTAAAGAGGGAAAATCTGAAACACAAAGCTCTGCAAAAGTCAATGTTGAAAAAATTAATCTCAGTATATCTTTTGAAAGTAAAAATCTTTGAAAAAAAAAAAAGGATTGTTTTTGAAAGTATAGTAGAACACTGGGAAATGAATGTAAACTGTTATTTTTACCTTCTGAATCCAACTCTTCCTGTGCAACAAAAAATTCGGTTCTACACATATATATTGTATCTAGAATATACTGTAATATATTTAACATATATAAGACTGCTTGCCACCTGGGGGAGGGGGTTGGGGGAGGAAGGGAAAAAAATCTGAATAGAAGTAAGTGCAAGGGATAATGTTGTAAAAAATTACCCATGCATATGTACTGTCAAAAAAATGTTATAATTATAAAATAAAATAAAAATTAAAAAAAAATAAAAATAAAATTAAAAAAAAAAAAAAAAAAAGTATAGTAGAATTTACTCAAGAACTCATTGGGCCCTGGAGATTTTTTTCCTTAGAGAGTTCTTTAATGGTTTATTCAATTTTTTCCTTCTGATCTATTTTATCAAATTATCATTTTTTCTTTGAAATATTATGCTTAATTTTTAACCTACTTGTGAGATTTGTTTTTTCTAGATTCCAAACTATGAACTTTCAACTATTTATTCAACCTGAATACTACTGGCTAACTGATTCTGACACTCATCAACTCCCTAAATGTTACTGCTGCCACATTCAAGTCACATGCATTCCTTAGTCTAGATCCCACTAGGCAGTGACAGTTCTATACCCCTTATCAGCATGAAGCAGTTTGAGAAAATGAAATCTCTATCCTTTTGTCCCAAATGAATTTGGGGTTCAAACTTCTTGAGAAGGAAAATGATGGAATATAACTTCTAGGGGATACAGCAGTAGGGAGGTCCCCCTGACCTTGGGGTGCTTCTGTTCTAACAAACTGTCAATGATTCTAAAATCTTCTGGCCTTAGTCTAGTTCTAGATATGCTGGTCAGTAGTAACCAAATTCCTGAGAGCACTCCTCATTTCTAACTTTAGGCCATGAAATTAGCATATCAATGACATGAAGAACTGGATAAATTTGTCTCCTTGCTCTTGGTTCCTTGCTAAATATTTTTGGAACTTAACCTGTTTCAATTGGTGTTATAATTACAATAAATTTTGCCCCTTGACTTGGGGAAAAAAAAAAAAAAGGCAATATTATGCTTAATTTTGTGAGGTAAGCAATTCTTTCTTGTTGGCCTAACTTCTTTGTCTTCCTGGATATCATGTTCCAGAACTTCCGGTTTTTGGGGGGTAAGAAGAAGGTTGATTTTGTTATTGTTGCTGATGCTGTTGTTGTTGTTGTTGTTTTCTGCTTTGTTTTAATATTGCACCTATTAAGTTCTACCTAAATCTGATTATAGCTCTCTGTTATTTGAATTGTTTCTTTCTGATCATTTGCAGTATTTTTTTCCCTTGACCTGATTATTCTGAATCTGGGATCTAATGTTCCTTTAAGCTTTCATTTTAGGATGTCTTTCCTGACATGATAGGTGGATTCTTTCAATGCCTATTTTGCCTTCTGATTCCATAATATTAGATAATTTTTTCCAGACAATTTCTTGAAAGATGTTATTCAGATCCTCCTTTTGATTGTGGCATTCAGGTAATCCAATGATTCTGACATTGTTTTTACTGAATCTATTCTAAATGTCAATCATTTCTTCCAAGAAGTATTTTAATTTTCTTCTGTTTTGTAATTATTTTGAATTTGTTTTATTGATCCTTGATGATTCCATTTGCCCAATTCTAAATTTTAAGGACTTGTTTTGTACTCCTCAAAATCCATCTGCATCTCCCTCCCTTTCCCCCACCTTCCCCCATTTAGCTAATTGTGCTCTTTAAGGAATTGTTTTCTACAATACCTTTGTGTGTCATTTTCCACTAGGCTATTTTTACTTTTTTAAGAAATTGTGTGTTTGTGTGTGTGGGGGTGTGTGTGTGTGTGTTTTCTTTTCCACAAGTTACTGACTTTTTGATCCTTTTTTGTTTCAATTATCTCTATCATTATCATATCTTACTTTTTTCTACCTTGATTTTTATTCTCTTTTTTTATCTCTTCCATGAGTTAATTTCTGTTCATGAGACCACTTTCTATTTTTCTTTAGGATTTTGCCTCTCAATGGTGACACAATGTAGTTCTCTTCTCAATTTGTGTCTTGATCTCTGCTATCACCATAACAATTTCCTATGGTAAGATTCTTTTTAGTTACCAATGTTGTTTTTGAGTTTTGGTGTTCTTATTATGACCTTTTTCCTTTCTTTTAAATCTGAGCTCTGCTCCTGGGATGGAGGGCTGCAAATCTTTTCTGTTTATCTAGTGTATCACTGATGTTTCTCTGAAACCCAGGGGTGACCCTTGCATCTGGTGTTACGCTGACAGGTTGGGAATGGGTTTATTTGACACTGCTGAAGACTACAGAAGTCTGAAAGCTTAACTGGTGCTCAGTTGGGTTAGTGTTGTTGGTGTCTTTTGTTTACTGAGGTCAAAAGGGTCTTTCTGCATTTCCTTGGGGCTACAGTGAAGCACATGGCAGTCTGCCCACTTACAGTTCTACCTTTTTCCAGGGCTAACCTGAAGCACACAGTAAGGAGCTGGGCACTGCTGGCACCCTGTTTGCTTAGGCACCCATAGGGTTAGTCTTGACATGTTTCCTCAGGTTACACTGAAGCACATGGAGATAAATTCACTGAAATTTGTCTTTTTGCCCAAGGTTATGCTGAAGCATATAGTGATTCTCAGAGCTGATGTCTGCCCATTTCTTTGATTATACTGAGAAATGTGGAGTGGAACTGGTATTGGTATTTTTTGTCTCCAAAACACTGAGTCTCATGATCTACTTTTGGTTGGTTTGCAGAGATGGGGCTTGCTTCTGTAATATTGGGATGCTTCCTGTTTTGGCCTGTGTTCCCCTTTTACCTAAGTAAAAAATTTTAAAAAATAAATAAATAAACAAAAAAACTTTTCTTAATGATCTTCGAAGTTTTTTTGGCTCAAAATTGATTTCATCTGGCCTTTTTGCTGCTTCTGCTGTTCCAGGATTGCTTTTGGGTGCTATTTTATCATGTTTGTAGTTGAATTTAGAAAAGTCACTGCGATTTATTGTTTTGCCATCTTGGCTTCCAGAGTCTTGAAGAGTTTCTTTCTTTTTTTTTTCTTTCTTTCTTTTTTTTTTTTTTTTGGATGTGTGTGTGTGTGTGTGTGTGTGTTTTCTAACCAAATATAAATGATTAAAAAAAAAAAGTTTTATTTGCCAAATTAATATATAAGCTCTTTTCATATATTTAACTTATCTGATAAGTACTTACAGAGTATCTTTTATATACATAGTAAATGTTAACAGTTATAAAAAGATAAAAGGGAAAAACACAAAATAAAACAAACAAAAAGTATCTTTGAAGCTCCTTTGTCTCTATCCCCAAAGAATTCAACAACACATTGGGGAAAATACTATAAAAATATATATGAAAAGTTCAGTTTCAATGTGCAATTTTGTTTTAATATCTAATTTATACCACTCATTTTACATTTAGGACTAGGAGGAAGTTAAAAATGTATCTTATTCTACTCTTTATTGTCATAATTTCCACGTGTGGAAATGTAGACATAATTCACTTAAATGACTCACCTAGGACTGCAAAGTGACAAGTGACAGAACTATAAGTCACACTCAAATTATTTAACTGGAAAATGCAGCATTTTCCCCAAACCACTTGATTTATGTCTGTGATAATATGATAAATGCCATAGAACTTAAGAAAAGAGATATTATTATGAAATATTCAGAAAAATTGAAACTAGACCTATGAACTAGAGAACTCCTATATGAGGAAACTCTTTACAAATTCAGGCCAGCAATTTTTTCAGAAACACATTGTTTTAGTGTTGCCTCATGCTATGAGGGGTGTTACTTGTCTGTGGTCCCATAGGTAGTACATGTCAGAAGTGAGTTTTTAACCTATATCTTTCTTAATTAAAGGTGAGTTCTTGATTCACTATAGCATCTTTGCTTCTGTATGGAATATGGGTATATTTATTCAATTAGTTCAATTAAGTAAATTTAATTGAGCTTTAATAGTATGATGATGATGTCTCTCAAAATGGAATATAGGTATACCTATTCAATTTAGTTCAATTAAGTAAATTTAATTGAGCCTTAATATTATTATGATGATGTCTCTAAAGGAACCTAAAATCTAATAACAAGGACAAAATTAGAGGATAAAAAACTGTTTTGTAAAATTAAAGGTGACAAGATGTAAAGGACTGAAACTCTTGAGTTAATGAACTGAGGTTAGACAATCAAGCACTTGAGGCTAATTACAGATTGGACAATATTCTATAAGAATATGCTTGGAAAATGGCCCTTCCCACTATCCTAAGCTTGCCCAATCATTTGATGTATACAGAGAATTGTGGGAGGGACTAGGGGGTGAAGTGATATTAGCCAGGCTCACTGTATGGGGCAGAGGAAGAGGTGAGGTCACAGAGATTCTTCGTGTCCATTCCCTTTAACTTCTACTGCTAAAGACCAAGAATAAAGCTTTTTGCTTATCCTGACTCTGGCTGATTCTAAGGTATCCAGGGTGCTAATGCGATCATCACAACAAAAAGTGGGTCAAACACTATATTCTGAGTGATCAAAGGGAAAAGGCCCCTTTTAGCTGTGGATTCAGGAGATGAAATTTAGCTGGTCCTCAAAGTGAGGGATTTCAAATATTAGGATAAACCTTTTCAGATATGATGGGCAATAATCTCACAAAGAGAAAGTACACAAAGTACAAGTCTACTGTAATAGTTCCTACTAAAGTCAATAAAAATATGCATTAGGAAGATAGTAAAATGAATGGGATATGAGAGTGGAAGAAAGATATTGGAGTTACTGTGGTAGCAAGAATTAGAAATTACTGAGATAGAGAATGTGAAGAAGGAAGAGTTAAAAATTAATGTGTGTGCTATCCACAAATAAAAAGGAAACTGAAAGGAGAAGCCATTTAAAAATATATATATACTGAATATAAGATTATGGAAGGACATCTAATTGTAAATATTTTGAAGAGAGTTTAAAATGAAGGATTAATGTTTAAGATAATAAACTCATAGACATAAAGAAGTTATGTGAATGGATAACATCACTAAATGAAAGAATATAGAAACTATATTTAGAAAAGTGAAGTGATAAAGGAAAGATCAAAGAAATGTTTAGAGGGCTAAGAGAACCATCAGAATTTAATCCCCAAACATACAGAAGGAAGAATTATTAAGAAAGAAGGGACATTCAATCATGTCAAATGATGCAGAAAAGTAAAGAATGAAGAATGACAAAAAGTCATGGAATTCATCAATAAGGAATTTGAGTTAAGTTTGAAAAGCGGAATTCATTTTATATTAAAATTTATATTGAATTTTTTGTTTTGACATCAGTCTTTTATGAATATCCAATCTATAGTATCCTCCATTTCTTCATCCTTTATAAGAAAGAGAAAGAAATAAAAATAGGGACCACATGTCACAATGTATACATTCTGCCTTTTCTGCTAAGAGGAAGGGTATATGTTGGTTGGTGATATATTTTCTAAAACTGCTATTGACTTCCTTTTTAAAAAATTCATCTTTTTATTTACGTTGTTGTAGACATTATGAATATTGTTTCTTTTATTCTGCTTATTTTGTTGCATTTGTTCTTATAGTTTTTTCTTACATCCCTATAGATTTTTCATATCTATCACAATTTTCACTTATATTAATAATCCATTCTATTCATATGCTAAACAGATTTTTTAATATTCTATAATTTATAGTCATTCATTTTGTTTCAAATTTTTGGCTATTAAAAAGAGTACTATATTATCCCCCCCCCATTTATTAGTGCTATAGATCTGATTTTTGTATCCTTGTCGGTATATTCAGTAATAAAATTACTGGACAAAATGGAATGCACACTTTAGTAACTGTTTCATCTCATTCTGTACCTATTCCCTTAGCAAAAAAGAAGAGGAAAGTCTGGGAGCAGGGGAACTGCCATTGTCTATTGCAAAGTTTCTTGTGTCATCTCTAAGCTTTGCAAAGAATAATAATAAGATGTATTCTCCTGTTTGTCCATTTACTATCTCTTTTGTGCTTTATTTGTCTCAAGCTCAACCTCTATTTCCCTCTTCAAAGATGAATGGGGTCATCAACTCAATCATGAACATTTGCACATTCCAGTGACTGAGTCCCAATAAGCCATTTCTCATATAAACTCTTTATTCCAATATTCCTCAACTCCCCCACTGCAAAGTTCCAACTATTTTTTCTACTACATCCTCTGGAAAGCCTGTTTCACAAAGTGACAAGTTTATCATCCTAAATATTTTCCTTTGTCAGTCCTTCTATCTTTTAGCTATCATCAAAACCTGGCTCTCTCTCCTTCATCCCGACATCCTCACTTGTTACCATTTCACTATAGTCTGCTTTTTCACTCATTTCTCTCAATTTCACTAGTCAAAGAGGGAATTGAAAAAACTCCTTGCTCCTCATGGTCACTTCCAAGTTCTACCCCAATCTCTCTCACTCAGTAACTTCTCCTTTAAAATTTATCCAAATCACAACTAACACTGCATTGCAATCATATCTGTTTACAGACCTCATGTATATTCCCTCCTTTATGTCAATAAGTTTGGTCCCTGACTCTAAGTACCCTATTGCTTTCACAACCAAATGAAAAAATATTTTGTTTTTCAAAATATTTCATAACCTAGCCCAATCCTCCCTTTGCAACTGTCTTATGCCTTATTCCTTACTACTTATTACTTGATTTAGTGACACTGATTTCTCTCCTGTTCTATAAATATTATACTTCTTCTCTCAGTTCCAAACATTTTTTCTGGTTGTCCCCCATGTCTAATATGTTCTCCTTTCTCATCTCTGCCTACCATCTTCCCTGTTATTCTTTAAATCCCAACTATAATTCTTTCTTCTATGTGAAGTCTGGTACAACCCTCATTCAATCTAGTGACTTTCATTTGTTACTTAATTCCTATTTATTTAGAATTTATTATCAATAATTTATTTAGAAGGCTGCTAATCAAGGCAGAGTCAAAATGACAGGTTTTTGCTTGAGATTCCTCTCAGCTCTCATCCAAGTCCTCCAAATAACTTTAAATAATGACTCTAAATAAATTATAGAGTGGCAGAATTCACAAAAAGATTGAGTGAAACAATTTTCTAACCTGAGTGTTAAAAAGGACAACAAGAAAGGTCTGCTACATTACGATGAAGTCACAGTTCAGTGCAGGTTACCCCCACACAAACTGGGTCATAACAAATCAGGAATAGGCCTCAGATTAAGTCAGTGGAGTCAATGACAGTTTCCATATCTCTCAGCCTATATTCACCAAAGACAACTTAGAAAATTAGCAAAAAAGGTCTGTCACAAATGGGTGAATGCAGAACAAGTGCAGAATAGGTCACAGCAACATAATTCTTGCCCCAGCAAATCAGGTTTTAGGAGTCACTTATTAGTAGGATCAGCAGCTGCTTCCAGATCACATATGGTCAGTAGGAAGGGGTCTCAAACAACTGATCAGAAAATTATGGGGGTTCCCTTGCTAGCAATGAAGCAGAAATCTTTTGCTTTCTCTGTACTTATATTTGGGTCACAATCCTAGGTAGGTAGTCCCAGGTGAGGAACACTAATGAACCAGAACTTGAAACCACAGTAGAAGGGGACTCTCCTCATAGTTCCAGGGCAGAAGAGAGTGCTTGCGGTCACTCACAGACCAGTGCACAGTGCAAGAGAGAAGTAAATAACTCTTCTTAGATCAGACTATCTTGGAAGAACTGAACAATTACAGATTCCTAGAAGTATTTCTATAAACAGTTGTACAAATCCCCTGAAACTTGGGACAATACACTGCTCACCCTGAAAATAGAAATCTATTTTAACAAAGGCTGGGGAAATAATCAAAAAAAAAGAAAAAAAAAATCTGACCATAGAAAGTTACTATAGTGACAAGGAAGATCAAAACAGACACTTAGACTCAGAAGATAACAAAATCAAAGTTCCTGCATCCAAAGCCTCCAAGAAAAATATGAATTGGTCTCAAGCCATGAAAGATCTCAAAAAGGATTTTGAATATCAAGAGAGATAGTTGAAAGAGATATGAGACTTATACAAGAAAATCATGGGGGGCGGAGCCAAGATGGCGGAGAAGAAACACACGACTCAGTGAACGTCCTCACTCCCTCACAACCAATTAGATAAATTAAGTCTCAAAATTAGCTCAGGACTGATAGATACCACAAGGACTGGAAGCACGACTTACCAGCTGAAGAGAATCTGGAGTTTCAACAGGAAAGGTCAGTTCTCAGGGGAGGAATAAGAAAGACCAGCACAGATGGTGGGGTAGGGGCACACTGCGCCCATTGCTCTGGGAAGGGCTCTGGGATCAGAGAAACCACTGAGGTAAAGGAATCTGGCACAGGCTGTTAGCTCTTCTCTGCTAATTATTTAGCAGTTCAGAGGAGAAAGCCAAAATATTTTAAAACTCAGATTAGATTTTCCCCGGACCCTGGGGGTGACTCAGTAGACTCGGCACCAGGGGGTGTGGCCTCAGCTACCTCCTGAGAATAGTTAAGAGACTGACAAGTGGGTGGATACGGCCCAAGGCAACACACACTGCCTAGCTTAGCTGGAGGGAGTGGAACTCAGCTCCAGGAAGTCCCAGAGAAGCGGAACCTTTGAACTAGGGACTGCGGTTTCTGGCAGACACTTCCAGTTTGAGCGCAGGGGCTTCTCACGTCACCTGCTGCAGACATCCACTCCCCACCTGGACACATAGGCTGGGCTTCGTGCTGTCTTCACTATTCTACGCCCTCGAAGCACAGTAGTGCTAATCACCTCTGAGGCACTTCCAGGGAGGGGGTGGGGAACTCTCTCCCAGAGCTCTCTCTTACCTCAGGCTCAGGAGCCGCTGCATCCATCCCGTCTGGGAGGAAGCTGGTAAAGAAGTAAATAATTTCCTACCCCAGAGACAGACCCCAAAACATTTTTTAAGTATGAGCAAAAAAGCTAGAAAAACTATAGATTCCTTCTATACAGAGAAAGAGCGGGTAACCAACCCCGAGGAAGTTGACAGCAGAGAATCAGCAGACAACAACCTAAAGGGGAACGATTCCTGCCCCCCATCACATAACTCTCTCCTAGAAGAAGCTCTTAAAAAATTGAGGGAGATCGAAGAAAAATGGGGAAAAGAAAGGGAAGTTATGATAGAGAATAACAACGTCCTGAAATTGGAGTTGGAAAAAATAAAGAATTCACAGGACATGCAGGGAAACAAAATTAGTGAATTAGAAAAGGTTAAAAAAACACAGGAAAGTAGGATTTCTGAATTGGAAAAGATAAAAAAGTCTCAAGAAAATAGAATTTCTGAATTGGAAAAAGAAAATAATTCTCAAAAAAAAAAATTAGGGAAATGGGAAAAAACTCAATAGAGCAAAATAATTCATTTAAAAACGAAATTGGGCATTTACAAAAAGAACTAAAAACTGTGAAAGAAGAAAATAACTCCTTAAAAGTCAGGATGGAACAAATAGAAATGAATGATTCACAGAGAACCCAAGAATCAGTCAAACAAAACAAAAAAAATGAGAAGCTGGAGAACAACGTCAAATACTTACTGGGAAAATCTATAGACCTGGAAAATAGATCTAGGAGAGATAATCTGCGGATTATTGGACTTCCAGAAAACTATGACCAAAAAAAGAGCCTAGATTCTATTTTACAGGAAATTATCAAAGAGAACTGTCCAGAGATAATAGAAACAGAAGGGAAAGTAGATGTGGAAAGAATTCATCGAACTCCTTCTGAAATAGACCCTAAAAAAAGAACACCACGGAATATTGTGGCTAAGCTGCAGAATTACCACACAAAGGAGAAAATCCTGCAAGCAGCTAGAAAAAAACAATTTAAATACCAAGGTGCCACAATAAGGGTCACCCAAGATCTGGCTGCCTCCACATTAAAAGATAGAAGGGCCTGGAACCTGATATTCCGAAAGGCAAAAGATCAAGGACTGCAACCAAGAATGAACTACCCAGCTAAGTTTAGCATCTTTTTCCATGGAAGAAGATGGTCATTCAATGAAACAGAGGAATTCTATATGTTTCTAAGAAAAAAACCAGACTTAAACAAAAAATTTGATCTACATCCACAAGACTGAAGAGAAACAGAAAAAGGTACACAGAACCCTTGAGAACTGTAACTTTGTTGTGGGTATATAAAAAATACTCAAGGATAATTTGATTTTACTGATATAAAAGAAAAAAAGGGGGGTGTGGTAAAGGGAAGGAGGTCGGTTCAGAAAAAGGGGAAGGAGTGATAAAAAGAGGGAAACTACATCCCAGGAAGAGACATAGAAAATACACCATATCTGAGGGAACTTAGTGAGGGGGAGAATCATTGTGTGAATCTTACTCTCATCAGAAGAGGCTCAAAGAGTAAATAATTAACATATTTGTTTTTCAGAGAATTTTCTCTCACCTCATTAAAAGGGGGGAGAGGAAAAGGGGAAAGGAAAAGGAGAATAAGTGAAGGGACTTGGAGGGAGGGGGGAGGGATCCTAAAAAAAAAAAAAAAAAAAAAAAAGAAGGAGGGTTGCGCGTCACAAGGGGGGTCTGTAAATTAAATATCGGGGAGGGGGATCAGGGGGGTCAAGGGAAAAAAGTATAATCTGGGGATAATACGATGGCAGGAAACACAGAATTAGTAATTTTAACTGTAAATGTAAATGGGATGAACGATCCCATCAAACGGAGACGGATAGCAGATTGGATCAAAAAGCAGAACCCTACAATATGTTGTCTACAGGAAACACACTTAAAGCAGGGAGATACATACAGAGTAAAGGTAAAAGGTTGGAACAGAGCCTATTATGCTTCAGGTAAAGCCAAAAAAGCAGGGGTAGCTATCCTTATCTCAGATCAAGCAAAAGCAGAAGTAAATCTCGTTAAAAAAGATAAGGAAGGAAACTATATCCTGCTGAAAGGTAGCATAAATAATGAAGCCATATCAATACTAAACATATATGCACCAAGTGGTATAGCATCTAACTTTCTAAAGGAAAAGTTAAGAGAACTGCAAGAAGAAATAGACAGTAAAACTATAATAGTGGGAGATCTCAACCTTGCACTCTCAGATTTAGACAAATCAAACCACAAAACAAACAAGAAAGAAATTAAAAAAGTAAATAGAACATTAGAAAAACTAGTTATGATAGACCTTTGGAGAAAACTGAATGGCAATAGGAAGGAATATACTTTCTTCTCAGCAGTTCATGGATCCTATACAAAAATTGACCATATATTAGAACATAAAGATCTCAAAATTAAATGTAGGAAGGCAGAAATAATAAATGCCTTCTTCTCAGATCACAATGCAATAAAAGCTACATTCAGTAAAAAGTTAGGGGTAAATAGACCAAAAAGTAATTGGAAACTGAATAATCTCATCTTAAAGAATGACTGGGTGAAAGAGCAAATTATAGAAACAATTAACAATTTCACCCAAGATAATGATAATGATGAGACATCATATCAAAATCTTTGGGATGCATCTAAAGCAGTAATAAGGGGAAATTTTATATCTTTAGAGGCTTATTTGAAGAAAATTGAGAAAGAGAAGATTAACGAATTGGGCTTACAACTTAAAAGGCTAGAAAAAGACCAAATTATAAACCCCCAACCAAAAATTAAACTCGAAATACAAAAATTAAAAGGAGAAATCAATAAAATTGAAAGTAAAAAAAACTATTGAATTAATAAATAAAACCAAGAGTTGGTTTTATGAAAAAGCCAATAAAATAGATAAACCTTTGGTAAATTTGATCAAAAAAAAGAAAGAGGAAAATCAAATTGATAGTCTTACAAATGAAAAGGGGGATCTTTCCACCAATGAAGAGGAAATTAGAGAAATATTAAGGAGTTACTTTGCCCAACTTTATGCCAATAAATTTGATAACTTAAGTGAAATGGATGACTACCTCCAAAAATATAGGCTCCCTAGATTAACAGAAGAGGAGATAAATTGCTTAAATAGTCCCATTTCAGAAAAAGAAATAGAACAAGCTATTAATCAATTCCCCAGGAAAAAATCCCCAGGGCCAGATGGATTCACATGTGAATTCTACCAAACATTTAAAGAACAATTAGCCCCAATGTTATATAAATTATTTGAAAAAATAGGGGATGAAGGAGTCCTACCAAACTCCTTTTATGTCACAGACATGGTACTGATACCTAAACCTGGTAGATCAAAAACTGAGAAAGAAAATTATAGACCAATCTCCTTAATGAATATTGATGCTAAAATCTTAAATAAGATATTAGCAAAAAGACTTCAGAAAATCATCTCCAAGATAATACACTATGATCAAGTAGGATTTATTCCAGGAATGCAGGGCTGGTTTAATATTAGGAAAACTATTAATATAATTGACCATATTTATAATCAAATTAATAAGAACCATATGATCATCTCAATAGATGCAGAAAAAGCATTTGACAAAATCCAACATCCATTCCTACTAAAAACTCTTGAGAGTATAGGAATAAATGGATTATTCCTTAGAATAATCAGGAGTATATATTTAAGACCGTCAGTAAGCATAATATGCAATAGAAATAAACTGCAACCTTTCCCAGTAAGATCAGGAGTGAAACAAGGTTGCCCACTATCACCATTACTATTCAATATAGTACTAGAAACGCTAGCCTCGGCAATAAGAGCCGAGAAAGAGATTCAAGGAATTAGAGTAGGAAATCAGGAAATTAAACTATCACTTTTTGCAGATGACATGATGGTATACTTAGAGAACCCCAAAGACTCTGCTAAAAAGCTACTAGAAATAATTCAAAATTTCAGCAAAGTGGCAGGATACAAAATAAATCCACATAAATCCTCGGCATTTTTATATATCACTAACAAAATGCAACAGCAAGAGATACAAAGAGAAATTCCATTCCAAACAAATGTTGAGAGTATAAAATATTTGGGAATCCATCTACCAAAGAAAAGTCAGGAATTATATGAGAAAAATTACAAAACACTTGCCACAAAAATAAAATCAGATTTAAATAATTGGAAAGACATTCAGTGCTCTTGGATAGGCCGAGCGAATATAATAAAGATGACAATACTCCCCAAACTAATCTATTTATTTAGTGCTATACCAATCAGACTCCCAAGAAACTATTTTAATGACCTAGAAAAAATAACAACAAAATTCATATGGAAGAATAAAAGGTCAAGAATTGCAAGGGAACTAATGGAAAAAAACTCAGAGGAAGGTGGTCTAAGTGTACCTGATCTAAAGCTATATTATATAGCAGCAGTCACCAAAACCATTTGGTATTGGCTACGAAATAGACCGGTAGATCAGTGGAACAGATTAGATACAAAGGACAAAAAAGGGTACATCTATAGCAATCTAATCTTTGACAAACCCAAAGATTCCAACATTAGGGATAAAAATTCATTATTCGGAAAAAACTGTTGGGAAAACTGGAAATTAGTATGGCAGAAATTAGATATGGATCCACACTTAACACCATATACCAAGATAAGATCAAAATGGGTCCATGATTTAGGCATAAAGAGGGAGATAATAAATAGATTAGAGGAACAGAGGATAATCTACCTCTCAGACTTGTGGAGGAGGAAGGAATTTATGACCAGAGGAGAACTAGAGATCATTATTGATCACAAAATAGAAGATTTTGATTACATCAAACTAAAAAGTTTCTGTACAAATAATACTAATGCAAACAAAATTAGAAGGGAAGTAACAAATTGGGAAAATATTTTTAAAAACAAAGGTTCTGACAAAGGTCTCATTTCCAAAATATATAGAGAACTGACCATAATTTATAAGAAACCGAACCATTCTCCAATTGATAAATGGTCAAAGGATATGAACAGACAATTCTCAGAGGAAGAAATTGAAACTATATCCACTCACATGAAAGAGTGTTCCAAATCACTACTGATCAGAGAAATGCAAATTAAGACCACTCTGAGATGCCACTACACACCTGTCAGATTGGCTAAGATGACAGGAACAAATAATGACAAATGTTGGAGGGGATGTGGGGAAATTGGGACACTAATACATTGCTGGTGGAGTTGTGAAAGAATCCAGCCATTCTGGAAAGCAATCTGGAATTATGCCCAAAAAGTTATCAAACTGTGCATACCCTTTGACCCAGCAGCGCTACTACTGGGATTATATCCCAAAGAAATACTAAAGAGCGGAAAGAGACATATATGTGCCAAAATGTTTGTGGCAGCTCTTTTTGTTGTAGCTAGAAACTGGAAGATGAATGGATGTCCATCAGTTGGAGAATGGTTGGGTAAATTGTGGTATATGAAGGTTATGGAATATTATTGCTCAGTAAGAAATGACCAGCAGGAGGAATACAGAGAGGGTTGGAGAGACTTAAATCAACTGATGCTGAGTGAAATGAGTAGAACCAGAAGATCACTGTACACTTCAACAACAATACTGTATGAGGATGTATTCTGATGGAACTGGAAATCTTCAACATAAAGAAGATCCAACTCACTTCCAGTTGATCAATGATGGACAGAGGTAGCTACACCCAGAGAAGAAACACTGGGAGGGGAATGAAAATTGTTAGCACTAATATCTGTCTGCCCAGGTTGCATGTACCTTCGGATTCTAATGTTTATTGTGCAACAAGAAAATGATATTCGCACACATGTATTGTACCTAGACTATATTGTAACACATGTAAAATGTATGGTATTGCCTGTCGTCGGGGGGAGGGAATAGAGGGAGGAGGGGTAATTTGGAAAAATGAATACAAGCGATAATATTATAAAATATATATATATATAATAAAAAAAAAAAAAAATCATGAACCACAAGGTAACAGCTTAGTAAAATACAAACACATACACATACTTCAAGAAAATAACTCTTGAAGAAAAATTAAGTGTGGCAACCCTATTGCATTGAAAATCATACCAGGGATACAGTATCCAGGTGCAAGCTATAGTAAGGCATAAGGATACAGTGATCAGAATATCAAATAATATCCACAGTGTCCAGCACATAACGTTCAGCATCTAGACCTATTTAATCAGGATTGCTGGCATGAAGTCTTGCACCTGAGACCTGGATCCAAAATCAAAATTGCTTGCTAAACAAAATGCAACGTTATCAGCCCAATAGCAAAGACATGTATAATGATGCTTTGTAGCTTCTCCTCCATTGTTTGATTTTTATAATTACATGGGGCTTTAGGGAGGTCTTTGCAGAGATTTGGATCCATTGAATCACCTGATGGCTATGCCTCTGTGTAAGTAATATATATTATTAAACAGATTGTATAATTATATTGGAATTCCTGGTCTCTTTCTTGAGTATCAATTTATCTCTTTGATGGAGGGGTGACTCTTTGTTTGGGGGACTCTTTGAATTCCCTTGGGAAGGTAATTCTGGACCCGACAATTACTGGAGTTGACAGGGTATGTAATGAATACAGGAAGCTGAGAAGAGGCCAGGTGAAATCTCTGAATGACCTAAGAACTTTACTTTGTGGTCTTTGACATAGAGAACATCATATGAGTACAGGAATACCCCCAAAATATCAGAGGATGTGGAGTTCCTCCTTATAGAAATGTGCTCCATCATATTTGGCAAAGGGAAAAATGTAGTACCCTATGTGGGGATGACTGTTACTTAGGGAATTATAGAGAGTCACATCAGGTGTCTTGACTTAGGAAGTGAAAATTGAAAATTAGCTGAGGAAATACATCTAGAGTGTGTGATATAAAAATCTGTAGCCGTACTAACTGCAGATTTAACAGACAAGCCAGGGAAGAAGGTGAATCATGTAAAAGCTCTGGCTTGCCAGTTGGTACAACTAAATGGAGTTAAACATGTAAACAGGAGGGCAATAAGGTGTGTGATTGTGAGGGGGGAGAGGATGGGATCCTGAGGCCTTGGCCAATGGGAGGAGGAGAATGAATCTGAAATTAAGGTGAGTTGAAGAGGAGAGAGAGACAATTAGCAGCCAGATTGCTACTGCAGTGAAAAGGGAAAGTTCAGAGTGTGAGGCTAGGACAGGGGAAAAATGGCCCCCAAAGGGGGAAAAAAGAAAGGAGAATAGGAACGGCAAGAACAAGGGAGCACAAGGATCCACCCAGATGAGTCAATGGCAAATATAGGCATATCTATTGGCTGTGGAAGTATGCAGAAGGGACATAAGTGGCCAACCCAATTCTGTGCTCCTAGAAAAATGGACATGCGACATATTGGGAGAGAATCAATGGTACCCCAGAGAAAGAAGTGGATTGGGGGTGGATGCCCTTAAACTCCCTCCCACAGGGACATGGCCAGTTCATCTTCAATGTAGGATCTTGTGGGGTGACCAGAAGCTCCATGTATCAGTCATCATAGAGTGGGGCCCTAAGAAGACTGTGTCTGCCCTAGCACATATTGGTACAGAATGCATGATACT
This sequence comes from Sminthopsis crassicaudata, assembly GCF_048593235.1. Classification (NCBI taxonomy): domain Eukaryota; kingdom Metazoa; phylum Chordata; class Mammalia; order Dasyuromorphia; family Dasyuridae; genus Sminthopsis; species Sminthopsis crassicaudata. Next base: position 537,153,292 of record NC_133617.1, read on the forward strand.
GTATGGGGATCCAGAAAGATACCCAATGAAGTGGGTGGCCATAAACGGGGGACTTGTATTAGAACAAATCTTGTAAGGAGCCTTTAAATGGGCTGCACCACAGCGCATCATTGAGACCCGGAAGTAATTTCTGTGGATATTAGGACTGCCCTTGGGCGGGATCCTGGCCATATTGAGATAGCTTCGTAATGGGTGACTCTCTCGCTGATTGGCTGTGTGTGTGACCTCACAGGCCCTATGTAAGCCCACTGCAGGCAGCAAGTGCCCTCTTTAACCTGGCGTTCTTCACCCTGGCTTCCCAGCCTGGGTGGCCAAGCCAAGATGGATAGCCAAAAGAGGTAAGGGTTTTGGTAGTGAACATGTGGGTCTTCTGACCAGGTGTTCACTCTGGAACCAACAAGTCAGGGCATCAGTTAGGACATTATGTGAGTAGGTATAATAAAGGCTTTTAAGATTACATGTGGCTGTTCTTGAGTGCGCTACCGGTTATTAAGCTATAGATTCAAGAGATTGTGGCCAGAGACCTTAGAAGGACTCAGAGGAGGCGAGCTGGGTAGAGTTCACACTGCAAAGGACAGTGGTCAAAGGTACTCTGATGGGTCTAGGACAGACTAGTAATTGTAACTGCCAGGAGAGCACGTTACAAAATCTGACTAAATTGAAACTGAAAATAAGGGCCTTGCCACCCAGATAGTATGTGATTTACATCAGTCCAGAAGCAGAATAAATCACAGAGTTTGGTTGATATACTGCAAAATTTGACCCTGGCTACTGCTGTTAATGAGTATAGAAAATTCAGAGTAGTAAAGCCAGGAACAATAGGCACTAGTAAGACTACTCCCCACACCCCAGCAAGTGTAAATGTTAAGCAGTATCATTTTCTGGGAAGTAAGTATAACATAATAAGAACCATCAGGGAAATAGAGAAGGCAGGGATCACATAGCTCCCTATAATAGTCACATAATAATCACAATCTCCCAATAATTTAGTTTGGTCAATCAAGAAACCAGATGGGTCATGGTACATGATTTTTCTATGTTACATGTGATTGTCCTTAACATAGCCAGCCTGCTAAATGAAATGACATTATCCAGTGGGTAGTATCAAGCTACACTAGACTTGATGATTCCTTTTTCAGACTTCCCCTCCACCTTGAGAGTCAAGAACAGTTTGCTTTTATAAGGGTTAACAATGCACCCTCATAATCTTACCCCAGGAATATTTGTATAGTCACACTATATGCATGGGGTGGTAGCTAGGGATTTCATGGCATGGCATATTCATCAGGTGTGATACATTACTACTACTGAAGTGATATAATTTTAACTGGACAATACTATATTATAGTGAAAGAAGCAGTGATCCTTGACTGCCTCAAAGAGAGAATGGGCTGTGAATCCCAACACGATCCAAGAACCAAGTTCATCTGTAAAATTATTGGGTGTTATCTGGTCAGGTAAGATGCATATGATTCCTAGTGTGGTAGGTGAAAATATGTAATCATTTTCCAGACCCCAGACTAGATCCCAATTAGTCACATTTCTGGGTCTTTTGAGTTAATGGAAGTCCTCCATACCCCATCTTAGCTATATAACTCAACTACATGCACCTAATAAGAATAAATCTATCTGGGATTAGACCACAGAAAAGAACAGACCTTTGCCCAACTGAATGTTGTAATATAACAATGCCAGGCTTTGGTATAGCCACAGTCAAGAATACCCATGACCGTGGCTGTGGCTGTGTGAGGGCTATAGGTGGGACCTCTGGCAGAAGCATGGTAAAGGTCAACTTGTGTCCTTTGTGTTCTGGTCCCAAATATACTCACTTCATTTTTTTTGTTGTTTGTTTGTTTTTTGCTTTTTTCTTAAAACTTTTTATTTTCAAAACATATGCACAGATAATTGACAATATTGACCCTTGGCATAGTTTTGTGTTTTGGATTTTTTTTCTCCTTCTCCTCACCCCCTCTCCTAGATGGCAAGCAATTTAATATATGCTTAACTAGTTAAAATATGTTAAATCCAATATGTATAAATAAATTTATACAATTCTCTTACTGCACAAAATAAATCAGATCAGAAAAAGAAAGTAAATGAGTAAGAAAACAAAATGCAATTAAACGGCAACAAAAAGAATGAGAATGTTACATTGTGAACCACACTCAGTTCCTATAGTTCTCTCTCTGGTTGTAGATGGGTCACAAGATCATTAGAACTGACATCAATCATCTCATTGTTGGAAAGAGTCACATTCTTCAGAATTGATCTTAGATATACCTGCTTTGAGCAACATCTCACAGTGTATACTACTCTTCTACTAATGGAGCTATCATCAAGGAGAATCCAATAGAAATCAAAATAGAGATCATTATCAAAGTATTGATACATCCCATATTAAAAAAGCTAGTGTCTGTTGCATCCCAAAAGGCTACCCTGGCCAAATTATATGTCTATTTATAGCAAAAGACCACTTATATTGGTGAGCCCTATAAATGACAGGCTATGCTGCTTAGGGGGACCAGTGGAATACATTAGTGAGAGCATAGATAACACATTCCATCCTGAAGCACAATGTTTCTACAGAGACATGGTATACTGATGGGTTCAGTAAGGGCCAGTCACAACCTTAGGCTTCTATTTCTATCTAGCCACAAATGAATATCATATGGCATGCATTAGGAGTGGGCTAGAGCAGACAGGAGGCTGAATTGAGAGCAATCTGGGTGGTTACACAAGATGTGAGTAATCCAATATATTTATGCACAGATAGCTCATCAGTGTTAAAGAGTTCTATGATGTGATTGGCCCGATGTGTCCAGGATGGGTGGCAGGTAGGCAAAAAATAAGCAGAAAATAATGTGGGAAACAGAGATATGACATGACATATAGGCCAATCTCCCAGGTAATTTGGACTTAAGCATGCACTATGTTCCCAACCATAGCCATAAGAACCCACGCTAGGATTACCAGGGTGGATTCTCTGAAAAATAACAAATGTTGGAGGAGATGTGGGGAAAATAAAACACTGATTTCATTTTTGGTGGAATTGTGACCTAATTAGAGCAATTTGGAACTATGTGTAAGGGGTTACAAAACTATTCATACCCTTTAACCTAGTAATACCATGCCAGATCTGTACCCCAAAAGAGATTTTTTAAAAAGGAAAAGAACATGCATATTCAAAAATATTTATAGTACTCTTCTCTATGGGCAAAGGGTATGCCTCCCAATTGGGGAATGGACAAAAAAAATTGTGATACATGAAAATGATGGAATGCTCTTGTGTTATAAGAACTTTTTCATGGTAACTTTAAACCAAAGAAAATACCTAACTGTTCTCTTTATTTTAACTTTTAACTCAGGCTGCACACATTCTTCTTTTGTCATCTAAAAGATTCTTAAATTTATGGAATTTGGTTCTATTAACCTATGGAAAAACTATGTGGTAAAGTGGAATTAAGAAAACTTGAATTGAAATCCTGCCTGTACCACATATTATTTGTTCACATGATTTGCCAGTCTGGTCAAATACCCTTCCTTGCTCCTGTGGACTACTCTCTTCTCTCTATGATACTCTATTGAGGAAAGAAGTGAAGAGGCACTAATCATATTTCCTCATAATTACCAATAATTTTTTTTTTGCCTTATATAGAAGCTGTTAACTCTTGTCCATAAAAAAACCAGCACACCATTTGAATGAGGGTCAGCTGTACCCAATGGTTTGCTCCCTTTTAATTACTTTTAAGTTTCTTTCTGGAGTTAGCCTAATTGAACAGGGTGAGGTCTGAACCAAGATTTATTTTAATAATATAAAGTTATTTATAACATTATACAGAGGTCAGCTATTATTAAGAATGAATTAATATAGCAATTCCATTTATACCAGGAAAATATTGAGGAGTTGTTCACTCAAAATAGATTAAATAGACAAACTATTCACCAACACCCACTTGCTCTCCTTCATTAAGAAAATCTGTATTGTTGAATCATAGGTAATAGTGGGCTTGCTAAGTTGTTTTACCAGAGATGAATTTGTGCTGAACCACCTACACTTTTTTTGAAAGAGCCCTCTAACCCTTTGCATACTTTTTTTTCCTATTTTCTTTGCAAGATGCATTGCCCCAAGTTAGAGAAACAGTCTTTCTGTGGATATAGAATAGTAAGATTACTACTTAGTCCTCAAAGGGATTAACCTGATGAACTTACTTTCATTAATAGTATGCTCTGACAAAACAGGCTGATCAGCATGGAGGATTTAGTTAAGCTAAAAGAAATAATTTGCTGATGGAATGGTATTAGAATGAGTAACCTATAGAGTCTCCATAGACACTATGGAATCTTTTGCACAAGTGTTAAAAGATGAAAATTTTCTTAAGGGCAAAGTGTTTGGGATAGTTGATTTAATTGATCTGTCTAAAGTAGAACAAATTAGAGGAAGACTTTTCTCTTTTCTCCTAAATATTTTTTCTGGCACAATATAAAATAAGTTGCCTCTAAAGCTATTCGAAAGCAGAACTAAAAAACAAAGACAACATCAGCATGGACAGTAGCTATGCCTGATTCATCTTTGATGTCTACTACTTCCATCTTTAGGGGTGGAAGAAAATATGCACAGGATTTGAATAATATTTCTCAACTCAGACTTACTAATCATTGAATGTGCAAGTCATTTAACTTAATACTTAACAAGTGTTTGCTGGTCTAATAATTAGATTCCTGAAAAAAAAAAAATAATAAATAAAGGAAGTAAAACATACTTTTTTGTTTACCTAAGCTAATAATATTTTCTCAATCACTTTTTAAAGTCCAGATGATCAATAAAAGAATAAATCAAACTTTAATTTGTAAAATTAACTGATTTCAGAGGTATAAATGCTCACTCTGAAAATTTAACCATCTGCTTCAAGGATAGAAATTTGATCTTGCATACTTCTGTAGTCTCTTAGATATTTCATTTAACCTAGAATTAGATGCATAATGACTAAAGAATTTTTAATCACAATCAGATTGAACCAATCAATGCCTGTTGGTTGAGTCCTCATGGATTCCAAGCTTTAGGTTTTTCGAAAAGTCCTCATAGAATTTTTTGTAGTTCTCTTTGTCTTCTGCCAGTTCAGAGAAGAGCTCTAGACACTTCTTGACAATGTTCTTACGAATGACCTTCAAGATCTTATTCTACTGTAACATCTCTCTGGAAATGTTGAGGGGCAGATCCTAGGAGTCCACCACACCTCAGATAAAATTAAGATACTCAGGAATAAGCTCATCACAACTGTCCATGATGAATACACTTCGAACATACAGTTTAATATTGTTCTTCTTCTTTTTATTTTCAAAGAGGTCAAAAGGAGCCTGGCAGGGGATGAAGAGCAGAGCTCTGAATTCCAGCTGATCATCCACAGAGAAGTGATGAAACAAGCTTTCTTTTTTTTTTTTTCCTTCCTGAGGTTGGGGTTAAGTGACTTGCCCAGGGTCACACAGCTAGGAAGTGTTAAGTGTCTGAGACCAGATTTGAACTTCGAGTCCTCCTGAATTCAGGGCTGGTGCTCTATCCACTGTGCCACCTAGCTGCCCCCCTGAAACAAGCTTTCAAGCAAAGTTATACATTCTTGAGAATGAGGGTTTTCCTCCTTATTCCAGGGGTATAGTTTTTAAGCATGAAAACTACAAAAGGTTGGACCACAATACAGTCACTCTTAGATCTTGAGTAAAAATTTCTCATGGCAGGCCCACACACATAAGCACTTTTTGGGACAATTCTAGGCATTTTGGGCCTTATGAGAACAATCTCCAAGTAATTAAAATCACTGAGCCTTGTGATTATGTTAAATCTTTGGGGCTGTTGAACCTTGTAATTGTTTAGTATGGTATAGAGCTAGAATTAGCCTGAGAGGAACAAGAACCCAGAACCTGGCTCAGTTCACTTAGCAGTTTTAAGTGCAGGGATTGTTAGCATGTCAGGAGATATGATTGATCATTTTCTGCTGCAGCATGTTGGAGGCAGTCCAACTCTCAAATCAGGATTCCCTGGAAAATAGGGAAGCTCTAACAAATCTGCATAGATATTATAATCATTAGATGTAACATGAAAACCATAAATCTCAATTTTGGAATTTTGCTGTGGCTGAAGTCATTCAGAAGGTAAGCACAAAGGACTGCTATACCAAGCTCAGGGTAAAGCTTGCTTTATGGTCTTTAGCTCTGATAAACAGGGTGTCTCCTAATATGCTGACAATTAAAATTGAAGTTTTGGAGATTTCAAATGATAAAAAAGTATTGAAATGAAAAAAGTATTAAGGCCTTCAAATGCACTAAATAAACATTCCCCATCCTAGAAATGCTCAAATAGTGCAATTGTATTTGAGAGGTCTTCCAGACAAGGAATTTGTCACTAGGGCACAGATAATTACAGTATTTAAGATTCTATTCTTATTGTTTAACCATTTTTTTTTTTGTTTTGTTTTGTTTTGTTTTTTTGTTTTGTTTTGTTTTGTTTTGCTCTCAGTTCCATCAAAACCATCCTGACCCACTTGGGGATTTTTTTTTTTGGGGGGGGGGAAGACACTGGAATGATTTTCCATTTTCTTCTCCAGGCATTTACATAAATGAAACTGAGATAAACAGGGTTAAATGACTTGCCCAGAGTTGCACAGTTAGTAAGTGTCTTAGGTCAGATTTGAATTCAGATTAGTCTCCATGATATCAGCCCAGTACTGTACTGACAATACCACCTACCTGCTCTATCTAAATTCTTCACATAATCACTCCTTCACATAAGCTTCTTCAAAGATGTGAAACTGAATAAATTTCACCTTACCTAAAGACTACCTTTGATGCTTTATTGAGGGAAGAGACTTTTGAGCTGAAAGAATTATTAAATAATATAAGCTCTTATCTCTCACATGGAGAAAAATGAAAGTCCTCAGAGTTAAGGATTTGAAGAAACTTCTGCCAATCCTAATCTAAGAAACAAACAGAAAGAGCTATGTAGTATTGCATTTGGGAATTTAAAAAGTAATTAAAAACAAAACTAAACTAACAACAGCAACAGCAACAACAACAATCAAAACTAAAACAAAACAAAACAAAAACAACTAAAAATAAAACAAAACTAACAAAAAGCAAAAACAAAAACAAATAACCAACTAAAAATAAAACAACCAAAAACAAAATAAATCTCTGTAAAAGAAGTTTTAGGGACATTGCCAATGGCTAAAGATGGGAAAGACTGACAAAAGTAGAAATAATTGCAGGAAGTCAGCAGATTAATCCATTGAGCAGAGACAGGACATCCTAAGAAAAGTTTAGTGAATAACCAACCTACTTGCTGCACCTTTCCTCCTCTTTGCATGCACACATACTGGCAGGAGCAGCCCAGCAGCCTCTTTCCAAAGACAAAGAGGTCTCCCCAGACCCATCCAGCAGTGACTGTCTGGTGAATCATGGCCTATCTGGCACTCTTCAGAAGATATTCAGAAGCACAGTGTGGAAATAGTGCAGTCTCTGAATGACCTATTTCACTCAGTCTAGAAGCAAATTGTTCAACCACTTAACAAGCCTATGAATTAATCTATGACACCATATTGTAGATTTTTGTTCTTTTGTTCCACTATAACATCAACTTCCATTTTATGGGAGAGTTTATCCTGTTCACTCACATTCACAGTCATAAATATAATTTGTGTATTTCCCTCTTTTTCATTCTTCCTCCTGTTTGTTCTCTCTCATTTCACTTTTTCTAACTTGACAGTGTTTGCCTTCTGTCTACCACCTCTTCCAGTCTAATCTATTTTCTATAAGTTTTCCTTCACTCCTTAATCTCTTCCTCTCATACTTTATTGGGTAAAATGGATTTTCATATTTAAACAATTGTGTATATTGTTCCTTCCTTGATCCAGTCATGATGAGTATAAGGTCCAAGGGATGTCCATCACCCTTTCCTCTTTCTTACCATTCTAATAGGTCTTTTGTACCTCTTCATGTGAAACAATTCACCCCATTCTACCTCTCTCTTTTATACTCACTATATTCCTCATTCTCAACCTTTAATTATGTAATTTTGTCATTCCTTCAAATTTAGCTTATTACCCATACCTTCTGTCTATCCATATTCCTTTTATCTATACTATTTGTGGTACAATTTTAAAAACCTAAAAGTAATATATTTCCATGTGGGAATATAATAGTTCATCTAATTTAATTCTTTATGTTTTATTTTCCCTTTTTCTGCTTCTCTTGTGTTTTGATATTGGAGATTACATTTGTTGTTATTCAGAGTTATTTTATGAAAACTTAAAATCTTTTATTTAGTTGAATTTAGTTCCCCTTCCCCTTGCAATATTATGCTAAACACTGCTTATGTAATGTGATTTTGTGGTCCCCTGATTTTGGGGGGGGAGCACTTCTGTTCTAACAATAAGTTAGTAGTTGTAAATCTTCTGGCTGTGGAATCTACCTCTGTTTGATTTTGACCATTCCTTAGTCACATAGCTTCTGTTCTCAGGAAACTCCCACAGATCACTCCTGAGACAATAAGGAATAAGAATACTCCTCAATTCATCATTGTCTGATAATCTTGTCTGTAATAATCTGGTCACAAGAACCAAATTCTGGAGACCACTCCTCCCTACCTATGAGCCATAGAATTAGCATATCTATGATTGAAAGTTAGATAAAAGTGTCTCCTTGCTTCTGTTTCTCTTCAGAATTCCTTAAAAATCCAACCTGCTTTTGTAATAATGTTTCCATTTCTTTCAATAAACTTTGCCCTTTGACAAGGAGATAGGTTCAAGCCTACCAATTCTTTTGTGACACCTTGCAATACTGGTCTGGGACCCCAAAAGTTCTCCCCTTCCCAACCTCAACACGGCTGAGTAATTATTATATTTTTTTTACTATAATAAATCATAATTTTTTTTAATTTGGAATTTTTTTTCACAGTATATATGCATGAGTAATTTTTTTTAAATAATATTATCCCTTGTATTCATTTTTCCAAATTATCCCCCCCTCCTTCCATTCCCTCCCTCAATGACAGGCAATCCCATACATTTTACATGTTACAGTAAAACCTAGATACAATATATGTGTGTAAATACCATTTTCTTGTTGCACATTAAGTATTAGATTTCGAAGGTATAAGTAACCTGGGTAGATAGTAGTGCTGGCTGAGTAATTCTTGGTTATGATTTTAGCTCCTTTGCTTTCCAGAATATTATGTTCCATGACCTTCAGTTTTTAATTGTTGCACTTTCTAAATCCTGTGTAAACTTGATTGTGATGCATTAGTAATTGAACTGTTTCTCTCTTGCCATTTGCAGTATTTTTCCTCCTTTATTCTGATAACTCTGCATCTTGGCAGTTTTTATTTGAGGATTTTTTTTTCCTGAGATGATTGGTTTTTTGTTTATTTGTTTGTTTTGTTTTGTTTTATTTTTTCCTCAATGCCTATTTTGACCTCTACTATTCAGAATATCAAAGCAATTTTCCTTGATAATTTTTTGAAAGATGCTATCTAGGTCTTTCTTCAGGTAGTGTGAGTATGCTAATAATGTCTTTTCTGAATCTCTTCTCCAGGTCATTTGTTTTTCTAATGAAATATTTTATATTTTCTTCATTGTTTTTTCATTCCTTTGAATCTGTTTGAATGATTCTTGAGGTCTTATAAAATCAATAGCTTCCACTTGTCCAATTCTAACTTTTAAGGAGTTTTATTCAGTAAGCATTTGTACTTGCTTGTCTATTTGGCCAATTCTACTTTTTAAGCAATTGTTTTCTTTTTCCAAACTGTTGATTCTTTTCCCATACTTCTCGCATCAGTCTCATTTTTATTCTTAGTCATTCTCCTTTTTTTTTTTTTTTTTTTTTAAATGATGTTAAAACTCTTTTTTGGAGCTCTGCTCTGTTCTTGTGAGCATTTCTTGTTTTTCCCTGGGTTTTTGTTCATAAGTGATTTGACATTTTTTGTCCTCTTCTGAGTAATTGTCTTCTCTGTTACCCAAATAACATTCTATTCAGATTCTTTTTGTTGTTGTTGCTTGTTCATCTTTTTTGGACTTCCACAGGCCCTCTTCTTTTATGCTTGAGCACTGATCTTAGGATGGAAAGTGCACTGTCTCAAGTTTCTTGTGTTAAGGGAAACAAAGATTGGCTATTTATTTGATACTCCACTTCTGTTGCCCTGTTGCCCTGAACCCCACAGGTGACCTCTATGTCTGGGGATACTGAAGAGATGGAATGGGAGATGTTCACAGGTCACAGGGATCTGGCAGTTTACCTGGTACTGTACTGGAGTCTTGGTGTTGGGTATATGCTGAGGCTACTGGAGTTTTTCTGAGTTTCTCTGGGCTACTAAGACAGACAGCTGGTCTGCCTGCTGCAGGATTCCTATTTCCCTAAGATTATGAAACACATGATAATTCTCAGAACCTAACTTTGCCCATTTTTCTGGCTGTTTTGATGCATGTGGCAAAGAGGTAGAGTGATGGGATGAAGGCGGAAGTTACTGTCAACCTTTTCCTGCTCCACCACATTAGGACTTAAAATCTCCCACTGTTTTTCTGGGGCTTGCTGCTGGCTTGGGGAGATGCTTCCCATCCTGGTACTGACCTGTCTTGTCCTGGTTCCCCATTTACCTGTGTTAGACATAATTTTCTTATTGATCTTCTAAGCTTTTTTGACTTAAAGATTCTCCCCCAGCATCTTTCCTCTTGGCATCTTTTTGCTGGTTCTACTGATCCAGAATTTGTTTGGGATCATTATTTTGTCATTGTTTATAGATGAATATGGAAGAGTTATAGCAATTTGTTGCTTACTCTGTCATCTTGACTACCAGAGACCTAATTACAGGTTCCTTTTTTTCTGGGATTCCTATCTTGATTTTCTTCTTTAGGCTAAAGCTGGGCTAAAAGTGACTTCATTCAACTAACTAATCAAGAAAAATTGATTTAAGTATTTACCTAAAATAATTAATACCAAATGTAATTTTAATTGATCCATCTATTAATTACCCTAACAAAGCTATGAATTTTAGTTTTGTCCTCATATTACTACTCTTAAAATAATGTCCTTTAGGTTGAGCTGAACCACACGTTAAATCACTACCTAGGGCTACTGGAATCTTATGACTAGGTCTTGCTTGCTCCAACAGATTTACCACTCTATTTTCTCAGTTAAAAATACTTTATTCCTCACCTCATTGCTTTAATTTATTTCAGGACTTGACAGCATCTAGTGCTAGGCACTAGGGTAAACACTGCAGTTAAAAAAAAAAGTCAAAAGATAGTTCCTACCCTAAAACTACTTACAATTTAATAAAGAAAACAACATGTAAACACATATTTACCAAACAAGCTAAATACAGAATAAACTGTAAATAATTAGCAGGGAAGACACTAGAATTAAGAAGGGTTAGGGAATTTTTTTTTTTTTTTTTTTTTGGTATAAAGGTGGGATTTCATTTAAGGCTTAAAGGAAGCCTAAAAAGTCAATAATTATGATAAAAACAGAAATAACTTTATCCCTAAGATCTGAGACACACTGTTTGCTTCTGAAAAAAACAGCCAAAGACCTGTGACCACTCCTTACCTAGGAATGTCTAGACTTAGATACCCTTCTCAGTCTGCCATGGATCTATGGGACCTAGGAAGTGACTGCTACAGAGGGCAATTTATATATTTTTTCCTATTGGTGCCCTCATGACAGGATCCTAGTCAGACTCCTCCATTGTTCATGGACATTTTTTTTCCCCTTTTTATCTTATGCCAAACTGGGCAGGAAAAAAAAAAATTCTATGAAGTTTTTTTGGATTTCTTTGTAATAATTTGTTTTGTTGCATTTTCTCAAATTTCTTTGGAGATATCCTCTATTGCCTTTATTTTCTGAATATTCATTAACCAAACCAATATTAATAAAACATCCTTGATATTGAAATAAAGGCCACTAGCTTATACTGTTGAAAAGAAGCTATATTTTTTCCCCAATTCTATGATCTACTTCAATTATCTAAAGTTTCTCAAAGATCACTAGCAGTAACTCAGCATTTACCTCTAAGATTTCTCTCAATAGCTAAAAATGTTTATTAATCAAATAAGACATTCTTTAAATGCCTTCTTTCTAATTTTGAATTTCAAGGCTCTTAGCATAATTTGTTTTAGCTATTCTCAGAGGAAAATCTTCCTTTGATGGGTACTACATAATTCTGCATTGTGTTCATTGTCAGTTATCACCATTTCTTGGTGTGTATGTGGTTCATTTTTATTTTTTTTAAAAAAATTTATATCACCTACATCTCCAGTTTTATCTCTTCTCCTTCCCAAAATGCCACCTTTTATAACAAAAGAAAAAAAATCAGCAAGACTAAATGAACAAAGAATTATATAGAGCTCATGTATGGATTGGATAAGCTTAATGAGATTGTTATTACTGTTATTAGTATAAAAATGTAGTGTTTTAATAAGAATATAAATTTCTAATATAAATAATTGATTCTATTGTACATTTTTAAATTATCCAGTGTAAAAACATTTTCCTTATTGCAGCCCACACACAATGAGTGTCAATCAATGCTTATGTTATCTAGTAAATATTTTTAAAATCTAAGATCACATAAGATATACTTAGTAAAATACCAATATGCTGTTGATATTTTTGAATCTGTCTTCAAACTGAATGAGATGAGGTGAGATCTTTCAAGACAGTCATGAAACTCGAGTAAGGCTTCATCTACTTCAGAGTCTGAGTAGGCCTGAAGGACTCTGAAGATCGAGCCAAGGGCATAACTGAGTTCCCCTCCCTATTTCAGCCAAATATGGGCAACTATGTACTTATTGGTCAAGTTCAATTTCGTGGGTAGATCTCGCTTTTAGAATGTAAGACTCTCAGCCAATGAGGATGAGGGTCAGTGGTGGGAGGGGATGTTTTGCCTTAGGGATTAGAGGTGCTGTCCTGCCCACAGGAGGAGCTTCCTCTCTTTCATGTCTGCTGGAAGGGTAGGACGCCCTACTCTGGAGAATGTACAATAAATTTGCTTTACTCTAGAACTCTCACCAGCTTTTTTTTTTTTTTTTTTTTTTTAAATTAAATGGTGACCCCTCACCATTTATGTACCACACAATTTTGGGGGCTAGTCCGGATCCTTTACTCGGTGAGTAAGTGAACTCCTGGGTGCTCGCAGGGAGATGCCCTGCTCTGATTTAGGCAACCCGCCAGCGTCCAGGAGCTTCTCCTTGCTCCCCAATGTAAAATGGGCCCAAAGTGGAGAAACTCAGAGAAAATCAAAGTGAGAAACTCCGCGGTGAAAATTCCAACTGGTCAGTGGAGGACAGATGAGTCAAGTAATTTGCTGTGCAGCAACCCAGAGGTAAGCCCCTGTGAGCCCCTTGAGTCTAGTTATAGGTTCTGGAGGGGGCTCTGGACAGGAATATAGCTAGGCCTTCCTGGGTGACTGTGATGAGGAGTAAATTGAGGAGGAGTAAATTGTAGTCTAAACAAAGATGTGTCAGTTCCTTTCTCTCTTTCCTTCCCCAAAGTAACCAATGGCGGGTTCGGCAGCAAAGGAATTTTCTACTTAATGCTGTATGGAAACATAGTCTTTATTGATTAGAATGGAAACACCGGAGAGCCAGTGGGCAAAATGGCTGCTTGGTACAAGGCCATTTGCAAAGAGAAGGTTTTTGTGTTCTCTCTTTTATGCAGTGATGTAAATAAGATAAGGATTTTCTTGTTATCTTTTGGTAATTTCCTGATGCCATTTGGTCTATCTGAGCAGATTAGAATGGGGGGCTGTAAAACCCTGGCCATCAAAAAAAAAAAACAAAAAAAAAAAACAAAAAAACCCTGGCCATCTCAGATAGCCCAAACTAGTTTGACCACATCTTGTATCAAAGGTCCAAGTCCCAAAGGAAGTTGGAGATCAAACAAAGAATATCAAAGGGGCTACCGCCCTCAACATAACCCCCCTCAAGCAGTTAACTCTTAAATTCTTTTAAGAAAAAAAATTTTGAGGCAGGGTCTCTTATTTGAGGAAGATTTTCTCCAAGGATCTTCAGAGTAGCAGGGTCCCCTTGTCTTCTTACCCCCTCAAGCAAGTCACCTCCACATGCATGTGGGAATAGGGGCGATGAACTCCTCTTTAACTACTTTGAGCTGACAAGGGTGGAAGAGATTTGGGGTTCATGCCAGGAGGTGAGGTGTGAGGTGTAGGGGATGGCAACAGGGCATCTAGGGGGTGTCCCAGTCAGTTGTCCCCTCAATTTTTCTCCAGTCTGAAGTCCAGATGAGAATACAAAACTTGAAGCCTATAGAAAACAGATCTCAGGAACAGATTAAAAGTGGGGTGTCATCCAGGGTTGAGATGGTGACACCTGGAAATGGGGAAATATCTCAGATCCCTTCTGTGGGCTGTTGGTAAAATGCTAATGGCCCATCTATTAAAGAGAAGTAGGAGAAAATGCTGAGAAACTCAAAGCTAATTTCCCCACTGTCTTAGGTTAACAGCAATAGTTACACAGTTTTAGCCACTTCCAACTCCAATTTTAATACAGTAATAAATAACCCAGACAAGGTTTAAAAGTCATTCATCAACCATTCCCAAAGTCCTCCACATCAGCTCAAAGTTCCCTAGAAGCAGGGTTCAGTCCATTGTCTCTTCTAAAGCTGCTGCAGGCTGAGAAATGGTTGGAGGCTCTCATTCCATGGGATGGGTCTGCTGTGCTGACAATCAAAGCTGATCTAGGTCCCAGAAGCAAGTCAATATCTGAAATTTGACCCAAGATCTAAAACAAAACATAAATCTAACAAACAAAGGTTAGAACAGTCTGTGATATAAAGACTTGGTCCACAGGACTGCTGCAAAAATGTGAAGAGGCCAAAATAGTTTGAAAAAAATGATTAAAAACCTTAAAACAAAACATTAGTGTTTTCTAACAGTAGCAGACAGATGACCAGACTAAATGCTTATTTGCCCAAGCATTTAGGATACAATGATTGCATATAAAAAGGTGGAGCTTTACAACTCCCAAAAAACATTAACTAATTAACTTTAAGCTCAAGAAAATTTTTATCTCCAATAATAAATTCCATTAACCAGATTTCTGATAAATTCTAAACAAACATTTATCATAATCTTATGTTGATAACAATAAGGAATTTGTCTCAATAATTTCACAACTTAAACAATTATCATATTTAAATAGATGTTTCATAAATGAGCACTATACATACAATTCAGTTTGCTTTTTAAAATACTCAATACATGGAAAAATATCCCAAATTGCATATTGTCCTTAACAGAAACACTTTCAAAAGGACAAAGAAGAAAAAAAAAACTATTATTTTTGAGGTTCTTTTAAATAATCTCATAATGACCCAATATAATCTTTAAACTTATATATGTTTTATATTTAAATGTTTTAAATTTATACAAAATGTCCAAATACCACATATAAGAATTCAAGAAGTTCTCAAAATAGCAATTAAACTTTTCACATTTATGATTATATTTCACAAACATTAAAACCCATTTTGTATCAAGAAACAAATATTCAATCAATTAACCTAAACTTGATCCAGTCTCTTTAAATCACTCTTTTGTTCAAATCACTATTGATCAGAGAAATGAAAATTAAGACAACTCTGAGGTATCATTACACACCTGTCAGATTGGCTAAGATGACAGGAACAAATAATGATGAATGTTGGAGGGGCTGTGGGAAAACTGGGACACTGATACATTGTTGGTGAAGTTGTGAAAGAATCCAACCATTCTGGAGAGTAATCTGGAATTATGCCCAAAAAGTTATCAAAATGTGCATACCCTTCGACCCAGCCATACTACTACTGGGCTTATATCCCAAGGAAATAGTAAAGAAGGGAAAGGGACCTGTATGTGCCAAAATGTTTGTGGCAGCCCTTTTCATAGTGGCTAGAATCTGGAAGATGAATGGATGTCCATCAATTGGAGAATGGCTGGGTAAATTATGGTATATGAAGGTTATGGAATATTATTGTTCTGTAAGAAATGACCAACAGGAGAAATACAGAGAGGCTTGGAGAGACTTACATCAACTGATGCTAAGTGAAACGAGCAGAATCAGAAGATCATTATACACTTCAACAATGATACTGTAAGAGGATGTATGCTAATGGAAGTGGATATCTTCAACATAGAGAAGAGCTAATCCAATTCCGATTGATTAATGATGGACAGAATCAGCTACATCCAGAAAAGGAACACTGGGAAATGAGTGTAACTGTTATTTTTACCTGTAAGGGCCCTTTAAATGGGCGGACACAGTGCATCGGGAGATTGAGGCCCAGAAGTATTAGGACTGCCCTTGGGTGGGATCCTGGCCATATTGAGATAGTTTCGTAATGGGTGACTCTCTCGCTGATTGGCTGTGTGTGTGACCTCACAGGCCCTATGTAAGCCCACTGCAGGCAGCAACCGCCCTCTTTAACCTCATGCTGTTCACCCTGGCTCCTAGCCTGGGTGGCCAAGCCAAGATGGGTAGCCGAAAGAGGTAAGGATTTTGGTAGTGAACACGTGGGTCTTCTGACCAGGTGTTCACTTGGGAACCAACAAGTCAGGGCATCAGCTAGGGCATTATGTGAGTAGGTATAATAAAGGCTTTTAAGATTACATGTGGTTGTTCTTGAGTGCGCTACCGGTTACTAAGCTATAGATTCAAGAGATTGTGGCCAGAGACCTTAGAAGGCCTCAGAGGAGGCGAGCCGGGTAGAGCTCACACTGCAAAGGACAGTGGTCAAAGGTACTCTGGTGGGTCTAGGACAGACTAGTAATTGTAACTGCCAGGAGAGCACGTTACAAATGGCGCCCAACGTGGGGCACGCATCAGGAATTATCAGGTTTTGAAAATATTTAATATTCAGAATTAAGATTCTGAAAGATCCGGTAGAAACGCCACTTAGGAGGGAAGACAGAGAAGCAATATGGACCCAGGTAACTCTGGGATCAGGCTCAAGGACACAGCTGAACATAATGCTTATTATATAAAGAGGTTAAAGAGCCAGATGGAAGATCTTTTAACAAAGATCACCACTGAAGAACAGCAGGAAGCTTGTAATCAAGCTCCCAGAAGGCTATCCCCACACCCAGTAAATACAGCTCGGAGAGGGAGCAACCTAGAGCTAATGCGATTGTATGACAATATAGAGTATAAAATGCCACAGCAAGAGTTGCTGGAATTGCAGGTTAAACTACAGATGGAGATAGAGAAAGAAGAAAAAGCTAGGTTACTACAGATAGAACAGGAAGAGTTCAAACCAGTGGCTGAAACTAAGGAAGGAAATAAACGAACCACATGGACTAAAGTTGTAGAAATTCTTCTTAGCGTTTTGTTGGTTTACCTCGTGCATTGTTGTTTTAAGGAATTTATTGATTACTCTTCCATTGAGAAGTTTAGTTCTTTTTATGTGCAAAGCTCAGGTTTGATTTTAAATCAGCCTTTGGGGGATTTTCCAATTCTTCTTCCCTCTGCCTCACCTTCGTGGGCCAAGGGAGAAGGGGGAGGAGGAAAAGGAAGGGCGATAATACTATCAGCACTGCCCATTAATCCATTCAAAACTCCTGTGTCTTCATTTCAAAGGACAGGAGTAGGCTTTATGCCCCAAGGCAAAAAGGAATTGTGGGGTATTGAGTATAATCAGAGAAGTTTTAAAAATACAGTTCAGTTAATTTCTAAGAAACCTTACAGGGATAAGGCCTTGCAGTTAGAGAGAGTGGAGTTTTATACTTGTAAAACTGCTAGGATCGTCTTTGGAGAGTTGAAACTCCTCTTTTCTTACCTCGTGGATTTTCCACTTCCACAGGTGAGCTTGATTTCCCAACCCCCTACGGGTACTTATAAAACAGTGTTTATGTCTAGAATGGGTTGGAAAATTGCTGTTTTAATCACTAGAATAAATAGACAGTGTGTGATCTTTGACCCAGGAGGAAAAGTAATATCAGATTTATTGATTCACACTCCTGGAGTACAATTCGGTATCAGAAACTCAAACTTTGAATTTTAGGCAAAAGAATTCAGGGATATAGCCGAGTGTTCTAGTAAAGTCATTACTGCACAGACTATCCCCAAGATCTTCTCTTCTAAACAAGAGAAGGGAATTTTGGGATATGTGATTGCTTACAATTTTTAAATTTTGATTTTACATTTTTAAACATTTTTGATTTTACATCTTCAAAGTATTTTGATTTTACATTCTAAAGTTATTTTGGTTTTATATTTTTAATCTATTTTGGTTTTACATTTTTAAATTCTTTGCCTTTTACCTTAGCAATGCACTTCGGGCATACACAGAAAGTGCAGCTAAGTGACAGACTGACTTTTGTCTGACTTTTGTTAATCTTTTTGACAACAACTTTGTTTCCACTGTGATGTGGAAAGGCCTGGATGGCATTTGGAAAGGCCCAAGTTGGGCCCCGAGGACATTCCTTCCTAGGTGCAGATCCAGCAGTAGAGTTCATCCCTACCAGAGACTTTTGTAACCTGGGGATCCAAGAGAAGGACCAGACAACAGTCCAGAGGGACCAGCCAGATGTCCGCAGCCCTCCAGACACTGATGGCAGCAATGCCCCTCCTGACCATGACACCAGAGACACCAGACACAGTTCCAGTGTTGCAGCTGAAATGGACTGTTTTGGGTGATACGCAATATAAAGACTGTAAATGGACAATGGGCCTGCTTGCTTCTCCCGTGGCCACTTGCCATATGGTGGCCTGGGAAGAGGCTTTGCCCTATGCTTTCTATTGAAGGACTATGCTTTTAAATTAGTGGGTGAAAAACCAACACACCCACCTGCCATTGTTATTGAGACAATGTTACTGGACATGACTGCTTATGTGCACCTGTAAAGCTAGAATTGTTCTAGAATTGTGAAAAAGTGCAATTGAGAATTGTGATAAACTAGAATTGTTCTAGGATTGTGACAAGTGCAATTGAGAATTGTGATAAGCTAGAATTGTTCTAGAATTGTGACAAGTGCAATAGAGAATTGTGATAAGCTAGAATTGTTCTAGAATTGTGACAAGTGCAATTGAGAATTGTGATAAGCTAGAATTGTTCTAGGAGTGTGAAAAGTGCAACAGAAAATTGTAAGAAACTAGAATTGGTCTAGAACTGTGATAAATGTAACTAGAATTGTGACAACCTACCTCACTGATATTTGTTAACTAGAATTGTGATGTTTTACCTTGTTGACTTCCCACCTCAGTGTTGACATCCTACCTCATTGGCATCCAACCTCTTTGGCTTATTATCTCGAGTATGACTTTGATGAATGGGTTGAACACTTGGGCCACTGTTGAGCCTGGTTCTCATTGTCATACTTCTGTTTACTGATCTGCTGCTTTGTACCTCCTTGGGCATAACACTCTGTCATCTCATGGATCAAGTGAACTATAGCTGGTGCTAAAAGTTTAGCTTGATGAGATGTGCGGTTCCCGCAAAACAAGAGAAAGGGAATTGTAAGGGCCCTTTAAATGGGCGGACACAGTGCATCGGGAGATTGAGGCCCAGAAGTATTAGGACTGCCCTTGGGTGGGATCCTGGCCATATTGAGATAGTTTCGTAATGGGTGACTCTCTCGCTGATTGGCTGTGTGTGTGACCTCACAGGCCCTATGTAAGCCCACTGCAGGCAGCAACCGCCCTCTTTAACCTCATGCTGTTCACCCTGGCTCCTAGCCTGGGTGGCCAAGCCAAGATGGGTAGCCGAAAGAGGTAAGGATTTTGGTAGTGAACACGTGGGTCTTCTGACCAGGTGTTCACTTGGGAACCAACAAGTCAGGGCATCAGCTAGGGCATTATGTGAGTAGGTATAATAAAGGCTTTTAAGATTACATGTGGTTGTTCTTGAGTGCGCTACCGGTTACTAAGCTATAGATTCAAGAGATTGTGGCCAGAGACCTTAGAAGGCCTCAGAGGAGGCGAGCCGGGTAGAGCTCACACTGCAAAGGACAGTGGTCAAAGGTACTCTGGTGGGTCTAGGACAGACTAGTAATTGTAACTGCCAGGAGAGCACGTTACAAATGATAGTTTCGTAATGGGTGACTCTCTCGCTGATTGGCTGTGTGTGTGACCTCACAGGCCCTATGTAAGCCCACTGCAGGCAGCAACCGCCCTCTTTAACCGCTACGAGGTTAAAGAGGGCGGTTGCTGCCTGCAGTGGGCTTACATAGGGCCTGTGAGGTCACACACACAGCCAATCAGCGAGAGAGTCACCCATTACGAAATAGCACGAGGTTAAAGAGGGCGGTTGCTGCCTGCAGTGGGCTTACATAGGGCCTGTGAGGTCACACACACAGCCAATCAGCGAGAGAGTCACCCATTACGAAACTATCTCAATATGGCCAGGATCCCACCCAAGGGCAGTCCTAATACTTCTGGGCCTCAATCTCCCGATGCACTGTGTCCGCCCATTTAAAGGGCCCTTACATTTACCTTCTGAATCCAATTCTTCCTGTGCAACAAAAAATTCGGTTCTACACACATATATTGTATCTAGAATATACTGTAATATATTTAACATGTATAAGACTGCTTGCCATCTGGGGGAGGGGGTTGGGGGAGGAAGGGAAAAAATCTGAATAGAAGTAAGTGCAAGGGATAATGTTGTAAAAAATTACCCATGTATATGTACTGTCAAAAAAAAAAAAGTTATAATTATAAAATAAAATAAAAATTAAATTATATAAAAAAAATCACTCTTTTGTTGCTACAGCAGCAACTTGACGAAAAAAAAAAAAACGGCAGGAAACACCTGGGGGGGAGGAGAGGAAAGTATTCCATGTGCTCACCCTTCCCCTATTCAAAAACATTTTTTTCCTTTCATCCTTCCATTAAAAACTTTTCTTCTTGTAACATACCTTCTAATACCTTGCAAATCTTTAATTGCTCAATCCTTTTTCCTTCAAAACCTGTAAAATTCACACTGTATAGGGAATAAACGTGAATCAAACCTAACAATTTTTTCCTTTCTGAGGGTTTGCTTAACTGCAATTAGCAAATCTCTCTTTTTGCAGTAAATGCATCAATATTCAAACAAATACCAAGATTTTATACTCAGAATAAACAATCTAATATGCAAAGACACTAGCCAAATTTTATTTCCCATAATCAAATGGTTTTTTCTCTACTTGAGTTTAGATCAGATAAGGGTTTATGGCCTTTACTCTAACACGCTCTAAAGACTGCTTTAAGGGAAAAAACTTTCTAGTCACTTTAAAATTGCCAAGTTCCATTCACTTACAAATTAGTACAAGAGGTTAAAATTTAAAATCACAAATAACCAATTTCTTAATCCTAGTTCTTAAAAACTCCCATTTCCTCCCATATCCCACCGAGAATATGAGAGGGTGTGGGGATTATTTGGAGGTTTTAATCAGAGAGAATTGAGCTCCTAGGTTTCCTTTATCAGATTAATTCCTAGAGGTTCCATTGCTAGAATAGCAAAAGCAAGGGGATGGGGGTGGGGGGTAGAATCTTTGCCTTTGAAGATAAAGACAAATTCCTCCCTCCCCCACCTCTTCCTTCCCATCAATAGGCTAAGATAGGAAGGGATAGTTGGAAACTTGAGGTCCTCAAACTGGCAAGGCAGGGAGGGGTTTCCAAACAATTTTTCCCTTCAATTCCAGTACCTTGGGGGGATGGGCGAGTAGGATCTGAATGGAGGAGTAAAACAACTGAGGCTTCGCATATGAAAAAACGAGATTGGCGTACCTGCTAAGTCCAAATTTACCCCTGGCAGCTTGGCTTTGCTGATAGAAGAAGGTGGGCCTGGTCCAGGGGCACGCCACCTCAAGTCTGGAGAGGCCTAGGGGGCGAGGCTGGAGTCCATGGTCCTTTCCTTCTCTGGGCAGTCGCTCTTCCAGTGTCCTTCCCGTTCGTACTCAGGGTAAGGGCTAGAGCCTGCGGGCAATTCCTCGAACAGTGGCTGACAGAATCTGAAGCACAAACTTTGGGGCCCATGGAAAATAGCGGTAGCCAGAATCTGTGCCTGTCTGCTCTTTACTCCTAGCCTTCCCGCCCTCCTCCCAATCCCTTTATGCCCCAAAGGCGACTTCTGATAATTGAGTCCTGGAATTTTGGGATTCTAGAGCCAAATTCTGCCAATTTAGTCATATCTGAGGAAGACTGAAAAAATGCATGGAATGACAGCAATCCCCTCTAGAAAAGTGGGGTGCAGGTTAGTAAATTCTCTAATAGGATTCTTATCAGCTGCTTGCATAAGCTCATAATCTACCTGCTTTGTATTCCCCTTTTCCATTCCTTCAGTGGGATGGGTTAGGGGATGATCCTTCATCTCTGTATCACCATTTCCCTCCTCTCTGTTCCCACTCCCCTTTTCTATGTCCCCACTCCCCTCTTCAGAGTTCCCCCCGGAATCTGTGAAGGGACTAATAGCAAGGACCCCCATCTGGTACCTCCCAGTCACCTTGGTGTTAGCTCCCGAATCATTCTTATCTCCTGTATTGTGGGATAAGAAGAGATAACATCTCCCCAGGACTGATTGCTCTGAAAAGGAATGGCTGTAAACCCCCCAATAAGTTCCATTATGTGGGAAAAATCCCAAGGGAAGGACCTTTGCACTCTAAGCGTTTCCCCCAAAGAGCTGGCCATTTCTCTCGGGAGGCAAGGCTTAGAGATAGGTAAATCAGAGTCCTGGGTCGCAGCTGTGGTAGAGTCAGGCTGCATGGGAAGGGTAGGAGGCTCTGGGACAGGGAAACCTGATTAGGAGCCTGGAGGGAGCAGGGTGAGGAGGAAGCATTGCTGCTTCTCAGACGAGAAGGACAAAGCATCAAAGTATTCCCGGAGTCCAGCTCTCCGATTAAGTTCTGCTGGAGATCAGTGTCTCTCCCCAGTCCCACCTCAGTAAATTTAGGCAGAAACATCCTGCAAGTTAACAGTGATTTGGGATTCCTGTAGAGGGCCCAGAAAGCTTGCACATATGCAACTTCTGACCATTTACCTTGCCTTCTGCAATATAGATCTAATTCCCTAATAGTAATTTGAAATCCTTGAGGCCTAATTTTTCCTGTTTCTCAAGAGATATCCCAGAGGTGAATCTTTAGGGATGGAAGAGAAAAGTTGACCCATTTTTATCACTACACAAGCCCGAAAATTTCCACTTTTATAGCGCAACCTGATCAGATGTCTCTGTCAGGTCCCACAAATATTCCCCTTTTAGGAAATATCTTCCCAAAAATAATCCATTTGCATCTAGCGTCCCAGATCAAATGATTCCCAGAGCTCTTTCAGCTCCCCGCAGTTTAAAACCACTATTCTTCCCGGGATTTTGGTTTTAATCTGCCCACGCTTATAAAAGGGAGAATTTCCAGTTTACCTCAGTAAAATTACCTCAAAAGATCGGGCCACCAAATGATGAGTAGTAAAGGAGGAGGAGTAAATTTTGGTCTAAACAAAGATGTGTCAGTTCCTTTCTCTCTCTCCTTCCTTCCCCAAAGTAACCAATGGCGGGTTCGGCAGCAAAGGAATTTGCTACTTAATGCTGTATGGAAACATAGTCTTTATTGATTAGAATGGAAACACCGGAGAGCCAGTGGGCAAAATGGCTGCTTGGTACAAGGCCATTTGCAAAGAGAAGGTTTTTGTGTTCTCTCTTTTATGCAGTGATGTAAATAAGATAAGGATTCTCTTGTTATCTTTTGGGAATTTCCTGATGCCATTTGGTCTATCTGAGCAGATTAGAATGGGGGGCTGTAAAACACTGGCCATCAAAAAAAAACCCCAAAAAAAAAACAAAAAAACCCTGGCCATCTCAGATAGCCCAAACTAGTTTGACCACATCTTGTATCAAAGGTCCAAGTCCCAAAGGAAGTTGGAGATCAAACAAAGAATATCAAAGGGGCTACCGCCCTCAACATGTGTGATAATCGAGACTATTTTAATCTGATCTGATAATTTGATAGGGTTATTTGCAAAAATTTAATCTTTTTCAGAATGAAGAGAGTATTAATGTTAAATCTGAAAGATCTGAAAGTTTCTTTTCTATGGAAACGAGATGGACAACATGTGATTTAGAATTTTTCTTTGTATTGAATATTTTGAAGGCAATAATCTGTGTAATGTTAAACCTAGAACCATCTACTTAGATATGAAAGATAAACTGTATAATCTGAACTTTCTAGGATGAATCTTTACTGTGATTCTTGAGAACTAGATTCATCTGAAGCCTTGATTAATGATAATTGCTGTAGGAGATAAAATCTTTTGGGATTTTAGCTAATATTTTCTTGGAGTTTTGAATTCAGGTATAACTGTTTGCATAGGTCGTTAAACTCCACCATCTGGAGATAGGATGGTTAAAAATTAGGATAGCTACCTGAAGTAAAACTGCCTTAAATAAATCATGCCCCTGATTTTTCCTCTTATGTCTGTAATCAGAGCTAGTGGTCAGTGAGATATACAGTATTAGGACCGCTCCCACTTTGCCTTTCTTTTTGAGACAAAGCTGGCAATCTCTGGAACCCCAATCCTAGACTCCTGACTATAGATCTATATTGTCTTCGGATGCATTTTTTCATGTTTTGCATGATCGTGGGGAGAGGCTATATGGAAAGAACTTTTGACACTCAAACAATCCCCTATTAAATATGCAGAGAAAATGAAATGAAGAGATATTCAAGTTAGAGCAATATTAAATCAAGAGGACTGGGAGATGGCTCACAGATTCCAATATGTTGAAATACTATTAAAAGCAATACTATTAGAAAAGAATGATCTATAATGATCCAAGATCATAATCTTAATCCTGCTTCCTTTTTGTCCCTTGGAGAACAGAACTATTGAAATTTACTAGTCTGTTATGTATAATCTGATAATTTCTGTAAAGGTGGGGGGGGGGGAGGAAACTGAGATTTCAACTGGTCAGGAAATTGAGAAAAACTGATGTCTTATTTCAGTTCAGGCCGAATTGGAAACTATTTTACTCTTTGCTTACCTCATCATTTTGGTTCCCTGACGTCAGATGATGTGGAGAGACCCAGAAAGTGGTGAATGGAAGGGACCAGATATGTTAACTGCCTGGGGGAGAGGGTTTGCTTGTATTTCTTCAGATGGAGAAAGAATCAGATGGGTGCCAACGAGTTGTATTTGCCTTGTCCATCAGAGAGAGAGAGTTTTCCCTCGAAAACTAGACATAATTTGGGTACTGGATGGAACTCTGGAAAAGATAAAAATATTTTTTCTTTTCCTATTTTTCAGTAGACATCCAAGCTGCTTCAGGTCTGGATCATTGTTAGAGCTCTATGCTCTGGCACAATTCCTTTAAGAATTGCTGCGATTGATGAAAGGTCTCCTTTTGTCTCACTCTCTTGTCTCTACAGATAAGGGAGAGGCTGCAAAAAGTTGAAAAAGCTTTTTACCTGTCCACTATCTAGACAAACCTGATTTTAAAATTCTTCCTTAGCAGATGCTGGGTTTGGAGAAGGCTGCAGAGACAAAAGGCCTTCTTTTGCATCTCAAGGCATTTCTAACAAGACCTTAACCTTGCTTCCAAACCTGGCAATAAACATCTTTTTACCCATTTAGGTTTTCGGTCTGTAAATTCATTTACAGGGGACTCTCGCCGAATATTTGCTAGACTATGATTGGCTGGCTTATGTTTTAACTTTGAATTATTGTCCTGCCTCAGTTTCCCTGCCTCTTAGTTCTGCAAAAAAAAACCCTGCCTCTTTATCAGAATACTTGATAAGATCTTATGTTTCAGAATAGCAGAATGTCTCTCCCATCCTAAGCTATGGGAATCTCTTATCAAGAGTTCTTGAATTCTCTTATGTGGAATTAGACATTCTGCATATGATTGTATTTGCATTGGGTATTTTTAAAAACAAACTGATTTGTATGAATTATGTTCACTTATGAAAGATCTACTTGGATATAAACTCATTGGGACAAATTCCTTATCAACATAAGGTTATGATAAATATTTGTTTAGAATTTATGTATGGTTCTTCTAGGATGGTAAATGGGAAAAAGAGAAATGGATTTGCTAGAACTTTCACTGTTACCAAGGGCAGTCTACCTGCCCATTGTTTGGCTCAAACTTGTGAATTGTCTGCTTTAAATCAAGGGTTGAAATTATTGCGGGACCAGGATGGGAATATATATATATATATACATATATATATATATATATATATATATATATATATATATATATATATATATATATATATATATATGTATATATACACACTGATTTGAGATATGCCTGGGGTGTGGTGCATGGATTTGGAAAGATTTGGGAGAAAAGAGGTACTGGAAAACATTCTGGAATGTAGCAGTAATACATGTAAAGAGACATGAGATGGGAAGTTCTTTTGAGGTAAAGGGAAATAGATTAGCACATGAGGAGGCCAAGGGAGCTGGAGACCAGGAGATTTCTCACATGATGGCCTTGATACCTGTACTTCCCCCTAGTCTACCCTCTCCCAGTTTTACCCAGAAGGAAAAGGGAAGGCCTCAACTCTCGGAGCAGTTGAGAACTCGGAAGGACGATGGCTCTTACCTGATGGCAGAGAGGTACTGACCAAAGCAAGTATGAGGCAAGTCCTTCAGCAACTGCACCAGGGCAGTCATTGGGATGTCCAAAACCTGTGTGATGCTATACTGACAAGGTATGTTTCCCCCGGCCTATATACTATGGACAACTGGTGGACGGCTGTCTCTTTTGTCAAAGGACTGAGAAGGCTGCTTAACGCCAGATCCCAAAAGGGGGACGACCTCCAGGAATCAGACCATTCTAAAGCATCCAGGTGGACTTTACTGAGCTGTCACCAGGGTCGCCTCAAATACTTGCTGGTCATAGTGGACCATCTGACCTCATGGGTGGAGGCATTCCCCTCAGGCCGAGCAACTGCCTCAACAGTAAGTAAGGTCTTATTAGAACAAATTGTTCCCAGATATGGAATGGTGGAGAGGAGACTCAGATCAAGGAACACATTTTTTGCTCAGGTATTGCAGAATCTGATTGGGGCCTTAGAAATTACTTGGGAATCTCCAAAGCCCTTGGCATCCTCCCTCTTCTGGGAAAGTAGAAAGAATGAACCAAGAAATAAAACGGCAGCTGACTAAATTATCTTTAGAGACCCAACTACGTGGGACTAAATGCCTTCCTCTCGCTCTGGTTAGAATCTGAACCAAGCCACGTAGAGATAGTGGGCTTTCATTTTATGAATTATTGTATAGTCATCCTTTCCAGGCTTATCATGAGGGAGACTGGGAGCCTATTTTAGAGATAAAGGATTTATTTGTTAAGAGATATGTTAAATCATTGCTAAAACATTTGCAAAAACTTCAATAAAAAGGGTTAATAGCTCAGACTCCTCTAGGTTTCCCTGTTCATAGAATTCAGGTTGGAGATTGGGTGTTGATCCGTTCCTGGAAGGACAGAAGCTGGGACGGACCCTACCAGGTGACACTGCTCTCAGACACTGCGATTCACACCCAGGAAAGAGGCTGGACACCACACCAGGACAAAAGGGCCTGTGGCGCCACCTTTATCAGAGTGGACAGTTGAAGACAGGGGAGACCTCAAATTACATCTGAGGAGGGGACCTCCACTGAATGGGAACACTGATTCTGAATCCAGTGCATTGTAACTGTATGACTTCTCTTTTCTTACTTTGGGTCTCTTTGCCTGTTTGGAAGCTGATATATTTTCACTTGGGAATTTCACCTTAGCTTCACAGTGTTATAATAGTTAAACCTCTTGGGGCTTTCCCTGAGCTTTGAGTTACCTATTTCCTCATGATAGCCATAGAAACCAGACCTTTACTTTCCAGAGATGAGAACTAGTTCCTCCTGCTCATGCAGAATATAGGGAGAACTTTTAACTTATCAAATTGTTGGATCTGTGTTGGATCCCAACAATCAAACCAATGGCCATGGCTACCTGTCCCCTTAAGCCCAGCCTGGGTCCTTAGTAACCGATCCCAAAGGGAACATATACATTGGGTACAGTTATCAATGGGGTTGTTATAATGTCACTCCAGGGACACCTGGGAAACATGGGACTCTGTATCCCACATTTTGGAGTACCTTTAACCTAATAGATCAGTGGTCAGCTGCCAATTGTAGTTGGAGGAAGGAACAAGATTTATGGAAATGTCATTATGTCATCTTTGGGGGGGGGGAGGCCCCCCAGGGATGAGAGACCCTTTTACATATTTTCAAGGGAACAACCTGCTCTAAAGGGTCATTATTGGATCTGTGGTTTAACTGCCTATACTCACCTACCTCTTAATTGGACAGGGATTTGTTATATCGGACCAAGGCCAAATGACATGGAAATCTAGTAAGAGAAATCCCTAAGAACATTAGGAAACTTGCTCATGTTCTTGTACAGACTTGGACCTCACTGTTCAATACTTCTTGGTGGTCCTGGTTTGGGAAAGCTGGTGGAAGCAGCTCCTTTGGTTTGACCTTATAGCCCTTAGTGGTGTTATATTACTCCCTATCTACATCCCTTGTTTGATCAGATTAATAACCAGAATTGTCCAAAACTCATTATCTGGAATGATTAGGATGGAAGAGAAAGCTGAAGGGTCTATTAGATTTCTCTAGAGCTCTCTCCAGCTTTTTTTATTAAATGGTGACCCCTCACCATTTCTGTACCACACAAAACCATATCACAAAAAATCGCTAACATCTTAACTGCAGTTATAAAATTTAACTATACATGGCTCCTGACTCCAAATATTTTTCTTCTGTGCAAGCCCAACACACACACACACACACACACACACACACACACACACACACACACACACATACACACTTAATTTTAAGAAGCTAATTAGAAGTCCTTTGTTATGTTGACCAAGACCAGCAAGGTGACAGTGACCAAATTATGTGGAAAGTCCCCCAGCTATTTTTGTTTCCCTTCACTTCCTTGTTATCCCTCTGTTAGCCAACACTGGGAGATGAGCATGAACATTTGACCAACAATTGGCTTTGTTTGCTTGCCTGCAGCCTTCCTATCTACTGGTCCATCAGCCCATAGAGATATTTTGATATTTGTTTATTAGCCCAACTTATGTCTCTGACTTACCAGCTTGGTAGGACCTCCTGATTGGTTTGTCAAAGTCTGTGCATTAGACTGTCAACCAGTGGGATTCTATATTTTATGTAGACCCCCTTAGAGGATCAAAGGCAAACTTCAGCAACCAGTGGGGTGCTATATTTTTAGTCTGCTTCCTCTGTATTAACTGGGTAACAAACACTATAAAAGTGAGACCTTGGAGAAAAGGTACATATCAAATCATGAAAAAGGTATAAAATTCAATTCATTAAAGAAGGCCATAGTTCCTTTAACAAAGTGGCATTGATTTAAAGGTCTGTCTCAATTTCCTTTATGGTATATTGAATGATTTTGCACCTCACAAGACTTAGATGTATTACATTTCACCTTTTCCCAAGAGCTCCCTTATACATTTAGAGGACAAGAGATTTACTTAGCTTTTCATTCAAAGCTTTACCAACTCAATTCCCTCAATTAAAATGAGTCAAATTACCCCAATTCCATTTAACCTCTTAATAAATCAGCTTAGCTTTTCTTTCTTTCTTTCTTTTTTTTTTTTTTTTAAGGAATACTAATAGCAAACTTACAAATACTTCTCCCATCATTTCAGGTGGTGCATAACCCCTGCACTATCCTCAGTTCCTTAGTGAGGAGAATAATAGCATAGCTTAGTTTGGAAACCAACTTTTGGTCCCACTGAGTTCTGACTCCAAAGAAGCCTTTCCTACCAAGCTTTAGTCTGGGTTTTTCTAAGAAAATCCTGCCCTCTCAAAGCTTTCCCCATTGAACTGGTGACTAGTAAAAGAGAATGTTAGCCTATGAGGTCATCATATATCAGAAGTTTTGTTCAGGACTTCATTCTCTAAAGTGAAAAGCTGAAGAAATTCAATGAAACAAGAAAAACAAACAATCATGTCTTTGTGTCAGAAAGCATAAGAAAAAGTAGAGAGTGGCCCTTTTCCTCACTCAGTTAACATCATGATATTTCTTTTAGGAATGAATAAAATTTTCACTTTTGGAAAATAGTGGAGAAAGTGATTGTTCCTCACTTAGATTTATTTTTTTATTATTATTATTATTTTTTATCCATTTTTACAAATTATCCCCTCCCTCCCTCCACTCTCCCTCCTCCCGATGGCAGGTAATCCCATACATTTTACATGTGTTGCAATATAACCTAGATACAATATATGTGTGTAAATACCTTTTTCTTGTTGCACATTAATTATTAGCTTCCGAAGGTATAAGTAACCTGGGTAGATAGACAGTAGTGCTAACAATTTACATTCGCTTCCCAGTGTTCCTTCTCTGGGTATAGTTATTTCTGTCCATCACTGATCAACTGGAAGTGAGTTGGATCTTCTTTATATTGAAGATTTCCACTTCCATCAGAATACATCCTCATACAATATTGTTGTTGAAGTGTATAGTGATCTTCTGGTTCTGCTCATTTCACTCAGCAACAGTTGATTTAAGTCTCTCCAAGCCTCTCTGTATTCCTCCTGCTGGTCATTTCTTACAGAGCAATAATATTCCATAACCTTCATATACCACAATTTACCCAACCATTCTCCAATTGATGGACATCCATTCAACTTCCAGTTTCTAGCTACAACAAAAAGAGCTGCCACAAACATTTTGGCACATACAGGTCCCTTTCCACTCTTTAATATTTCTTTGGGATATAATCCCAATAACAGCAATGCTGGATCAAAGGGTATGCACAGTTTGGCAACTTTTTGGGCATAGTTCCAAATTGCTCTCCAGAATGGCTGGATTCTTTCACAACTCCACCAACAATATATCAGTGTCCCAGTTTTCCCACATCCCCTCCAACATTCATCATTATTTGTTCCTGTCATTTTAGCCAATCTGACAGGTGTGTAGTGGTATCCCAGAATTGTCTTAATTTGCATTTCTCTGATCAGTAGTGATTTGGAACACTTTTTCATATGAGTGGAAATAGTTTCAATTTCATCATCTGAGAATTGTCTATTCATATGCCTTGATCATTTATCAATTGGAGAATGGTTTGGTTTCCTATAAATCAGGGTCAGTTCTCTATATATTTTGGAAATGAGACCTTTGTCAGAACCTTTACTTTAAAAAATATTTTCCCAATTTGTTACTTCCCTTCTAATCTTGTTTGCATTAGTATTATTTGTACAGAAACTTTTTAGTTTGATGTAATCAAACTCTTCTATTTTGTGATCAATAATGATCTCTAATTCTCCTCTGGTCATAAATTCCTTCCTCCTCCACAGGTCTGAGAGGTAGACTATTCTCTGTTCCTCTAATCTATTTATGATCTCATTCTTTATGCCTAAATCATGGACCCATTTTGATCTTATCTTGGTATATGGTGTTAAGTGTGGGTCCATATCTAATTTATGCCATACTAATTAACAGTTTTCCCAACAGTTTCTTCCAAATAATGAATTTTTATCCCTAATGTTGGTATCTTTGGGTTTGTCAAAGATTAGATTGCTATAGATGTACCCTTTTTTGTCCTTTGTATCTAATCTGTTCCACTGATCTACCGTTCTATTTCTTAGCCAGTACCAAATGGTTTTGGTGACTGCTGCTATATAATATAGCTATAGATCAGGTACACTTAGACCACCTTCCTCTGAGTTTTTTTTCATTAGTTCCCTTGCAATTCTCGACCTTTTATTCTTCCATATGAATTTTGTTGTTATTTTTTCTAGGTCATCAAAATAGTTCCTTGGGAGTCTGATTGGTATAGCACTAAGTAAATAGATTACTTTGGGGAGTATTGTCATCTTTATTATGTTCGCTCGGCCTATCCAAGAGCACTGAATGTCTTTCCAATTATTTAAATCTGACTTTATTTTTGTGGCAAGTGTTTTGTAATTTTTCTCATATAATTCCTGACTATTCATTGGTAGATGGATTCCCAAATACTTTATACTCTCAACATTTGTTTGGAATGGAATTTCTCTTTGTATCTCTTGCTGTTGCATTTTGTTGGTGATATATAAGAATGCTGAGGATTTATGTGGATTTATTTTGTATCCTGCCACTTTGCTAAAATTCTTAATTATTTCTAATAGCTTTTTAGCAGAGTCTTTGGGGTTCTCTAAGTATACCATCATGTCATCTGCAAAGAGTGATAGTTTGATTTCCTCATTTCCTACTCTAATTCCTTGAATCTCTTTCTCGGCTCTTATTGCCGAGGCTAGCGTTTCTAGTACTATATTGAATAGTAATGGTGATAGTGGGCAACCTTGTTTCACTCCTGATCTTACTGGGAAAGGTTGCAGTTTATTTCTATTGCATATTATGCTTACTGAACGTCTTAAATATATGCTCCTGATTATTCTAAGGAATAATCCATTTATTCCTATACTATCAAGAGTTTTTAGTAGGAATGGATGTTGGATTTTATTAAATGCTTTTTCTGCATCTATTGAGATGATCATATGGTTTTTATTAATTTGATTATTAATATGGTCAATTATACTAATAGTTTTCCTAATATAAAACCAGCCCTGCATTCCTGGTATAAATCCTACTTGATCATAGTGTATTATCCTGGGGATGATTTTCTGAAGTCTTTTTGCTAATATCTTATTTAAGATTTTAGCATCAATATTCATTAAGGAAATTGGTCTATAATTTTCTTTCTCAGTTTTCGATCGACCTGGTTTAAGTATCAGTACCATGTCTGTGTCATAAAAGGAGTTTGGTAGGACTCCTTCATTCCCTATTTTTTCAAATAGTTTATATAGCATTGGGGCTAATTGTTCTTTAAATGTTTGGTAGAATTCACATGTAAATCCATCTGGTCCAGGGGATTTTTTCCTGGGGAGTTGATTAATAGCTTGTTCTATTTCTTTTTCTGAAATGGGACTATTTAAGCAATTTATTTCCTCCTCTGTTAATCTAGGAGGCCTATATTTTTGGAGGAAGTCATCCATTACACTTAAGTTATTAAATTTATTGGCAAAAAGTGGGGCAAAGTAACTCCTTATTATTTCTCTAATTTCCTCTTCATTGTGGAAAGATCCCCCTTTTCATTTGTAAGACTAACAATTTGATTTTCCTCTTTCTTTTTTCTGATCAGATTTACCAAAGGTTTATCTATTTTATTGGCTTTCTCATAAAACCAACTCTTGGTTTTATTTATTAATTCAATAGTTTTTGCACTTTTAATATTATTGATTTCTCCTTTTAATTTTTGTATTTCAAGTTTAATTTTTGGTCGGGGGTTTTTAATTTGGTCTTTTTCTAGTCTTTTAAGTTGCAAGCCCAATTCGTTAATCTTCTCTTTCTCTATTTTCTTCAAATAAGCCTCTAAACATATAAAATTTCCCCTTATTACTGCTTTAGTTGCATCCCACAGATTTTGGTATGATGTCTCATCATTTTCATTATCTTGGGTGAAATTATTAATTGTTTCTATAATTTGCTCTTTCACCCAGTCATTCTTTAAGATGAGATTATTCAGTTTCCAATTACTTTTTGGTCTATTTACCCCTAACTTTTTACTGAATGTAGCTTTTATTGCATTGTGGTCTGAGAAGAAGGCATTTATTATTTCTGCCTTCCTACATTTAATTTTGAGATCTTTATGTCCTAATATATGCTCAATTTTTGTATAGGATCCATGAACTGCTGAAAAGAAAATATATTCCTTTCTATTGCCATTCAGTTTTCTCCAAAGGTCTATCATACCTAGTTTTTCTAATGTTCTATTTATTTTTTTAATTTCTTTCTTGTTTGTTTTGTGGTTTGATTTGTCTACATCTGAGAGTGCAAGGTTGAGATCTCCCACTATTATAGTTTTACTGTCTATTTCTTCTTGCAACTCGCTTAACTTTTCATTTAGAAAGTGAGATGCTATACCACTTGGTGCATATATGTTTAGTATCGATATGGCTTCATTATGTATGCTACCTTTCAGCAGGATATAGTTTCCTTCCTTATCTCTTTTAATTAGATCAACTTCTGCTTTTGCTTGATCTGAGATAAGGATAGCTACCCCTGCTTTTTTGGCTTTACCTGAAGCATAATAGATTCTGCTCCAACCTTTTACCTTTACTCTATATGTATCTCCCTGCTTTAAGTGTTTTTCCTGTAAACAACATATTGTAGGGTTCTGATTTTTGATCCAGTCTGCTATCCGTCTCCGTTTGATGGGAGCGTTCATCCCATTCACATTTACAGTTAAAGTTACTAATTCTGTATTTCCTGCCATCATATTATCCCCAGATTATGCTTTTTCCCTTGACCCCCCTGAACCCCTTCCCCAACACTTAATTTATAGACCCCCCTTGTGATGCACAGCCCTCCCTTTTTTTTTTAGTATCCCTCCCCCCTCCCTCCATGTCCCTTCCCTTATTCTCCTTTTCCTTTTCCCTTTTCCTCTCCCCCCTTTTAATGAGGTGAGAGAGAATTCTCTGAAAAACAAATATGACAATTATTTACTCTTTGAGCCTCTTCTGATGAGAGTAAGATTTACACAATGATTCTCCCCCTCTCTAAATTCCCTCAGATATGGTGTATTTTCTATGCCTCTTCCTGGGATGTAGTTTCCATCTTTTTATCCCACCCTCCCCTTTTTCTGATACTACCCCCTTCCCTTTACTACACCCCCTCCTTTTTTTTTCTTTTATATCAGTAAAATCAAATTATCCATGCGTACTTTCTATATACCCACAACAGAGTTACAGTTCTCAAGGGTTCTGTGTACCTTTTTCTGTTTCTCTTCAGTCTTGTAGATGTAGATCAAATTTTTTGTTTAAGTCTGGTTTTTTCCTTAGAAACATATGGAATTCCTCTATTTCATTGAATGACCATCTTCTTCCATGGAAAAAAGATGCTAAACTTAGCTGGGTAGTTTATTCTTGGTTGCAATCCTTGATCTTTAGCCTTTCGGAATATCAGTTTCCAGGCCCTTCTATCTTTTATTGTGGAGGCAGCCAGATCTTGGGTGACCCTTATTGTGGCACCTTGGTATTTAAATTGTTTTTTTCTAGGTGCTTGCAGGATTTTCTCCTTTGTGTGGTAATTCTGCTGCTTAGCCACAATATTCCGTGGCGTTCTTTTTTTTGGGTCTATTTCAGAAGGAGTTCGATGAATTCTTTCAACATCTCCTTTCCCCTCTGTTTCTATTATCTCTGGACAGTTCTCTTTGATAATTTTCTGTAAAATAGAATCTAGGCTCTTTTTTAGGTCATAGTTTTCGGGAAGTCCAATGACCCGCAGATTATCTCTCCTAGATCTATTTTCCAGGTCTATAGATTTTCCCAGTAAGTATTTGACATTGTTCTCCAACTTCTCATTTTTTTTTTGTTTTGTTTGACTGATTCTTGGGTTCTCTGGGAATCATTCATTTCTATTTGTTCCATCCTGACTTTTAAGGAGTTATTTTCTTCTTTCACAGTTTTTAGTTCTTTTTGTAAATGCCCAATTTTGTTTTTAAATGAATTATTTTGCTCTATTGAATTTTTTTCCATTTCCCTAATTTTTTTTTTTTTTTTTTTTTTTTTTTTTTTGAGAATCATTTGCTTTTTCCAATTCAGAAATCTTATTTTCTTGGGACTTTTTTATCTTCTCCAATTCAGAAATCCTATTTTCCTGTGATTTTTTTACCTTTTCTAATTCACTAATTTTGTTTCCCTGCATCTCCTATGAATTCTTTATTTTTTCCAACTCCAATTTCAGGATGTTGTTATTCTCTATTATAGCTTCCCTTTCCTTTCCCCATTTTTCTTCAAACTCTCTTAACTTTTTAATAGTCTCTTCATGGAGAGAGTTATGTGATGGGAGGCAGGAATCGTTCCCCTTTAGGTTGTTATCTGCTGACTCTCTGCTGTTAACTTCCCTGGGGTTGGATACCCGCTCTTTCTCTGTGTAGAAGGAATCTATGTTTTTTTTTTGGCTTTTTGCTCATACTTAAAAAATCTTTTGGGGTCTGTCCCTGGGGTAGGAAATTATTTATTTACTTCTTTACCAGCTTCCTCCCAGACGGGATGGATGCAATGGCCCCTGCACCTGAGCTAAGAGAGAGCTCTGGGAAAGAGTTCCCCACTCCCTCCCTGGAAATGCCTCAGAGGTGACCAGCACTGCTGTGCCCTGAGGGCACTGGGTTTTAGCGGCTTCCCTGAGGTTGAGACTGAACAACAAAGGTGACTCAAAGCCTAGCCTATGCGTCCCGGTGGGGCGTGGATGTCTGCAGCAGGTGACGTGAAAAGCCCCTGTGCTCAAACTGGGAAGTGTCTGCCAGAAACCGCGGTCCCTAGTTCAAAGGTTTCCGTTTCTCTTGGACTTCCGTTCCACAGCCTTCAGCCTAGCCAGGCACTATGAGTTACCGCCCCACCCACTATTCAATCTCTTAACTACCCTGAGGTGAAAGCCTGGATTGCCTATGTCTCGGTGCAGAGATCTGCTGAGTCACCCCTGAGATCTGGGAAGATCCAATCTAGTTTTAAATTTTAAAGTGGCTTATATTTCTCCTCTGATCTGCTGTTTTATAAGCAGAGAAGAGCTAACAGCCTGTGCCAGATTCCGTTATGTCAGTGGATTCTCTGATCCCAGAGCCCTCCCCAGCGCAAACGGCGCAGTGTGCTACTACCCCACTGTCTGTGCTGGCCTCTCTTCTTCCTCCCCTGGGAGCTGACCTTTCCTTCTGAAACTCCAGATTCTCTTCAGCTGGTAAGTCATGCTTCCAGTCCTTGTGTATTCTATCAGTCCAACGCTATTTCTGAGGCTGATTAAATCTAGTTGGTTGTGAGGGAAGAATGGAGCTTACACAGTGGCGTCTATCTTCTCCGCCATCTTGGCTCCACCCCCTTCACTTAGATTTAATAAAAATTAAAAAAAAAAAAAATTGGAGAAAGTGATTGTTTCTCACTTAGATTTGATTTAAAAAAATTTAAAGAAAATAATAAAAAGAAGTATAGGCCACTGCTACTACATAATAGGTCAGTTCAGGTTGTCTCCTCCCAGAAGCAAGTTCCTGTAATCTCTATTTAATGTAGTTTTGGCATATTCTAAAGCCCTGTTAGACATATATATACACACACACACTCACAGATTCATCCCGTTCCTCATAACTTATTTTAGTCAGCTCTGCCACTTTCTAGTTGTGTGACATTAGGCAAGTCATATTATCTTGTTGAAAGAGTCAGATTAGGAAATCTTTAAATTTACTTCTATCTTTAAATCTGTAAATCCCTATTCCTGTAGTTTTTATTTCCTGTTTCAAATTGTGATTAGCCTAAATACCTGTACTCATTTCCTGGTTCAGGAAATTAGAAAAAATACATGAGTTCTGCCTCTACATTGATGAGGAAACTTTTGTTTGGTAAGTATTTTAGGCTATTTCCAGAGCAGTCAGAGGCACTGCATAAGACAATGAGTCATCAGGTTCTTTAATTACATGTTCGCTTTCTTTCTAAAGCATTCCATTTTAGACATCTTATACTTTTCAAAGAAAGGATGAATTTGACATCTACCTAAGTCAGTGAGAGATTTCTAACTTCTATTTTGAAATACCTTGGAACTAAAGGAGTCAAGAGACTTCTTGACTTCTGAAAATAGTTCTTTTCAAGAATGTCATCATTAAACATTCACAAGGTAAATGATGGATGCTAGGAACACATTTCTGCCCAAGGGATTCACAAAAGAAAATTAAAAGTACAAAGTATTAATGTGTTCATAGATATTGATTTAAGAACAGCATTGTGATAAAAAAAAGTTGATTAGATACACTTTAAGTAGTTAGGTAAATAAATGGGCTTAATCAGGGAAACATTCTTCAGTGCCTTCATCAATGTCACTGTGACTGTATTAACAAAAAGACATGGAGAGATCGTTCTATATAACTGAGAAAGTTGATCAATGATTGGAGGACCCTATAATTTTCACCATTTTCTATCAAAAGCAAATTTAGGTAAAATCAGAAATGTAAGCTTGAGTATGTTGGGAGATTTAAGCATATAAAGAAAGAGAAAGCTGAAATAAAGCATAAAAAGTAAATAAAATTTTTTCATTTGTATTTTCACAGTTCATAGTAGATCAATCACTATAAAGTTGACTTGGTCAAAATGGAAATTTAGTTTAGCTATATGGATAGAAAGTTCTGTAGTAAACACACTATTTCAAACATTCATAAATAAGTAGGAAATTACTAGAGTCTAAAAGCTTAGTTAGAACTACCATATTTGAACAATGTTTCTAATAAAGAGGTTCTAGAATATTGAATCTGTAGTATATATGTGGGATTAGGCATGTCATGGAGAGAGTCCTTTTTGGATTTCAGAATAGTTGATATAGCAGTGATGCCCATGGCAAGATAGAAATTGAAGAGAGAATTAGATGATGTTCAGTCATTCAGTCACATCTGACTTTGTGATATCATGGACCACAGCATCATAGACTTTTCTGTTCTCCACTATCTCTTAAAAAACTGAATATGTTCATATTCATTGTTTCTACAAAACTATCTATCCATCTCATCCTCTACCATGCTCTTTTCTTTCTATTTTTAATCCTTCCCAACATCAGGAATTTTTTCAATTAATCAATTTCATTGTGTAGTCAAAGCATTTAACCTACAACTTTTATATTTGACTTATTAATTTCACATACACATTTGACCATCATATACACATACATAAATACATACATATGTATATTTATTATTTACATATGTTTGTTTATAGATTTATAGAAAGATATATATAGAGATAAATAGATAGATTCATCTATATACCATGGTAGAGATATGTGGATAGATTTATGTTTATCTATCTATCTATCTATGACATAGATTTAGAAATATATTGAGGTCAAGAGAAGAACTAGAAAGTGGATTAAGAAAAGGAAAGTATGTAAAAAGAAAATCAAGGAATTATGATATAATTTAAAACAATTCAGAGATATTTCCTAGAAATTTGGTACTTCTGATGTGTGTATATTATATATGCATTATATTAAAATATAATTATATTATATTGCTGAGGGAACTCATCAAACAGATAATGGATTAATATCAGGGAACTGAATATAAGAAATTCATAACTAGAAATAGTTTTAAATATTAAGGAAATATTTGCTATGGTGCATTCTGTAGTAATATCATGGAACTGCACTCATCAAACTAGAGTCTGAGACAGAACAAGTTACTTAAGCTGTATAAGTATCAGTTTCCCCATATATAAAATTGGGATAATAATATTGGTATTTCTTAGCTCCCAGGAATTTATGAGAAAAGTAACTGGTAAAAATGTAAATTGCTATCTAACATAATCTAGATTGATATGAGGAAGAATAAAAAGTAGGAAGAAATGGTAGTATAAATACTCTATGATATCACAACTTGCTTGTTGTGGGTTACAGACTGGGTTTCCAAATGGAAACTACTAGCTCAGATTCAAGAAATTCTCTAGGTCCTTCCTCTTCAACAAAGTGCTCCAGCAATGCACTTACCTTTAGTTCAAAACAAAGGCATGGACTAAAATAGAATACAAAGAAAAGCTACAAAATATTAATCCCCAGAAAAATGGAGCAGACTCTTCCTTAAATATACTCATCAATGGAGAAAGTGAATTCATTCATAGTGCACATTAGCACTGTGTTACACACGAGAGAATACATGCATCTATATCATTCCATAACAATAAAACATGAGGGCCAAGATATATTTTCTTTTCACAGGATACCCTTAACTATATCTTGGGCATTATATCTATTGGTCAGTTGGTTCAATTAGTTAGTTCAACTGTGCTTTCAGAGTCTCTTGCTATCCATAAAAAACCCATAAGCTCCAGGATTTTTTTGGACCCATAGCTAGTTCTTTTATCTGTTGGCACAGTTCACATTCCTTAGAGATGACACCAATATTTCTCTCAATAATTTAGACTTGTTGTCATACATTTTACTGAGCAAATTCATCTGATATAAGATGAGGAAAGGAAGCAGAGAAGTACCATTCTTACTTTCACTAATTCATTTGGTGCAAGGAAAGAAGCAAAAATTTATCCTCTCTCAAGAACTGAGTTGTTCTTCCATAGAAGACTCTTCTTCAGTCTGTTATGGATGATAATAGTTAAGAATATTCCTTGACACGATCTCTCGGGATTGGTGTGCTAGTTAGCTTTGTGAAAGTTATTTCATACATAGATATTAAACTACAGCAATACATGACAAATTTCAGGGATAATTAATTGGACAAAGTAAACTCCCAGCTCCTTCACTTGAGGGAAAATAAATACCTGATATAAATAGATTGAAATGTTAAATTATGAATTAACTCTCTACAGTGATCATGTCACTCTTGAAAAAAAAAATATTCCGGGCTTCCTTTATGTCTTTTTCTTTTTGGAGTTTAAAATTGTTTGTCTTAGACTAATCTTTTAGTTAGAGCAAAAAGCAAAATTCTATAGTAATTGCACAGACTGTATGTTGGAAGTATAGTGCCTTGCTAAAAATAATACCAGAAACCATAATATAGGTTTCTTAAATTCCTTTTTTTTTTTTTTTTTTTTTTTTTCATTGAATGGTTTTTAAATGTTCCTTGAAGTTATTTTGCTGGTTTACAAAAAAAAAAAAATATTGTATATTATTATTTTGCCACCAGGAGGATGGTCAAAAATGGAATATCTCTCTCCAATCCTTTTTAGCCCTTATATACCTTATTGTAATTACATCATTACAGCATATTGATTTGTGAACTAGAGAACCAGTACATTATCATACTAAGTACTAAGTATATGTATACTAGAGAACCATTATCTTATCAATTCCATTGAGTTAACACCTTGTTGTGATTATCCTTGTTTCCAATATCTTTCTCCAGAGTTTCAGCCCTCTACAAACCTGAGAGGTGTATCTTGGTACCTCAGAATTATCATAATTTGCATTTATCTGATCAATAATAATTTAGAGCACCTTTTCATATGACTAGAAATGATTTCAATTTCTTTATCTGAAAGTTGTTTATTTATATCCTTTAATCATTTCTCAATTAGAGGATGATTTGAATTCTTATTAATTTGAGGCAATTTTTAATGTATTTTAGAAATGAGGCCTTGGGGGCACCTAGGTGGCACAGTGGATAGAACACCAGCCTTGAATTCAGGAGATCCGAGTTCAAATCTGGTCTCAGACACTTAACACTTCCTAGGTGTGTGACCCTGGGCAAGTCACTTAACCCCAGCCTCAGAAAAAGAAGGGAAAAAAAAAATGAGGCCTTTATCAGAACCTTTGAATGTAAATTTTTTTTTTCTCAGTTTATTGCTTTCCTTAATCTTATCTGCATTGCTTTTGTTTATACAAAAACTTTTTGAATTAATATAATCAAAATTATCCATTTTGCACTTAATAATGTATTCAGGTTCTTTGTTGTCCACAAATTCCTTTCTTCTCCACATATATGAGAGGTAAACTATCCTTTGTTCTTCTGATTTAGTTATAATATCACTCTGTATATCTAAATCATCAACTTATTTTGACCTTATCTTGGTATATATAGTGTTAGGTGTGGGTCAATGCCTAGTTTCTGCCGTATTGATTTCCAATTCTCCCAGAAATTTTAGTCAAATAGTGAGTTCTTATCCCAAAAGCTGGGGTCTTTGGGATTTGTCAGTGACTATTGTGTCTTGTAAACCTAGCTTATTCCATTGATCAGCTACCCTATTTCTGAGTCAATATCAAGTGATTTTGATAATTACTGATTTATAAAATGGTTTTAGTTCTGGTATAGTTAGGCCATCATCATTTGCATTTTTAAAATTAATTCTTGACATTTTGTGCTTCCAGATAAACTGCTATTTTTTCTACCTCTGTGAAATAAGTTCTTGAGAGTTTGGTATGGCACTGAATAAGTAGATTAAGTTTTTATATTAGCACAGCCCACCTATGAGTCCTAGGTATTTTACTAATTGATTAAATCTGACATTATTTGTGTGGGAAATGTTTTGTTACTGTGTTCAACTGACATTGCTCTGGCAGGTAAACTCCCAAATACTTTGTATTACCTACAAATATTTTAAATGGAATTTCTGTTTGTATCTCTTGCTCATGGACTTTAATGGTAATATATAAAAATGCTGATGGATATATTTTGGTGGATATATTTTGTATCCTGAGACTTTGCTAAACTTGTGAATTGTTTCTAATATTTATTTATTTGGTTCTTTAGGATTCTCTAAGTATACCATTATATCATCTGCAAAGACTGATAATTTGCTTTCCTCATTACCTACTCTAGTTCCTTTAAATTCTTTTTCATCTCTAATTGTCAATGCTAACATTTCTAATAAAATATTGAATATTAATGGCAATAGTGGGCCACCTTGTTTCACATGATCTTATTAGAAATAGTTCTAATGTGTCCCCATTACATATGATGCTTGCTGATGGTTTTACATAAATGCTGCTGTTCATTTTATTTTATTTTATTTTATTATTTTTTAAAATTAATTTTATAATTATGACTTTTTTTTTGACAGTACATTTGCATAGGTAATTTTTTTTACAACATTATCGTTTGTACTCCCCTCTGTTCTGAATTTTTCCCCTCCTTCCCTCCACCCCCTCTCCTAGATAACAGGCATTC
Organism: Sminthopsis crassicaudata; assembly: GCF_048593235.1. Classification (NCBI taxonomy): domain Eukaryota; kingdom Metazoa; phylum Chordata; class Mammalia; order Dasyuromorphia; family Dasyuridae; genus Sminthopsis; species Sminthopsis crassicaudata. Next base: position 537,195,944 of record NC_133617.1, read on the forward strand.
CCACACATATTAAATATCTTATAGTATATCCTAGGTACAATATATATGCACAGAACCAAATTTTGTTGTTGTTGTTGTTGTAAAGGAAGAATTGTATTTGGAAGGTAAAAATAATCTGGGAAGAAAAACAAAAAATGCTCACAGTTTACACTCATTTCCCAGTGTTTCTTTTCTGGGTGTAGCTGATTCTGTCCATCATTGATCAATTGGAATTGGATTAGCTCTTCTCTATGTTGAAGATATCCACTTCCATCAGAATACATCCTCATACAGTATCATTATTGAAGTGTATAATGATCTCCTAGTTCTGCTCATTTCACTCAGCATTAGTTGATGTAAGTCTCTCCAAGCCTCTCTGAAATCGTGTTGGTCATTTCTTACGAAACAATAATATTCCATAACATTCATATACCATAATTTACCCAATCATGCTCCAATTGATGGACATCCATTCATTTTCTAGTTTCTAGCCACTATAAAAGGGCTACCACAAACATTTTGGCACATACAGGTCCCTTTCCCTTCTTTAGTATTTCCTTGGGATATAAGCCCAGTAGTAGTACAGCTGGGTCAAAGGATATGCACATTTTGATAACTTTTTGGGCATAATTCCAGATTGCTCTCCAGAATGGCTGGATTCTTTCACAACTCCACCAACAATGCATCAGTGTCCCAGTTTTCCCACATCTCCTCCAACATTCATCATTATTTGTTCCTGTCATCTTAGCCAATCTGACAGGTGTGTAGTGGTATATCAGAGTTGACTTAATTTTCATTTCTCTGATCAATAGTGATTTGGAACACTCTTTCATATGAGTGGATATAATTTCAACTTCATCATCTAAAAATTGTCTATTCATATCCTTTGACCATTTATCAACTGGAGAATGGCTTGATTTCTTATAAATTAAAGTCAATTCTCTGAATATTTTGGAGATGAGGCCTTTATCAGAACCCTTAACTGTAAAAATGTTTTTCATATTTGTTACTTCCCTTATAATCTTGTTTGCATTAGTTTTGTTTGTGCAAAAGCTTTTTAATTTGATAAAAAATACATCCACATAAATCCTCAGCATTTTTATACATTACCAACACAATCCAACAGCAAGAGATACCAAAAGAAATTCCATTCAGAATAACTGTTGATAGTATAAAATATTTGGGAATATATCTACCAAAGGCAAGTCAGGAATTATATGAGCAAAATTAAAAAACACTACCCACAAAAATAAAGTCAGATTTAAATAATTGGAAAGACATTCAGTGCTCGTGGATAAGCCGAGCGAACATAATCAAGATTACAATACTCCCTAAACTAATCTATTTATTTAGTGCTATACCAATCAGACTCCCAAGAAACTATTTTAATGACCTAGAAAAAATAACAACAAAATTCATATGGAAGAATAAAAGGTCGAGAATTTCAAGGGAAGTAATGAAAAAAAAAAAAAAATGAAGGTGGTCTAGCTGTACCTGATCTAGAACTATATTAGAAAGCAACAGTCACCAAAACCATTTGGTATTGGCTAAGAAATAGACTAGTTGATCAGTGGAATAGGTTAGGTTCACAGGGCAAGATAGTGAATAAAAATAGCAATCTAGTCTTTGACAAACCCAAAGATCCCAACTTTTGGGATAAGAATTCATTATTTGACAAAAACTACTGGGAAAACTGGAAATTAGTATGGCAGAAACTAGGCATGGACCCACACTTAACACCACATACTAAGATAAGATCAAAATGGGTCCATGATTTAGGCATAAAGAATGAGATCATAAATAAATTAGAGGAACATAGGATAGTTTACCTCTCAGACTTGTGGAGGAGGAAGGAATTTGTGTCCAGAGGAGAACTAGAGATCATTATTCCTGTTCATTTTAAGGAAAACTCCATTTATTCCTCTATTTTCTAGTGTTTTTAATAGAAAAAGGATCTTAGATTTTGTCAAAAACTTTTTCTGCATCTATTAAGATAATCATATGATTTTTGTTAGATTGTTTATTAATATAGTCAATTATGTTAAGCTTTCCTAATATTGAACCAGCCCTAAATTCCTGATATATATCCTGTTGGGCATGGTATATAATCTGGAGGATAATTTGTTGTAATCTTGTTGCTAATATTTTATTTAAGATTTTTGCCTCAATATTTATTAGGTAAATTAGTTTATAATTTTCTTTCTCTATTTTGACCCTACTTGGGTTAGGTATCAGCACATATCTGTGTCAAGAAAAGGAATTTGGTAGGACTTCTTTCTCTATATTTCCAAATAGTTTGCTTAATATTGGAATTAATTGCTCTATATTGTTTTCCAGAATTCCAGAAATCCATCTGGCCCTGACCATTTTTTTCTTAGGGAATTGCTTTTTTTAAAAAATGGGCCTATTTAAGTAATCTGTTTCCTCTTCTGTTTGTCTTGGGTAATCTATATTTTTGTAAGTATTCTTCATTTTCATTAGATTATCAGATTTATTGACATGGTGTTGGACAAAATTGCCCCTAATTATTGCTCTAATTTCTTCTTCATTTGGTGAAAAGTTCTTTCTTTTCATTTTTGATACTAACAAATTGATTTTCTTCTTTCTTTTTGTAATGAAATTAACTAAAAGCTTATCTTTTTTTCTCATACAACCAAATCTTTGTTTTGTTTATTAATTCAGTAGTTTTCTTACTTTTAATTTTATTAATTTCCTGTTTTATTTTTGGAATTTCAAAATTTGGCAATTAATTTGAGATTTTTAATTTGTTCTTTTTCTGAATGCTTTCTAGCATTTTTTGTTGCAAGCCCAATTCATTGATCTTTTCTTTCTCTATTTTATGCAAATAAATCTCTAGAGATATATAATTTCCCCTAATAACCACTTTGGCTGCATCCCACACATTTTGGTATGCTGTCTCATTGTTATTTTCTTGAATGAATTTATTTGTTGTGTCAAGTAGTTGTTTCACCCACTTTGTCTCTTCCTATTTCCCTATAGGATAAGAGAAGTTTCTCTGTGAAGTCAAATATATCTAATATTCTCACTTTGAGCCAAATCTGATGAGTAATATTCACACAATGTTCACCTTCTTCTTTTCCTTATCTCATTTGTAATAGGTCTTTTTTTGCCTCCTGATGAGATGTAATTTACCCCATTTTAACTCAATTTTTCTCTTTTAGTACAATCACTTTTCTATCTCTAGTTTTTATATCATCACAAATTACACCTGCACCCTCCAAGTATACCCATAACAGAGATACAGTTCTTAAATTAAACATATCATCTTCCCATATAGGGATGTAAAATTTTTAAATTTTAAAAGAAAGTTTTATTTTTCTTTCCTTTTTTATCTTTTTATGCTTCCATTGAGTTCTACATTTGAAGATTAAATTTTCCAAATCAGTTGTTTTTCCAATGAAGTATTTAAAATTTTTTTTTTCAATTTTTTGGTTTTGTTTGACTGGTCTTGAAGTCTCATTGAGTTATTCACTTCCATTTATTCAATTTTAATCTTAAGGGATTATTTTCTTCAGTTGGCTTTTTTATCTTCCTTTGCATTTGGCCAATTGATTTTTTAAATGAGATGTTTTGTTCATTGGATATTTTTTTTTCCCATTTCACAAATTCTGTTTTTCAATGAGTTTTTTTTTTTAATATCTATTTTTTAAGGAATTATATGCTTTCTATATTTCATCAAATTTATTTTGTAAGGACTTATGTGTTTTTCCATTTCACTAAATCTATTTATAAGGAATTGTCTTCAGATAATTTCTGTGTTTCTTTTTCCAAACTCTCTTGCAGCATTCTCATTTCCTTACCCCATTTTTCTTCTAACTCTCTTAAGATTTTTTTTTTTTTTTTAATTCTTCCAAGAGATTCTTGTGAGATGGGAACCAACATATATCATCCTTTGGTGCTTTATTTAGAGATGATTTGCCTTTAGTTTTCTCAGGGTTTAAAGTCTATTCTCTGTCTCTATAAAAGCTATCTACGGTCAGAGTTCTTTTTGCTTTTTTGCTAATTTTTTAAAAGTTAAGGTAGACTCTTAGGACAAAGGAGAGATTGTCCCAAACTTCCTCATTTTTGTCATCAGTTTATTCAAAGAATATTAAGGACCTGGTTAATTGATTAATGCTAAACAAACTTTAAATGGACTAAGTAGAATGATTATTTATTAATTTACACTGAAAATTATTACTTTGAATTGAACTAGAAATCATGTCTTCTAGCCAACACATTTTCTTTCTAATAGGAATATCTGCTTGTGAAATCAAATTATGATCAGAAGGCTACTTGACAAATGTAGAATCAGGAATTAGATATTTGTTTGCTTTTAATACATTCCTTTTCCTTGTGTGAAGAAAAATTTTAACATTCATTTAAAAATTTAGTTTTAAATTATCTTTCTACTTTTCCCTACTGTCCTCTCCCTGAGATTATATGTGTGATTATGAAAAAACATATCTTCATATTAGTCATGTTGTGAAAGAACTTATGTAACAAAAACAAAAAATAGAAAAAGAAAAAGAAAAAAAAATAGTATACTTTGATTTATATTCAGATTCCATGAGTTCTTTCTCTGGATGTGGTTATCATTTTTATTTTTTTATTATAACTTTTTATTGACAGAACATATGCCTGGGTAATTTTTTACAACATTATCCTGTATACTCACATCTGTTCCGATTTTTCCCTTCCCTCCCTCCACCCCCTCCCTTTGATGGCAAGCAGTCTTATACATGTTATAAGTATGTTATAGTATATTCTATATAAAATATATGTGTGCAGAACTGAATAGTTCTCTTGTTGCATAAGGAGAACTGGATTCAGAAGGTTAAAATAACCTGGGAAGAAAAACAAAAATTCAAACAGTTTACACTCATTTCCCAGTGTTCCTTTACTGGGTGTAGCTGATTCTGTCCATCATTGATCAATTCGAACTGAATTAGATCTTCTCTTTGTTGAAGATATCCACTTCCATCAGAATACATAGATATCATTTTTCTATATGAGTTCTTTGGAACTGTCTTAGGTAATTTTAGTCCTGAGAATAACAAAGTAATTTGCTGTTGATAATTATACTTTATTACTATTACTATGTACAATATTCTGCTTCTGCTCATTTTATTTTATCTCAATTAGTCCAACTCTATGGATATGTGTATGGGTAAAGCCAAGTCCTTTATTGCTTTTTTAAATTAACTTCATTTTTAACAGAATACAAAATCTTAGGAGTGATAGCAATAATTGCATAATAAAGGCAGAATCCAAAATTTCCCTTACAGTGTGGAATGTTATACTGACTATTAAGATTGAATTTAATAAGAGTAACTATAAAAATTCTTATCCATGAGTTAAAAAACAAACAAACAAACAAACAAACTTAGAAACTTCAAAGATGAAGCAGACATACATAGCAGTTTATATGTATATGTGTTTGTGGGGGCTATCGATTTTAATGAACTTTCAGTTCAGTATGACTCAAAAACAACAACAACAAGCAAAAATTTAATGATCTCGGACTTAGTAGGATGGTTCTGCTTCCTTCCTTAGTATGCCCTCCTCAGACCATATTGTTTTTGGAGTAGACATACTAGTTTATTGTATAGTTCAAAAAATGATTACACTTCTTAAATCTAACTAGAGGCTGTTTATACTTATAATATTATTCTGATCCCAGTAACTTTCTAGGAATGCTGGAGATGACTAAAAGGAATTTTGGATCCACTCAGAGCCTTTTGGGGGGGCTTTATATCACCCAGCACTTTTTAAAGAGTGTACATTAGCTTTTGTTTTGAGTTCACTCTGGGTAATTCATGTATGTGACTTTTATGAAGAAACTCCTGCCAAAACTATATATTGTCAAGTTTCCAGAACCTAGGAGGATCCACCCTTTTTTCCATCTCACTCTACTAAATGACCTAATAGATTTCTTTGTAAAACCATTTTAAATTTGATAATTTTTCTTGTAAACAATATCAATTTTATTCATTTTATCTATTCCTGTAGGTGTACATGTCTGCCCAAGAGATTATAAGTTCTTGAAGTAAGTAAGGAAGCATAGGAGTGAAAAAAGAAATTTCTTATTAAAAAAAACAAAAAAACAAAAAAAACAAAAAAAGATATCCATTAGCAAATAAACATAGCCAATACTCTTCTAAAGATAAAAATGTTTTTCAGTGTCCACATGATCATGAAGTATAAAGCATGCCTCATCATCAGTCCTCTGAATCATTTTCAGTCATTGTGTTTCTTAGAGTTCTTAAATCTTTCAAAATTAGTTCAAATCTTTCATTGGTATTACTATGCAAATGCTGATTCTGCATCAATCACTCAGCATCTATCAAAACAAAAATAAAAACTTCCCAAGTTTCTCTGAGACCAATTCCTTTATCATTTCTTAGCATATAATGTTCTTCTATTATATACATAAAACTAATTTTTTCAGCCATTCCCTAAATGATGGACAATCTTATGATCATCAGATCTTTGCAATTAAAAAATAAACATACATAAAAATAAACAAACTTGTTATGAATGTTTATACATATAGATCTTTTTATTTTTTGTTTGATTACTTTTAAATATAGCTCTAGGAGTCAACACAATACATTGTTATTGTGGTTGTACTACATTCTAGACTCTGTGCAATATGCAAGGTTTACAAATTTCAAAAAAAGAAAAAAAAGGGATAGTTCTGGATCTTAGAAAGTTTGCAATCTAATAAAACAATAAATATAGGAAAGCTGAAAAGAGGGTTAGAGGAGACAGTGAGAATCCCTTGATGTTTGTGGAGTTAAAACCAAACACTGCTACTGATGGAAAATGAAGATTTACCTAGAAAGTTCTGATCTTTCTCTAAAATAATTTTTTGAGGAAAATTTATTGCTTTATACTTCAAGCTTCCAATTTAGTAAAGATATCATTCAATCAAAGAGTTAGGACAATTCAATGAATTTAGAGTACAATTCTAATTTGCTTTTCAAATTGTTTGAACCAATTTTGATGAGGTTTGCATCCCCTCGATTCCCAGTCAGGGAACCAAATGATTAGGTTTGGCACAGGGCAGAGAGTTGTTGTGGGAACCCCTTCTAGTCGGTGCAGGTCCTTCATAAAAGAATTTACAAACCCAAAAAGTCAGACTGGCAAAAAGAAGTTTATTGGCACTGAAAAGTCAATTTTTTCTAGGACGCTGACTTCCTCAGTGCCAACGTCCTGAAGAAAAGCAAAGGTCTAGCAGAGAAATTCTGGCAGATAGATAAAAAGGGGTCAACCCTGGGAAATGGGTATCTCTTCACAGTGGGCAGGGGGTCCTCTAAGGCAGCTATGCCAAGGAGAGAGAGAGAGGGGGTTCCTTGATAAGACATGTTTTTGCTTTGGGCCTTTGCAAAGAAATGAGCCCCAAAGTTGCTCTTTAAAAGAGATTTGAAACTGAAGTTTCAATTGAATGAGGTTACAACCCCCAGGCCTAGATTTCCAGGAGAATGGGACTGTTTACTGGGAGTGGTCCTGAGCCAATCTTCAGCTCAATAAGGGGTCTATAGAAATCCAAATCTCCAGCTAAATGAGATTACTTAAATTTGAACTAAGTAGGAGTGATCCTGGACTCAACTAGTCCCACCAAGATAAGGGAATGGAACCACTTTATCTTGATTCCCAGAGGCTGGTCTCTCCAGGAGATTCAAGGAGAGTTTCTCCCCTTCAAGGAGTTCTCAAGCATTTACCCCAAAGTCAGGACAGGTTTAGGGTTTCCCCCATCAATTTCACAACGTTGCTTCAAACTGCATTTCTTTAGTTATTATTGCTTTGGAATACTTTTTTCTTCTTCTTGCTATTGTTATTTCTAGCTGCAGTACTACTGGTTTTTAATTTCCAAGAAATCATGATCTACCCCTCTCCCAGGAAAAGTGTATCTCCCAGAAACTAATTAACATAGAGATTTTATTTGTTTTGGCATTCACACTTTATCAGAACCTTCCATTGCCTCTGCCCCTTGGATATGAGGATTGGATGATAAAGCAAAATGCTCTCCCAGAGCCCCCATTAAAAGAGGGCCCAGAAGCCCAGACAGATCCTCATTCTATTAGCTTAGCCTGGAGCTTTTGTTTTGTAGTTGTTACTATGGGGATGAATGAAATTTCTAATGGAAAAAGTGTAGAGAGAAGGTTGTGTATGAATAAAGGACTTTGAAAGAAAAAGCTTACAGGTCAGGATGAAAAGGATAAAGAAAACATAGAGTAAATGTAGTGGAATGTATCTATCAGCCAAGAAAATGGTAAGTGTTCTGGTTAATGGTATCTAACCCTATAGAGTCATTGATGAAACCGACGGCTTAAATAAGGCTATAAGCATTGGGGATTTTACTGATGATATTTTAGTGAAGAATCTCAGAAGGTTGTTGGAGATAGTTATCCAATGATCAATATTTGAGAGAATAGTGGGTGGTAATAAAAATTACACTGAGTGTTTGACAAGTTGTTTTTTTTTTAAACAAGTTTAATAGTAAATAATTAATGGTATCTGGATAAGGTATAATAAAGCTCAAAGAAGATTTTAAAAGCACAAACAAACAAAATTGAAGATGGGCTTATCTTCCTCAATTCAAAACTGGCCCTAGGCAATTACTAGCCATGGGACCTTGGGCAAATCATTTAACCCTGTTTGTCTTAGTTCCTCATCTATAAAATGAGGTACAGAAGGAAAGGGCCAACTATACCAATATCTTTGCCCAAAAAAAGCCCTGATTGGGGTTAGGAAGATTTGTAGGCAAGTAAAAAGACTGAACAATATCAAAGATCATATAATTAACGATGGCAGAGCCAGATCTAGAGTCTAAGTATCTTCACTACCAATCCAGTGTTCTTTTTATAAAACTACAGTAGTCTATATTACTGCTACTGTCCTCTGAAAGTTAAAAATTATTTTTTACTTGGATAAATCATGTGTAGCTTCTTTTTTTATCTTTTAATGATTTCAATAAAATGTTTTTCAAGAGCAAAAGTGCAAATTACTTTGCCAAATGATAAATGATGACTCATTAAATTATTTTGACCTTTATTAACTATTTTCCATTGCAACTCTTATTTTCTTTCCTATTTTAACATTTAATCCTTATTGGCCAAAGAGAAATAGAAAAGGTGAAGGATAATGTTGTACTTGATGTTCTGATTATAAAAAAGTTGGTATGCATGACTTTTTGGTGACATCTACTATTTTAAAAAAGTCAAAAACAATGAAGGGTGCTATTACCTTCACAAATTTTTTTTCTTTTCTGTTCATGTTCACATTTTAAAGATTATGACCTTATTCTTCATTGCATATCTATTATTAGATGTTTCAAATTATTCTTAATAATTCATTAGAAGCAATTGCTTTTATACTCTTTATGTTTCATAAATTATTACTTAAAATAAGAGCCCAGGCTCATAGAATAAGATCCCACAGTCACCTTAGAGGTCATCTAGTATAACTCCTTATTTTGTGAATGAGGAATTAGTGGCCCAGGCAGTTAAAGAACTTTGTCCAAGGAAAAAGACCCACATGTGCAAAAATGTACATCAGCTCTTTTTGTAGTAGGCAAGGAGGATGAGGATGCCCATCAATTGAAGAATGGCTAAATAAGTTACAGTATATGAATGTTATGTGATATTATTGTTCTATAAGAAATAATCAACAGGATGATTTCAGAGAAGCCTGGAGAGACTTACATGAATTGATACTAAGTAAAGTGAATAGAACCAAGAGAACATTGTATACAACAAGAAGATAATGCAATAATCAATTCTTATGGACATGATTCTTTTCGACAGTGAGGTGATTAAGGCCAGTTCCCATGGACTTGTGAGGGAGAGAGCCAACTGCATCCAGAGAGAGGACTATGGGGTCTGAATGCAGATCACAACATAGCATTTTTATTTTTTGTTGTTGTTTGCTTGTTTTTTGTTTTCTTTCTCATTTTTTTTTCCCTTTTTGATCTGATTTTTCTTGTGCAGCATAATTGTGAAATATGTATTGAAGAACTGCACATGTTTAATATATATTGTATTACAATCTAAGGGGTGGGGAGGAAGGAAGGGAGAAAAAATTAAAAACACACCATTTTGCAGGGATGAATGCTGAAAACTATCTATGCATATATTTCAAAAATAAAAAGCTTTAAAAAAAGAAAATAATTTTGCTCAAGTCAAAACAGAAATAAGCATCACATGAACTCTTACTCCAGTATCAGTAGCTATTGCTTTATAATGTGCTACATCTTGTCAATGCCACATCACAGAGTGGGGATGACTCCTGGTTTTTGTGGTCCAACCAAGTTCATGTTCTGCCATATTGTGGAAAGGCTTTGACTGTGGGTTTAAGTGGCAGACTGAGTTTCTATTGTGCAAGGACCAACTTGATAACTGTGAAAATGCTCATCACCAGGACAACTCTGACAAAAGATGATATTGTTTTTGCCTTTGTTTTTATTTCTTTTATCGGTGAAGGGTACAATTCATGAATTCATTGTAAAAACCATGGAAGTGATGAGGTTTGCTTATTATTAATTGAGGAATTATGTGCATCAATAAGAGCACAGATCATGTGAAGTATATGTTAATAAAAGCATAGCACATTAGACCTAGAAGGAATATTCTCTAGAATCATAGAGTTACAGATGCAAACATTGAAATCAGTTTAATTTTTTAAAAATATCAATTATCTGCTGAATACTAGCTACTATGTGAGGTGTTGGGGGACAAAATGCTTTACATTTTATTCAGGAGAAAATGTGTTACACAATATGTATATATAAAAATTTATACAAAACAAGTTGCAATTTTGATGGGAAAGTGGGAGAAAACTAACTGGGGGATTAGTGAATGATTTATGAAGTGAAGAAGTTTGCATATTCCAAGAGGTGAATTTGAGGAGGAAAAACATTCCCTATGCAGATGAAAAAAATTGAATGAAGAATTTATTAAGCACTTACTATGTGCTAGACTCTGTACGGAACACTACAGAAATAGAAAAATAAAACCCTACTCTCAAGGAGCTCATATTTTAATGAAGATAATGACATATGTGGAAAGTTTCAACTACAAATCAGATGGAAAGTTCTTTCTTTCTTCTTCTTCTTCTTTTTCTTCCTCCTCCTCCTCCTCCTCCTCCTCCTCCTCCTCCTCCTCCTCCTCCTCCTCCTCCTCCTCCTCCTCCTTCTCCTCCTCCTTCTTCTTCTTCTTCTTCTTCTTCTTCTTCTTCTTTGTCATTTGACAGTATCTAGGAAGTTGATATTAAGAACTATTGATAAGACCATGGCTTAAAGAATCTGGAAAGAACCTCAAAGGTCACTTGATATAACTTTTTCCATATGAGGAAATTGATACTCAGATCATGATTGATATTCACAATTGATATACAGATCATGTAGAAAACAAGCATCTGAGGTAGGTTTGGAACCCAGGAATTAAAACTAATACTCTATTCATTGTACTATAATGTTTCTTCTGTATATGGGAGTTAAGATACAAATACACAACATCAGATGCTATGCAATGGGAACATTAAGAAGCTGATTTTATAAGGACAGTTAGTATTTGAGGGGAAATAATGTGAAATTAGCCATGACAGAAAAGTTAGAGACAGATTGTGAAGACTTTTATGTGAGAAAAGAAGTTCAAAATTTAAAGTCAAGGCAACAAGCAACCACAAGCTTCTTGAACTGAAGCATGGTATGTTAAAACTTATCTTTTAGTGTTAGTACTTCTATAACTTTATAAAATGCATACTGGAAAAGATAGAGGTTGCAAATCAATTTGGGCCCTATTTTACTAGTCCAGGAAAAATTATGCTGATCTCTGACCTAGGAAATTTAGAGATCACAGAAAGTTCATTGTACTTAGTACTAGGAAGAAATTTTGAAACCATTAATTTCTCTTATCTCACCCCACATAAAAAAACAAAAAGCCAAACTGAGACAAAGTAATTTATCCAAAGCAGTCAGGTAGTAAATGACAGATCTGGCACTAAGGCTTCTTAGAATCAATTAATCATCAAGTAATAAATGTTAAACACTTATCATATACCAGAAAGAGTCTTGATTCCACTTTGATTCTGAGTTCAATGTTTCAGAACTCTACTAATTGTATTTTCTTGGGAACCTTCATAGAAATTTCACCAAAAAAAAAAAAAAAATCGCATTTACTGTTGAATGACAAAATTATTGTCTCCCATGCTTAAATCCTGGGAACAGTCCATGTACAAGCATTGAAAGTAGGCTTCCTCTCAAGCTGAGCTTTATAAAAAGCTAAAAGAATACAAATAGGATACCTTGCATTTGCACATTGCTATATAGTATTCAAGTGTTTCAGTACTTTGCATAGCCATGTTGAAATATAACTTTAAGTAATGACCCATAGATGTTGAATCACAGTTACTGACAAACTAACAAGGTATGGTTAATGAGGGGAGAGATGAAGCATGTCAATTTAAGCGGATCATATCACAAACCAGGAAAAGAAGATTTAAAAGGAGATATCATATGTAATGTGACAAGCTCCACAAATAACAGTCATACCTCTTAAGAAGAGGACATTATACAATGTTGAGCATTAGGGAAATCGGGTAAGAGAATAGCAGGCCTTCAGAGACAGTGTTTTGCTATATAAAGAGCATTGGGCCAGCAACCAAGAGGCCTAGTTTGTAGTCCTTACTCTAACACAAACTAAATGTAATTCCTTAAAAAAGTCATTTTGCCTTTTTTTTTTTTTTTTTTTTTCAGTCTTTGTTTCCTCATTTATAAGATTAAAGGACTGGATTAGATTATCTCTACCAGAGAAGGTGTGTGTGTGTGGGGGGAACTGAATAAAAAAAGAGAAGTAGCACTAGTAATCATTAATCTTGGACAATATCAAGCATAAAGATTCAATAAAGAAATAAATCTACATTATATGTCAGCCATATTAATATTGTTTTAGATGCATCTCTCTGCATGTGTCAATCAATATGTATATGTGTGTGCCTGGAGATATCCAAATATGTGTATATAGATAGATAGATATGTATATGGGTATATCTTTCTTATACACATATATGATGTCTAGAAAAACAGGAAAAAAGAACCCAACAAAATAAAAGATTGTCATATGCCTAGAAGATTATATCGATGCTTAACTGTAGCCTACTTGGACGAGGTGAGGGGCTGGTGAAAAGAGAAAATAAAAAGAATAAAGTAAAAAGTACATAGCAGAAAATAAAAGAATAACCTATAATAAAGGAAAGAAAAGTTGATCAGTCTTTATATAATGTCTTCTATTATTTTATAGGGTTTCTTGAAATAGAAATTTATTATTACATATTTTGAATGATCGCTGATGATCTTTTAGGCACATGACAATATTTTGTTTTGTTGGGTTCTTTTTTTCTGTTTTTCTTTTTTTATTCAGTCCCCACCCCCAATTTTGTATTTAGTTTTAAATAAATAATTAAGTGAATGAATAAAACAAAATACATAAAAAAGAAGGGAATAAAGAAAGGAAATAAGAAAAAAGAGACAAAAAGAAAGAAAAGAAAACAAAGAAAAAAAGAGAGAAAAAAATTTTGTTTTCCACATATTGCTATATTCTAGCTTGTAGAACCTTAAGCATCATGTTGCTGGCTTGTGAAATGAGTAATTTTTCAATACTTTGACCGTTGATCTGGCATTGCCTTTCTTTAAAATTGGGGAAAAAATTGATCTTTTCTAATTCAGTGGCTTCTGTTGAGTTTTCCAAATTTTCTGGCATATTGAGTGTAAAATTTAATAGTTTAATTTTATTTATTTTTGTTTATTTTATTTTTTAATTTTAGAATTCTGAAGAGCTTAGCTGGAATTTTGTAACCTCCATTAACTTTATTGTTAAAATGCTATCTAAGGTCTATTGATTTCATTCTCTAGGATGTCTGGCTTTAGATTTTTTTTTTTTTTTTTTTTTTTTTTTTTGAGGCTGGGGTTAAGTGACTTGCCCAGGGTCACACAGCTAGGAAGTGTTAAGTGTCTGAGACCAGATTTGAACTCGGGTCCTCCTGAATTCAAGGCTGGTGCTCTATCCACTGCGCCACCTAGCTGCCCCTGTCTGGCTTTAGATTAATAGCCACAATATCATAGTTATCAGTGACAACAAAACTTCTTTTGTGTATTCTTTCCAACTTTTCTTAATTTCTTCAGTATCTGTTAAATACTTACATTTTTGTATTTTATCATACCCATTTTTTAATGAAACATTTTTCTTATGTTCTTGAAAAAGGTCTGGTCATTCCCATTCCATTGATTTTTTTTTTTTTTTTTTCTTATTTCATTGTATTATGAATTTAACGAAACCTTATTTTTCTTTGTTATTGCCTAGAATTGTGGACTCATTTGAGTACATCTTTTCCTTTCCTTTTCCATTGCTCAGCTATCTGTAAAGCCTTAATAGAAAGCCATTCACTTTTTTGTTCTTTTTTCTTTGCAATGTTGCTGTTATTGTTGCTGCTGCTGCCCCGTCCTGTACAATATTGGTACCCCCGTCTATAGTCCTTCCAGCACTCTATTGGATTTAATCTTTTAAATCTATTCATCTCCACTTAATATTCATAAGGGATATTATCTAGTTCATATGGTCTGATGTAGTCTCCTATGAATGACAACTTGTGTTAATGATATGAACGCCTTATATACTAATTCTAGCTCAAGCAAAACGAAATATATTGTGGATAAATTAATGACAATATTGTGCGATGATCAGCTATGAAGAACTTTGCTATTCTCAGTAATTGGATTATTATCCAAGATTATTCTGAAGGATTTATGATGAAAAATGCTATCCATACCCAGAAAGAAGTGGTTATGCTAGAATACAGATTGAAGCATACTCTGTTTTTTTTTTTTTGTTTTTTTTTTTTTTTTTTTTTTTTTTTTTCTCCTTTCTTTCCTTCTTTTTCTTGAAAAAAAATTGGGGAGAGGTGAGGGATCTAGGTTTTCTTTTGCAACATGACTTTTGTGGAAATACTTTGCACAGTTTCACGTAAGTTTTCTCAATGGGGTAAGGTGTGGGGAGGAAGCAGGAAAATCTAGAACTCAGAATTTTAAAAACAAATGTAAAAAAAATTGTTTTGCATGCAACTGAAGAAAATAAATATTAAAACATTTTTTAAAAGGCTATTTCAAATACTACATTTTTGTTTGCTGTTGATTTTATATAGACACTGCTTATTATTTTAAGCAAAACTCTTTATCCCTATGTTCTCTAATGTTTTTAATCAGAAAGGATGTTGTATTTTGTCAAAAGCTTTCTGCATCGATTGAGATTATCATATTTCTGTTGATTTTGTTATTGACATGGTCAATTGTGGCAATAATTTTCCTGGTATTGAACCAGTCTTGCATTCCTGATATAAATTCCACTTGGTAATAGCATATTATCCAACTGATAACTTGTTAAAATATCTGCTAATATTTTATTTAAAATTTTTGTATCAATATTCTTTAGGGAGATTGGTCTGTGATTTTCTTTCTCTGTTTTTGCTTTTCTGGTTTAGGTATTATTGTGCCACAGTTCCCTTCTAATTGTCCTGCTTTGGTTTCCTTTAATTATTCTGCCTCAATCCCTCTGGTTCCACTCTCCCTCCTGATCATTAGAACTGATATAATTTAGGGCTGGCTACACTAAGATTAGAAATTGTAAATGTTTAATCCAGATAAGAAGAAAGACCGTCTAGTCTATTTTAAGACATCATGACCCCAGACCTTCCCTACTTATCAGAACTTAGCAGAACATCCACTGCCTCCCCCAACCCTGTCAGAACAGATAGAATATTCCCACTCTTTGTGCTCTGACTCCACCTGCCTCTGTCTAAACCCTTAGCTTGGAGCTACATGTGTATCTATTTCAGGGGAACCATCCAATATGACCCTAGCACAATCTCTCCCTCTCAAATAAAATATTAAAAACTTTCTAATCTCTATCTTGCCTCAGTTTCTCTAGCATTACAATATCAGTACCATATTTTGTCATAAAAGGAATTTGGCAGAATGCCTTTTTTTTTTTTTTTTTTTTTTTTTTTTACACATTTCTTCAAAATAGTTTGCATGGTATTGGAATTAATTGTTCTTTAAATGTTTGGTAGAATTCACTTGTGAATTGATCTAGCCCTGCAGATTTTTCTTTAGAGAATTCATTGATGACTTGTTCAATTTATTTTTCTAAAATGAAAATATAGAAATAATTTATTTCTTCTTCTGTTAATCTGGGCAATTTATACTTTTGTAAATATTTATCCATGTTAGTTAGATTATTGGATTTGCTGCCATACAGTTGGGCAAAAATAATCCCTAATTATTGCTTTAATTTCTTTTTCACTGGTAAATTCAACCATTTCAATTTTGAAGCTGGTGATTTTTTTTTTCCTTTCTTTTTTTCTAATGAAAATAACCAAAAGTTTATCTATTTTATTAGTTTTTCCATAAAACAATTTCTTAGTTTCCTTAATTAGTTTAATAGTTTTCTTTGTTTCACTTTTATTAATCTTGTCTTTGAGTTTCAAAATTTCTAATTTGGTATTTATTCTTTTTCTGGCTTTTTAAGTTATTCATTGATCTCTTTTTCTATTTTATTCATGTAATCATATATCCAGAGATATAAAATTTCCCTTAACAACTGTTTCAGCTACATCCCATAGATTTTGATATGTTGTCTCATTGTTATTCTCTTGGATGAAATTATGAATTGTTTCTGTAATTTATTGTTTGACTCATTCATTATTTAGAATGAGATTACTAAATTCCAAATTGGTTTTTAGTCTATCTTTCCCTGGCCCCTTATTGTATATAATTTTATTGCATTGTTATCTGACAAGAAACCATTTAGTATTTCTACTTTTCTGCATTTGATTGTGAAGTTTTTATGCTCCAATATATGGTCATTTTGTGTGTGTGTAGATGCCATGTACTGCCGGGTAAAATATGTATTCCTTCCTGTCCCTATTCAATTTTCCCGGAGACCTATCATATTTAGATTTTCTAGATATTTTCTAATGCCCTTAGTTTTGAATGAGATGAGGTGAGATCTTTCAAGACAGTTGTGAAAATCGAGTAAGGCTTCATCTACTTCAGAGTTCGAGTAGGCCTGAAGGACTCTGAAGTTCGAGCAAAGGGCATTGCCTTCCCCTCCTATGACATCTCCCTATTTCATCCAAATATGGGCAACTATGTACTTATTGGTCAAGTTCAATTTCATGGGTAGATCTCGCGTTTAGAATGTAAGACTCTCAGCCAATGAGGATGAGGGTCAGTGGTGGGAGGGGGCGTTTTGTGTTAGGGATTAAAGGTGCTCTCCTGCCCACAGGAGGTGCTTCCTCTCTTCGATAGTCTACTCGAAGAGTGGGATGCCCTTCTCGAGAGAATGTACAAATAAACTTTGCTTTTCTCTAGAGCTCTCTCCAGCTTTTTTATTAAATGGTGACCCCTCACCATTTCCGTACCACACAGTTTGGGGGCTAGTCCGGATCCTTTACTTGGTGAGTAAGTGAACTCCTGGGTGCTAGTGGGATGGAGCCCTGCCTTGATTTAGGCAGCCCGCCAGCATCCAGGGGCTTCTCCTTGCTCCCTGACGTAGAGTGGACCCGAAGTGGAGAAACTCAGAGAAAAGCAACAGAAACTCCGCGGTGAAAATCCCAACCAGTTGGTGGAGGACAGATCAGTCAAGAAATTTGCTGCACAGCAACCCAGTGGAGGTAAGCGTCCTGTGAAGCCCCTTGAGTCTAGTTATAGGTTCTGGAGGGGGCTGTAGACGGTAGACAGGAAGAGAGCTAGGCCTTCCTGGGTGACTGAGTTAACCGGCAACGGTTAGCGTGTTTGGGCGTTTAGGAGTCTGTTAAACTCCTTCCAAATTCAATGGGTGTGGCCTAGTCCCAGCCAGCCCTTGCGGAGAGAAATGAGAAAAATATCAGAAAATACAGGTAGATATTCCCTTGGGAGATAAATTAAGTAATTGGAACAAACTGCCAAAATATGAGGAAAAATAAAAAGCAAGAAAAAGTGGATAAGGTATTGTTGTTTTGTTGCAGACTGGTGGTACCAAAAGGATTAAATGGTACCTGAAAGGAAGGACCTGAGAGGATTTAATTCCATTAGCCCTTCCAGGGGCCTTTGGGCGGGAAGGAGAAATAAGTCTTTTGAAGCAGGGGTCGTTCCAGCTGACCAGAAATACCTGTTAGTAGATCCCATTTGGGATCAGAAACCCTGTACATGGGGAAGTATGTGGGACTGAGCCAGTGAAGATGGTGGCTTCCTTCCTCTTCCTCCCACGTGTCCTGACTGCAGCAGGGCCACGTGGGCCAGGGGAAAGAAACCACTATTTAGTGAAGTTCATTGTTTTAAATCTGATAGCAAAGTAGTTTTATAATTATTGGGAATTTAAAGCTGTGTTTGGGATTTTTAGTTAAAACATAGGTTTTTAAAACAAAATGCTGGTAACTTACTTAGGGGAGGTTGTGGTTGTATCTCCCTACTTAGATGGTATGTTTGCTAGAGGTATTGGGTAATTTGTAACTGAGCTATGCCTTAAGTATTTGTCAGCTCTGTTGGACATGTATTAAGTTTTGTGAAATTTGGGTCAGTTACGTGCAAACATTGAAGTGTAAAGTTTAAAATATATACATATATATTTACTTAAAGACAGGACAGGGACAGGAAAGATTGATTTGTAAAAGTAATTAATAGTTTAAATGGAGCTATGATATATTGGGTCGGGAAGCATGGTGGTGTGGGGGAAGGGTGACCACGTGGAGGGGTCCCTCCTCCCATTAAGTATAGTGGGGGTTTTTTTGTTTGTTAGTTTGTTTTTAATAACTGCACCTCCTTGCTGATTTAGATATTAATTATTTCTACTGTTTAAAGGAACAGCCTACATTTAGATAAAATCTTTTGGGACTGAAGCTAATATTTACTTGGAGTTTTGAATTCAGGTATAACTGTTTGCATAGGTTGTTAAACTCCACCATCTGGAGGTGGGATGGTTAAAATTAGGACAGCTACCTGAAGTAAAACTGCCTTAAATCATGCCCCTGGTTTTTCCTCTTATGTTTGTAATCAGAGCCAAGTGGTCAGTGAGATATACATTGCTAGGACCGCTCCCACTTTGCCTTTCTTTTTGAGACGAACCTGGGCAATCTCTGGAACCCCAATCCCAAGTTCCTGACTATAGATCTATATTCAGATGCGTTTTTCATGTTTTGTATGATCATGGTGGGGAAAGAACTTTTGACACTCAATCCCCTATTAAATATGCAGAGAAGATGAAATGAAGGGGTATTCAAGTTAGAACAATATTAAATCTAGAGGGCTGGGAGATGGCTCACAGATTCCGTAGTGTTGAAACATGAGGCAATACTATTAGAAAAGAATGCTCCATAATCCAAGATCATAATTTTAATCCTGCTTCCTTTTTGTCCCCTGGAGAACAGAACTATTGCTGTATAAAACTGTATGACTATTGCTATTTTGGGAAATTTACTAGTCTGTTGTGTATAATCTGATAATTTCTGTAAATGGGGGGGAAGGGAAACTGAGATTTCAACTGGTCAGAAAATTGGAAAAAAAACTGATGTCTTATTTCAGTTCAGGCCGAATTGGAAACTACTTACTCTTTGCTTACCTCATCATTTTGGTTCCCTGATGAAGGACCTCAAAAAAAACTAGACATAATTTGGGTACTGAATGGAACTCTGGAAAAGGTAAAAGATTTTTTTTTTCTTTTTGCAGCGGACATCCAGGTTGCTTCTGGCCTGGATCGTTGTTAGAGCTCTATGCTCGGCACAATTCTTTTAAGAATTGCTGCAATTGACGAAAGGTCTCCTTTTGTCTCACTCTCTTGTCTCTACAGATAAGGGAGAGGCTGCAAAAAGTTGAAAAAGCTCTTTACCTGTCCACTAGCTAGACACACCTGATTTTAGCAGATGCTGGGTTTGGAGAAGGCTGCAGAGACAAAAGGCCTTTACAGGGGACTCTAGCTGAAAATTTGCTAGACTATGATTGGCTAGCTTATGTTTTAACTTTGAATTATTGTCCTGACTCAGTCCTGCCTCAGTTTCCCTGCCTCTTAGTTTTGCAAACCTCCCCTCCCCCCCCTGCCTCTTTATCAGAATACTTGATAAGACCTTATGTTTCAGAATAGCAGAATGTCTCTCCCATTACAAGTTAATTGGAATCTCTTATCAAAACTTCTTGAATTCTCTTGTGTGGAATTAGACATTCTGTATATGATTGTATTTGCATTGGGTGTTTTTAAAAACAAACTGATTTGTATGAATAATGTTCACTTATGAAAGATCTACTTGGATATAAACTCATTGGGACAAATTCCTTATTGTTATCAACACAAGGTTATGATAAGTATTTGTTTAGAATTTATGTATGGTTCTTCTAGGATGGTAAATGGGAAAAGAAATGGGTTTGTTAGAACTTCCACTGTTACCAAGGGCAGTCTACCTGCCCATTAGTTGGCTCAAACTTGTGAATTGTTGTGAATTGTATGCTTTAAATCAAGCGTTAAAATTATTGCGTGACCAAGATGGGAATATATATACTGATTCTAAATATGCCTGGGGTGTGGTGCATGGATTTGGGAGGATTTGGGAGGAAAGAGGATATGTAAACAGTAAAGGTAAAGAACTGGTTCATCATACACTAGTCAGAGAGATACTAGAAAATATTCTGACTCCTAGGAATATAGCAGTAATACCTGTAAAGGGACATCAGATGGGAAATTCTTTTGAGGTAAGGGGAAATAGATTAGCAGACCGGGAGGCCAAGGGAGCCGGAGATCAGGAAATCTCTCATAATGGCTTTGATACCTGTACTTCCCCCTAGTCTACCCTCTCCTAGTTTTACTCAGGAGGAAAAAGAGAAAGCCTCAACTCTCGGAGCAGTTGAGAACTCGGAAGGACGATGGCTCTTGCCTGATGACAGAGAGGTACTAACCAAAGCAAGTATGAGGCAAGTCCTTCAGCAACTTCACCAGAGCAGTTATTGGGATGTCCAAAACCTGTGTGATGCTATACTGACAAGGTATGTTTACCCCGGCCTATATACTATGGCTCGACAACTGGTGGACGGTTGTCTTGTTTGTAGAAGGACTAACAGGGCTGCCCAATGCCAGCTTCCAAAAGGGGGACGACCTCCTGGAATCAGACCATTCCAAAGCATCCAGGTGGACTTTACTGAGCTGCCACCAGTGGGTCGCCTTACGTTCTTGCTGGTCATAGTGGACCATCTGACCTCATGGGTGGAGGCATTCCCGTCAGGCCGAGCAACTGCCTCAACAGTAAGTAAGGTCTTATTAGAACAAATTATTCCTAGATATGGAATGGTGGAGAGGATAGACTCGGATCAGAGAACACATTTTTCTGCCCAGGTATTGCAGAATCTGATTAGGGCCTTAGAAATCACTTGGGATCTCCATATCCCTTGGCATCCTCCCTCTTCTGGGAAAGTAGAAAGGATGAACCAAGAAATAAAACGGCAGCTGACTAAGTTATCTTTAGAGACCCAACTACCTTGGATGAAATGCCTTCCTCTCGCTCTGGTTAGAATCAGGACCAAGCCGCTTAGAGATATTGGGCTTTCACCTTATGAATTATTGTATGGTCATCCTTTCCAGGCTTATCCTAAGGGAGACTGGGACCCTATTTTAGAAACTAAGGATTTGTTTGTTAAGAGATATGTTAAATCATTGCTGGAACATTTGCAAGGACTTCAACAAAAAGGGCTAATAGCTCAGACTCCTCCTCTAGGTTTCCCTGTTCATAGAATTCAGGTTGGTGATTGGGTGCTGATCCGTTCCTGGAAGGACAAGAAGCTGACTCCGTGCTGGGACGGACCCTACCAAGTGATACTGACTTCAGATACTGCGATTCACACACCAGGACAAAAGGACCTGTGGCGCCACCTTTATCAGAGTGGACAGTTGAAGACAGGGGAGACCTCCAATTACATAAGAGGAGGGGACCTCCACTGAATGGGAACACTGATTCTGAATCCAGTGCATTGTAACTGTATGACTTCTCTTTTCTTACTTTGGGTCTCTTTGCCTGTTTGTGATTTGATATATTTTCCTTTGGGAAGTTCACCTTAACTTTACGGTGTTATAATAGTTGAACATTATAAGGCTCTCCCTAAGCTTTGGGTTTATCTATTTCCTTATGACCTTCTAGAGATGAGAACCAATTTCTCCTGCTCATGCAGAATATAGGGAGAACATTTAACTTATCGAATTGTTGGATCTGTGGTGGATCCCAACAATTGAACCAATGGCCATTGGGTACCTGTCCCCTTAAGCCCAGCCTGGATCCTTAGCAACAGATCCCAAATTCATAATGGGACCGGTTTCTGGAATTGAGAAGAGAAACATCAGTGGTCATTGACAGAAGATAGGAAAGGGAAATACTGTTTAAATCAGACAGGACAAGGTTTGAAGCTGGGAATTAGTGTATGTGAGTGGACCTATTCGAGAACAGACCTGAGGCCAAAGACAATTGACTGTACAAAAATGTCTAAATATTGGCGGGATACGGGGAGGAATCCTCAATTGAAGTGTGGGAAGGACTAGAAAGACTGTACCTTAGATGTTCTCCCAGAAATAGGAGAGCAGGGATATTGCTATCAACAAGTCACTACTGCTGAAGTAGAATGGGATGTATTAAGATGTATAAAAGAGAATAAGAGGAAAGGGACATATACATTGGGTACAGTTACCAATGGGGTTGGTATAATGTCACCCCAGGGACACCCGGGCAACATGGGACTCTGTTTTCCACATTTTGGAGTACCTCTAATCTAACAGGCCAGTGGACAGTTGCCAATTGTAGTTGGAGAAAAGAGCAAGGTTTATGGAAATGCCAATATGACCCCTTTGTGGGGAGAAGCCCCCTAGGGACGAGAGACCAACAATATTACCCTTTTACAAGGAATAGCTCAGACATATTTCCAAGGGAACAACCTGCTCTAAAGGGTCATTATTGGATCTGTGGTTTAACTGCCTATACTCACCTGCATCTCAATTGGACAGGGAATTGTTATATTGGACTAATAAGGCCAAGATTTTTCTTTCTTCCCTAACAGGCAAACCAATATTTAGGGATTCAGTTGTATGATGATTTGGGAAGGGGGAAACAGAGTTTATATAACTCCATCACTTGGACTGAAGATGCAAATGGTTGGGGTGAGGCCTGGCCTCCAGAAAGAATAGTCAAAGAGTATGGGCCAGCGACCTGGGCTCAAGATGGAAGTTGGGGATATAGAACTCCAATATACATGTTGAACAGGATAATTAGGCTTCAGGCAGTTGTAGAGATTATCACCAATCAGACAGCTGAGGCACTAGATCTTTTGGCTGATGAAGCTACTCAAACCAGAGAGGCTGTTTTACAACATAGACTTGTGCTGGATTATTTGTTGGCTGAGGAAGGGAGAGTTTGTGCTAAACTAAATTTATCCACATGTTGTATAAAGATTGATAACAATGGTAATCTAGTGAAGGAAATCACTAAGAACATTAGGAAACTTGCTCATGTTCCTGTACAGACTTGGACCTCACTGTTCAATACTTCTAGATGGTCCTGGTTTGGGAAGCTGGTGGAAGCAGCTCCTTTGGTTTGGCCTTATAGCCCTTAGTGGTGTTATATTATTCCCTATCTACATCCCTTGTTTGATCAGATTAATAACCAGAATTGTCCAAAACTCATCATCTGGAATGATCAGGTTGGAAGAGAAAGCTGAAGGGTCTGCTAAATAGATGCTGTTAAAAGGGTAAGGGTGGAGCCGGTGGCCCAAGGCCAACAGGAATCAGAAGGAAGTGAGGAATTCATAGGGAATGTGAAATTATGTTACAAAAATTTGAAGAGATCTCAGTGTACAAAATAAGAGGAGGGACTGAATGAGATGAGGTGAGATCTTTCAAGACA
Source organism: Sminthopsis crassicaudata (assembly GCF_048593235.1). NCBI lineage: Eukaryota > Metazoa > Chordata > Mammalia > Dasyuromorphia > Dasyuridae > Sminthopsis > Sminthopsis crassicaudata. Next base: position 537,219,881 of record NC_133617.1, read on the forward strand.
GTTGTAAAAATCGAGTAAAGTTTCATCTCCTTCAGAGTTCGAGTAGGCCTGAAGGACTCTGAAGTTCGAGCAAAGGGCATTGCCTTCCCCTCCTATGACATCTCCCTATTTCATCCAAATATGGGCAACTATGTACTTATTGGTCAAGTTCAATTTCATGGGTAGATCTCGCGTTTAGAATGTAAGACTCTCAGCCAATGAGGATGAGGGTCAGTGGTGGGAGGGGGCGTTTTGTGTTAGGGATTAAAGGTGCTCTCCTGCCCACAGGAGGTGCTTCCTCTCTTCGATAGTCTACTCGAAGAGTGGGATGCCCTTCTCGAGAGAATGTACAAATAAACTTTGCTTTTCTCTAGAGCTCTCTCCAGCTTTTTTATTAAATGGTGACCCCTCACCATTTCCGTACCACACAGTTTCTTTCATGTTTATTTTGTGGTTAGATTTCTCTGATTCTGAGAAGGGAAGATTGAGGCCCTCCATTAATTTAGTTTTGCTGTCTGTTTCTTCCTATAACTGGCTCAATATTTTCTCTAAGAATTTGGATGCTATATCACTTGGAGAAAAACACTATGCCTTTAACAAGATGTATTTTCCTTCCTTATCTCTTTTATTAGATCTTTTTTTTTTTTTTTTTTTTTTTTTTACTTTTGCTTTATCTGAGATCAGAATTGCTAGTCCTGCTTTTTTTCCTTCAGTTGAAGCATAATACATCCTCTTTCAGCCTTTTATTTTTCCACTGTATGTATCTCTCTGTTTCAAATGTGTTTCTTGTAAACAACATATTGAAGAATTATCTTTTTTTGATCCACTCTGCTATTTACTTCTGCTATTTATTTTGTGAAAGAGTTCATACCATTCTCATTTAGTTATGATTATCAGCTCTGTATTTCCCTCAGTCCTCTTTTCTCCTCTGTATATATTTGTTCTCTTGTTCCACCTTATCCCTTTCCACCTTATCTCTCCTTAGTAGTGTTTTGTTTTTAATCCACCCCTACCTAGTACCTGCTCTATCTTCTATCACCCCTGCCTCTCCCTCTCTTAACCCTTTCTTCAGGTGTTTTTGCCTCACTTCTATCCAGTCCCTGCCTTTTCTTTCCTCTTTCTCCTACTACCTTTGTATAGGTTAATTTAAATTTCTATATCCATCTGAAGGATTAAATTATTCTATCTTTGAGTCAAAACTGATGAGATTAAGCTTCAGACTATGCTCATTCCTCTCCATTCTTTCTATTGTAATAGGTTTTTTCTTCCTTGTAATCTAATTTGTTCCATAGCTCTCCTTTCCTTTTCTCCTAGAGCAGACTTTTCCCCCAGCCCTTAGGATATTGGGGGCAGTCACATGGTGCAATGGATAGAGCACTAGCCCTGCAGGAGGACCTGAGTTCAAATGTGATCTCAGACACTTAACCTAGGCATGTCACACAGACCCTGGGCAAGTCATTTAATCCCAATTGCCTCAGCAGTTACAGATATTGTTTTTTCATCTAGGGATGTAAACAGTTTAACCTTTAAATTATATATATATAATCTTTTTTTTTTTTTTTTCTTCTCTTGATTCCTAAGTTTGAACATCAGATTTTCTTTTTAATTCTGTTTTGTTTTTTGTTTTTTGTTTTTTTCCCAATAGAAATGATTGAAAATTTCTTATTTCACTGAAGATTCTCCTCTGAAATATGATGCTCAGTCTCTCTGGATAGTTAATTCTTGGTTGTAACCCCAGGTCCTGTGCTATCAGATATATTGAATTACAGGTCCTCTGATGCTTCATTGTAGATTTGCCAGATTCTGGGTAATCCGGACTTTTGCTCCTTGACACTTGAATTGCTTTTGTCTGGTAATTTACAGTATTTTTTCTTTGAGATTGCAATTCTGGAGTTTTGCAAAAATATTCTTTGGAGTTTTAATTGTGGGATCTCTTTGCAGAGATGATCATTGAATGTTTTCAATGACTATTTCTCCCACCTCTATCAATTATATCAAAGCAATTTTCCTTGATGATCTCTTGAAGAATGTTATTCAGACTTTTTTTTTTTTTTTTTTTTTTTTTTTAATCATTGTCTTCAGATTGACCAATAATAATAATGATCAGCTTTGATGGACATGACTCTTTTCAACAATGAGACAATTCAGGCCAGTTCCAATCGTTATGTCACAGTTTATTTTTATTGTCTTAAGTTTCCCTAATTGTCCTACCTTGGTTTCCCTGGATTTTTCTGCCTCAGTTCCTAATTGTTCTGTTCAATCCTGCAACACCACCCCTCCATCCTAACCACATGATCCAGAAAGGGAGAAAGGCCTTCTATCTTAGATATCATCAGAATGTCCGGTGCCTCTCCCCATTATGTCATCCCAATTTATCACCCCTACCCTGTCAGAACTGGATTGATAGTGCTGTTCCCACTCCCAGTACTGAGTCTGCTCCTGCCTCGATCTACCCCTGTAGCTGAGCCACTTGTATGTATGTGTATATATATATATATATATATATATATATATATATATATATATGTCATTGAGAACTCACATTGGTTGCTGGATTCTTGGAGACAATAGTCTCATTCAAGCCTTGGACCAAACCATGGATCCATTTGGTCCCAGTACAATATCTCCCTTTCAAATAAAATATTAGAAATTCTCCAATCTCTATCTTGCCTCAGTTTCTCTGGCATTACATTTTGGAAGCTTCCCAGTGAGATATTAGAAACTGAGAATGGGAGTAGAGATTAGAGACCTTCTGTATAGAAGGTCATTCATCAATCATTCTCTTTGGTTTCTTACTCATTATTAAAACTCTGTGGGGGTCTGTTCTTGGGTAGGAAATTTACCAGCTTCCTGCCAGATAGGATGGAAAGGAGCAAAATTGTGACTGGGCTATGAGAGAGCTCTGGGAGAGAGTTCCCCTCCCTTCTCTCCCCCCCTCCCCCAAATGACTCAGAGGTGTTTAGCACAGTTGCATTGCGAGGAGTGCCCAGTGAAGGAACCCCCGCTGTGTGTGGCCTAGCGACTGCCCTGAGACTAGAGACTGAACAGTAAAAGAATCACAAACCCCAGCCAAAGCCTCCTTTGGGGCCATGGATATTAGCAGGTGACCAGTGAAAAGCCCCTGTGCACAGATTGGAAGTTTCTTTCTGGGAAGCATAGTCGCTGCTGAGGGAGTTTCACTGCAGCAAGAATTCCACTGCCTCAGGCTGAGCCCTGCACTATGTGGATTAGAGGCTGCCCCAGGCTGTGTCCCCCCTGTTCTGGTTCTTAACTGCCCCAAGGAAAAGTCCCAGATAGCAGAAGGTGACAGCACAGCCATGCCGAGATCAGTGTTGGGTCACTTCCAATTTGGGATGGTTATATTTTCTGGCTTTTTGTTTTAAAGTGGCTTTAATTTCTCTTCTGATCTGCTGTTTTACAAGCAGAGTAGAGCTATCAGCATATGCCAGATTCCTCTATCTCAATGTCTTCTCTGAACCCAGAGTTCTCCCCAGTCCATTTGGCACAGTGTGCTAGCCCCTAGTCCAACCCTGTCTGTGCCGGTCTTTTTTTCCCTCCCCTCAGACCCAACCTTTTCTGTTGAAATTCCAGATTCTCTTTGTCTGGTAAGTTGTGCTTCTAATCCTTGTGGTTTTTATCAGTCCAGCATATTTTTTGAGGCTGATTTAACTAATTGGTATTGAGGGTAGAAGGGAGCTTAGAAATTCATGTGTATCTTCTCTGCCATCTTGGCTCCACCCTCCTATCTATAATTCTTGAGAATTGTACTTGTCACTTGGGTAGAAAAAGGGGGCATCACATGTCCCGAGGATGTGGTTGTGAATGAACTATGATGATGACATCAAAGAAAAAGGCATTAAGGAGTGGAAAAAAGGTGTGGGCTGGAAAAAAGAGGAAATGAGAGGTATAAGTGCAAAAGATCTATTACAATTGAGGGAAAGAAGAGAGGAGGGTGAACGTTGGCTGAAGCTTGATCTCATCAGTTTTGGCTCTAAGAGAAAGTAACTTAATCATTCAGTTGAGCATAGATATTTATCTAATGTATAAAGAAGAAGAAGAAAGAGGGGAAAAAAGCAAGGAGCAAGATAGAAAGGATGACAGAAACACTAGAAGAAAAGATAAAAGAAGAGGACTGAGATGATAGAAGATAAGGCAGTAGATGGGGTGGGTAAAATAAAGAATAAGGACAAGATGGAAAGAGAACAAAAGTATATCTGGGGAGAAAATAAGATGGGAGGAAAATATAGAGCTGGTAATTGTAACTGTGAATGTGAATGTGATGGACTCTTCCATAAAACAGGAGTCTCAATGTAACTGAAATGGGTACAAAAAAATATAAGTTGCCCAGATTAATAAAAGAGGAAATAAATTATTTAAATAGGCTCGTTTTAGAAAAAGAAATTGAATAAGTCATTAATGAACTCTCTAAGAAAAAGTCTCCAGGCTTAAATGAATTCACAGTGAATTCTACTAAAATTTTAAAGAACAATTAATTCCAATACTATGTAAGATATTTGGAAAAATAGATAAAGAAGGAATGCTATCAAATTCCTTCTATGAGACAAATATGGTACTGAAACCTAAACCAGGAAGAGCCAAAACAGAGAAAGACAACTACAGACCAAATCTTCCTAATGAATATTTATGCAAAACTTTTAAGACAAATATTAGCAAAAAGATTATGGGAATTTATCAGCAGGATTATATACTATGACTAAGTAGGATATATATCAGGAATACAGGGTTGGTTCAATATCAGAAAAAACTATTACCATCATTGATCATATCAATAATAAATCCAAGTGAAATAATATGATAATCTCAATATGTGCAAAAAAAAAAAAAAGAGCATTTGGCAACATATAATACCCATTTATATTCAAAAGTACTAGAGAGCATAATGATAAAGGGAACTTTCCTTAAAAAAATAAGCAGTATCTATCCAAAATCAACAGCAAATATTATTTGTAATGTAGAGGATCTGGATGCATTCCCAATAAGATCAGGAGTGAAACATGCTCATTATCACCAATTTTATTCAAAATTGTACTAGAAATTTTAGCTTTAGGAATAAGAAAAGAAAAATAAATGAAAGTAAATAGAATAGGCAATGAAGAAATAAAACTGTCACTCTTATTAGGTGATACAATGATAACTTAAAGAATCCATGATAGAAAACCTATCCACAAACTTACTGGAAAAAATTAACAGTTTTAGCAAAGTTGCAAGATATAAGGTAAACCCATGCTAATTGTCAGCATTTCCAAATATTACTGATATAACCCATTGGCAAGAGATAGAAAGAGAAATTCTATTTAAAATTACTGTAGACAAATAAGGTACTTGGGGGTCTATCTGCTAAGATAAACTCAAGAATTATATAAACACAATTACAAAACACTTCTCACATAAAGTCAGATGTAAACAATTGAAAAAAAAAATATCTAATTGCTCATGGGTAGGATAAGCTAATATAATAAAAATGACAATTCTGCCTAAATTGGTCTACTTGTTCAAGTAGCACTGTTCTGTGCTATACCAATCAAACTTCCAAAAACTTATTTTATAGGTCCAGAATATGAATGGAATTAATGAAATATAAATACAAAGAACAGTAGTTTACCAATACCAAAACCTAAAACTATTATTAAAAAGCAGTAGTCATCAAAATCATTTGGTACTGGCTAAGAAATAGAGTGGTGGATCAGTGGAATAGATTAAATACACAGGACACAATAATGAAGATCCATTGCAATCTAGTATTTGATAAATCCTCAAACTCTAGCTTCTGGAATAAGAACTCACTATTTGACAAAATTTGCTGGGAAAATTGGAAAATAATATGTCAGAAACTTAGCATAGACCTAAATCCTGTATCCTATATCAAAATAAAGTAAAAGTGGATATAGGATTTAGGCATAAAGATGATACTATACATATACATATATATATATATATATGTATATATATATATATATATATATATATATATATATATATATACATATTATATTTAACATATACTTTAACATATTTAATATGTATTGGTCTACTGCCATCTGGGGGAGGGGATAAGAGGAAGGAGGGAAAAAGTTGGAACAGAAAGTTTTGCAAGGGTCAATGCTAAAAAAATTACCCATGCATATATAAAAAGCTATAATAATAAAAAAAATTATAAAAAAGAGGATACCATAAATAAATTAAGACAACAAGGGATAATTTACCTCTCAGATCTTTGGAGAAGGGTAGGATTTATACCAAAGAAGAACTAGAGAACATTATGAAAGGCAAAATTGACAACTTTGATTACATTAAATTAAAAAGTTTTGCACAAACAAAACCAATAGAAGCTAGATTATCAGGTAAGCTAGAAAATACCTTTACTGCTAGTGTTTCTGATAAAGGTCTCATTTCTAAAATACAGAACTATGTCAAATTAATAAGAATACAAATCATTCCCCAATTTATAAATGGTCAAAAGATATGAACAGAAAAATTTTAGAGGACAAAATACCATCTATAGTTATATGAAAAAATGCTCTAAATCACTATTGATTAGAGATATGCAAATTAAAACAACTCTGAGGTACCACTTCATAGCTATATGATTGGCTAAGATGAGAGTAAAATATAATGATAAATGATGGAGAGGATGTGGGCTAACTGGGACACTAATGCATTGTTGATGGAGTTCTGAAATGATCCAATCATTCTGGAGAACAATTTGAAACTATACCAAAAAGGCTTATAAAACTGTGCATATCTTTTGTCCCAGAAGAGCCATTACTAGGTCTGTATCTCAAGGAAATCATAAAGAGCAAAAAAATGTTTGTAGCAGATCTTTTTGTGGTAGGAAAGAAGTGCAAAATTAGTAGATGTCCATCAGTTGGGGAATGGCTGAACAAATTGTGGTATATGAAAAGTAATGGAATATTATTGTTCTATAAAAATGACAAATAAGCTGAATTTAGAAAGTCCTGAAAAGATTTAGACTAACTGATGTTGAGTGAGACAAGCAGAATCAGGATTACATTGTGTACAATAACACCAAAAATGAGTGATGATCAACTATGAAAGACTTGATTTTTCTCTGTGCTTCAGTGATCCAAATCCCAATAAAATTTGGATAGAAAATGCCAACTGTATCCCGAAAAAGAACTATGGAGATTGAATGTAAATCACCACACACTATGTTCACTTCTTTTTTTCATGTTTTTGTTGTTGTTATTATCTCTTCCATGGTTTTTCTGTTTTTTTCTGATTTTTTTTTTCCTCCCAGCATGATTCATAAAGCTATGTGTATTAAAATAATTAAATTAAAAACAACAAAAAGGTGATATTCTTATTTTATGGATAAGTAAGCAAAGGCTCAGGGAAGCTCTTGGTGGTAGACCTGCAGTCATTAAGACCAGAGATCAAATATGTCCTCAGAAACTAGTTGTGTGACCATAGGCAAGTCATTTAACACTCCTTGTCTCATTCCTCATTTGTAAAATGAGCTTAAAAAAAATGACAAACTATATATTTGTCAAGAAAACATCAAATGTAATCATGAAGAGTTAGAAATGACTGAATGGCAACAACAAAAATCCCTACCCTCCAAACAAAAAACAAACAAACAAACAAAAAAACCCTTCCCCAAAAAAAGAAGAAAAAAAAAGAAAATTCCCAAAGCTCAGGAACACATCTTTCATTCTATATCATAATGCTACAAGATGATGAAACATGTAATCAATAAATTTGGAGATGAGAATGTAACTATGTAATCCATGCCCTTCATTTTTAAAATGATAAAATTAAAGCTCACAGATAATAAGAGTCTTTCATCTGATTATAAAGCTAGATAGGTACTGAATCCAAAGATTTGGTACCATCCTTCTTTTCCATTTGCTTCAGAATGCTATTTACTAAAATCCATCTGATTTGATCAATTTTAAGTCCTATGGATAATTTAGTTCACCCTATTTTTGAAGCTTTTGGGTGAGCTTATCTTTTAAATCTTGCTTTCCTCATCTTTAAAATGTGTTCTCTTTTTGGTACCGCAAAGGGATTTTATGAAATAGGACTTGAAGAAGAGATGAAAAAATAATATGGATAATAGTATGATTATAATGGAGACAAATTAAATAATAGTAGCCTTTTTGTATCTGAGTACACCTAATATGATGCTGAAAAGTATATAGAATAAAGTGAATACTTCATTCTTGGACCATTTTTGTTCCATTATGTATTATGTACCAGTAATTATACTAGACATTAAGGGTACAAATACAAAAAAAAAAAAAAAAAAAGGAAACAGACTCACTTTAAGAATCTTCCTTTCTCAAGTAACCATTCCTTCAAGAATCCAGACTTGGGACCCTAGAAGTAGGTTGTCACAGAAAATAGAGTTTTGGATCTGAGTTTGAATCCTAACTAAATCAATTAATAAGTGAATGAACCTTGGCATGTCATTTAACTGTTCTTGGCCATAGTTTCCTTATCTTCAAAATGAAATAATAACAGTCCCTACCTCACAGTATTGTGATCACCAGATGAAGGGGTTTGTAAAGTTCCATGTAGAATGTAAAGAGCTATTATTAATATTAGTGGAGTGCACAATGGACTCAGAATGTGGAAACCTGGATTACATACTGGCCTGGAATAATTACTGTCTGTCTGAGTATTGTCCATTACTTAACATATGAATCTCAGTTGCCTCCTCTATAGAATTATGAGTTTTAACATCTGAAATACCTAATGAACATGATTTCAGAGAGAAAAAGGTTAAATAAATGTGAATTCTTGTTATCTCAAAAATATGTTCAGACTCCTGTTGATCAATCAACTAAAAGAACAACAGAAAAAGAGAAAATTGTACTGTTTTCCCTGTGTAACTAATTTCTTTCTGGATAGTTAAGTTAGTATGACAAATTTGAGTTGAAAATATGGATCATAGCAATGATAGGAAATGGACTGGGGGTAATGAATCTCAATAGCAAAGAAAGAAAAGAAGATAAGGTTTAACAAAGGAGGTGGGAAGGAATATAAGTAGTACTAGGTTATTGAAACATTTATATTTTAAAATATATTTTTTAAAAGATTGAAGTTACTATTAGACTGTGAGGTACAATTAAGAAAGATGGTGAAACAACAACAAAAAACTTCGGTTCTGCATACATATATTGTATCTGGGATATACTATAACATACTTAATATGTATGGGAATGCCTACCATCTAGGGGAGGGAGTGGAGGGAAGGAGGAGAAAATTCGGAACAGAAGGGAGTACAAGGTTTAATGTAAAAAATTACCTATGCATATGCACTGTCAAAAATGTTATAATTATAAAATTAATTTTTAAAAAAAAATTAAAAAAGAAAGATGATGAAATATTATTTCTATGTAGTATTATTAAGAATGACTATGAAGTTTAGGAACACTTTCAGCATAGTCTGTTAAACATTAGAGATTCTTTATTAAAATAATTTCTTATTAGATTCATGACCTTGACAGCATTATTTACTCATCTGGGTGCTGAACTAGTAGTGATTTTCATACTTATTTGACTCAAGAGGATGCCAGACTACACAGCAGGCTATAATTTCTTGTGGCATTACTGAAGTGCCTGGAGGACAGATAATAAAGCGAAAAAAGTCTAAGAAACAAACAAACTGAAAACGAATAGAGTGTAATAACACAATAGGCTCAAGGGATCAACTGTGGTTTCTTTCTACTCAGTCTTCTAATGCCAAAGGCAGTTTTATTGAAAGAAGTCAGTTCTTTACTTTTAATAACATATTTACAGGAGTCTGTAGTTTTTAATAAAAGTCTTCAGTTTCCAATCCTTTAAGCATGCTTAGCAGAGACTCAAGAACAAGGTGTACAGACTTCTTGGATAACTTCTGATCTTAAAAGGACACTGCTGTAGATTTCCTTTTTATTTATTTATTTGTGCTAGTTATTGAATTCATCCACTCCTGTCATTTATGTTGCCTCAAAGTTAAAAGCATAAGCTATTCAATAAATAAATCTATTGACAATCCCTATCTAATAATACTACTTTTAAATCCCCTCAGGAACTAGTTTTCTACTATTTCTTTCATATATCAAACTTTTGCTGCAACTTTCTGTCTACCTTTCATTTTAAATGTTTGCTAATTTCATTGGAAGATGGGAAAGGTCCCAGAAATCAACACAAAGGAACAATATGTCAACTTTTATGATGACTCAGGTTCTCATATATTTTGTTTATGAACTAAGCCAGATATTTCTATTGTAACAGAAACAATTTATTATACTTTAATTTCTGTGTTAGGTGTCACTTTTCTTAATTACTCATTTTCATTCAAAGTTGAGTTCAAACCAATGATTTTACAGCAGTCATTTATTAAGAGCTGGCACTTTAAAGGCAGAGTACTGAAAGATTAACAGTGAATTATGGCACAGACTGCAATTCAACTACCATCTTGTGTAACAAATGTTGCAGGCAATCATCAATCTGAAATATTAATATCTTAATGCTTTAGAGATTACATTAATTACAATCACTCTAAGAATGCAATAATTAGACTGTTTTACTATAGTCACTAAGATCAGTTTATACAAGTGATTATTCACTTGCTACAAAGCTTCTTAAATGCATTAAGTGATTATTCTGCAATATAGTGTGTCATGGAGTATAGTATTTCAAGGGAAAAACAGATAACACAAATCTTTCTGTGGCAGATTAATCTTTGGCCCTTGGTAACTTTCTTTGGTATCAAATTTAAAAAGAGTTAAAAATAAAAGCAAGAATTTAATCACATTTTAATATGATAGATTTCCTTGCAGTGTTGAAAAATAGTATGGCAAATATACCATTTTTTAACAAGTTAATTAGACTCAAGACAAATTTTCATATTCCTAGAATCCCTTGGAAGGATTATGGTCAAAATTTTATCAGGATGTCTGGAAAGTAAGTAGTTAAATATGAGGTGGAATGGTTTATGAAATCAATAATTGAAATAGAGAAGAGAAGAGAAAAAAAGAACCTATGGTTTAAAGATGTAAGATCTGTATGGGATAGGATTCTTCAAAAAGAAATACTAAGAAGGAATGGTCAGATAGATAGGAGAAATTTTTTTTTATTTATTTAAAAAAATTTATTATATATTTTTATTTACAAGATATGCATAGGTAATTTTTCAGCATTGACAATTGCAAAACCTTTTGTTACAATTTTTCCCCTCCTTCCTCTCACCCCCTCCCCCAGATGGCAGGTTGACCAATACATTTTTTTTTAAATTAATTTTATAATTATATATATTTTTGACAGTACATCTGCATGAGTAATTTTTTTTTTTACAACTTTATTCCTTGTATTCAGTTTTCCAAATTTTCCTCTCCTTCCTTCTACTCCCTCCCTTAGGTGGCAGGCAATCCCATACATATTAAATGTGTTACAGTATAAACTAGATACAATATATGTGTGTAAAACCAATTTTCTTGTTGCACAATAAGAATTGGATTCCGAAGGTATAAGTAACCTGGGTAGAAAGACAGTAGTGCAAACAGTTTACATTCAATTCCTAGTGTGCCTTCTCTGGGTGTAGTTGTTTCTGACCATCATTGATCAACTGGAAGTGAACTAGATCTTCTCTATGTTGAAGATATCCACTTCAATCAGAATATATCTTCATACAGTATCATTGTTGAAGTGTATAGTGATCTCCTGGTTCTGCTCAGCATCACTTCACTCAGCATCAGTTCATGTAAGTCTCTCCAAATCTCTCTGTATTCATCCTGCTGGTCGTTTCTTACAGAGCAATAATATTCCATAGACTTCATATACCATAATTTACCCAACCATTCTCCAATTGATGGACATCCATTCATCTTCCAGTTTCTAGCCAAAGTCCTTTTTAAAACATCTTGGGGTAAGTTTATTAAAATATCTAAATTATCTTAAAGTTATGGTAAAACTTCAAAGTTAAATATATACTAAATGTAATGTAATGATGTAGTCATTGTAGTTGGCATATACTTAGTATGATGTGGTGATGTATAGAGGGGTGGACCTCTGAAAAAATGTACTTGATCAACTGGAAGTGAACTAGATCCTCTCTATGTTGAAGATAGCCACTTCAATCAGGGTACTTAAGGCTAATTTCCTACTCAATGTGAAATAATGGTTCTATAAACATATGGCAATGTGATGGCTCTCCTCATGATAAACATTTTCTGAGTGTGTGGTGGTGAGATAATCGTACATAAGGATTGGAGGGCTGAGGGAGAGAGATTAGAGTCTCTTGGCCACTGCATGCTGAGGTGAGAAGACTTCAGGCTCCAAACTCGAGAGTCCAGGATTCATCTTTAATGAACCAAGTGGCAGCTTGCCTACCTCTTTCACTTCTCCTCTTAAGTTCCAAATACTTTGACTGATGCTATGACTGATCATGAGGCCCTCCAGAGCTAGCCTGGACATTATATTTTGATGACCAATGTGGACTAAGGCCCTGCATGAATCTCGACTGTTTGCTTTGTTGTTGTTGTTGTTTTATTAATAGTTTTTATTTACCAGATATTTGCATGGGTAATTTTACAATATTGACAATTGCTAAACCATTTGTTCCAATTTTTCTCCTCCTTCCCCCCCCCCCAAGATGGCAGGTTGACCAATACATTTTAAATATGTTAGAGAATAAATTAAATACAATATATGTATACATGACCAAACAGTTGTTTTGTTGAACAAAAAGAATCGGACTTTGAAATAGTGTACATTTAGCCTGTGAAGGAAATCCAAAATGTAGGCGGACAAAATTAGAGGGATTGGAAATTCTATGTAGTGATTCATAGTCATATCCCAGAGTTCTTTCGCTGGGTGTAGCTGGTTCAGTTCATTACTGCTCTATTGGAACTGATTTGGTTCATCTCATTGTTGGAGAGGGCCACATCCATCAAAATTGATCATCATACAGTATTGTTGTTGAAGTATATAATGATCTCCTGCCTGCTCATTTCACTCAGCATCAGTTCATGTAAGTCTTCCCAGGGCTTTCTTAAATCATCCTGTTGGCCATTTCTTACAGAACAATAATCTTCCATAATATTCATATATCAAAATTTATTCAGCCAATCTCCAATTGATGGGCATCCACGTAGTTTCCAGTTTCTGGCCACCTTAAAGAGGGCTGCCACAAACATTCTTGCACATACAGGTCCCTTTCTCTTCTTTAAGATCTCTTTGGGATACAAACCCAGTAGCAACACTGCTGGATCAAAGGGTATGCACAGTATAATAACTTTTTTTTTTGAATGGGCAAAATTATTTTTATAAATTCTAGAAAAAAGAACAAACACGTGGCTAAAGAAGCATATGTTATCATGTTGCATTACATTGTATAATTTTTTTTTTGAGTTAGAAGGAATTTTTTAAAATTAATTTTATAATTATAACTTTTTTTTTTGACAGTACATAGGCATAGGTAATTTTTTTTTTTTACAACATTATCCCTTGTACTCCCTTCTGTTCTGAATTGTTCCCCTCCTTCCCTCCATCCCTGCCCCTAAATGGTAGACATTCCCATACATATTAAATATCTTATAGTATATTCTAGTACAATATATATGTGCAGAACCGAATTTTGTTGTTGCAAAGGAATAATTGGATTTGGAAGGTAAAAATAATCTGGAGAGAAAAACAAAAAATGCTAACAGTTTACACTCATTTCCCAGTGTTTCTTTTCTGGATGTAGCTGATTCTGTCCATCATTGATCAATTGGAATTGGATTAGGTCTTCTCTATGTTGAAGATATCCACTTCCATCAGAATACATCCTCATAAAGTATCATTGTTGAAGTGTATAATGATCTCCTAGTTCTGCTCGTTTCACTCCATATCAGTTGATGTAAGTCTCTCCAAGCCTCTCTGTATTCATGCTGTTGGTCATTTCTTACAGAAAAATAATATTCCATAACATCCATACACCATAATTTACCCAACCATTCTTGAATTGATGGTCATCCATTCATTTTCCAGTTTCTAGCCACTACTAAAAGGGCTACCACAAACATTTTGGCACATACAGGTCCCTTTCCCTTCTTTAGTATTTCCTTGGGATATAAGCCCAGTAGTAGAAATGCTGGATCAAAGGGTATTGCACAGTTTGACAACTTTTGGGGCATAATTCCAGATTGCTCTCCAGAATTATTGGATTCTTTCACAGCTCCACCAACAATGCATCAGTGTCCCAGTTTTTTCCACAGCCCCTCCAACATTCCTCATTATTTGTTCCTGTCATCTTAGCCAATCTGACAGGTGTGTAGTGGTATCTCAGAGTAGTGTTAATTTGCATTTCTCTAATCAGTAGTGATTTGGAACACTTTCATATGAGTGGATATAATTTCAATTTCATCATCTTCGTGGGCTGTTTTTGAGGCTGAATTAAATACTTGGTAAAAAGGGAATTAGAGAGCTTAGAAAGTTCTGTCTAGCTTCTCTTCCATCTTGGCTCCACCCCCCCATGAAGCTCAATTGTAATTTCAGTAAAGAAGTCTCTATGACCTGGAAATAAGGTGATTATTAAAACAGACAAACAGGAAACTTTGTTAAGGGTAAAACAGATAACTATTGTTTTCTACCTGAAATGGGGCAGATACTAGGAAAAGAGTCTCCCCCACCCCCACCACAAGGGAGGTCTGTAGAAAGCATACTTAGGCTAATAAAGAGGCAAGGTTTGCTTGTAACTTGGGAGCAGATTGGTGGACTCTTAGAAATATTAAATTCATATCACCCTGGTTCTCCAAGGAAGAAGAATTAGAGGCTGATAAATGGGAACTAGTGGGAAAGCAATTAATTGAATATTACCATGATAATAGTCCTGATTCAATTTCTAAGGAAACATTCTATATAAACGACATAATACAGTTGGCCTTAAAGAATCCCACAAGTTTAAAAAAAAAAAAAAGAAAAGAAAAGTTTTAAGGAGAACAGCCAGACAAGGAAGCTTGAGGAGAAGGGAGATGGTACTGACAAAATAGCTGAAAGGTATGGAGAGCTGAGTGAAATTAAAGAGTGTGGTGATTCTCACTCTCACAGCTCAGCTTCACCTCCATCTACATCTCTGCAGGATATTGACCCTCCCCATCAATTTCACCTTCCTGGGTGGAGGGCATAGGAGGAGTGGGAGTGGTAGTGATACCACCAGCACTGCCCCCACAGCAAACCCTCCATGGCTCAATTACAAAAAGTACTACTTAAAGCCCATGAAGAAGGACAGGATATATATGATTTGAGAATAGAAGCATACCCTGTGATGGAAGAGTTTAGCTCAGTCAAGAAAAAAGAAGATTCATTCCTTTTAATCTAGAAATTATCAAAGATCTGAAGAAGGCTTGCACTCTTTATGGGTCTGCATCTTCTTATATTAAGATGTTATCAGAGGATTTGGCTTTTGAAGTTTTAACCCCCAATGATTGAAAATCTGTAGTAAGGACATGGTTAGAACCTGAACAAAACTTGTTGTGGCTTTCTGAGTATAATGACCTTGGTAGGATACAAGCCTAATGAAATAGGCAACCTGGAGTTAAATACCAATCACCTGTGACCAACTACCAGGTTTGGTCCTTATACAGACACTTTAGCACAGATTAATTACCTTATAATAGCATATGAGCAAATTATTTCTGCTGCTATTAAAGCATGGAGGACCCACCTAGGAAAACAAGATAAGAGGGAAACCATCACAAAAATAGCACAAGGTCCAAATGAGCCCTTTGTGGAACGTCTGCAGACAGCTGTCATATGAACTACTGGTGAAAATGTAGCAACAGAAATTATGATAAGGCAACTTGCTAAAGAAAATGCTAATGAGGTTTGTAGAAGAATTATAATAGGGATACACAAGGATGTTCCTTTACATAAGATCATAAGACCCTGTGTCACAGTGGGCACAAATACCTTTTATATACCTTTATATAAGATGCAGACTTCCCAAGATCTGAACAAGGGAAGACAGGGTCCCTTTTGACAAGAGACTTCTAGAGAGACTTGTCAATGCTTTCAATGTGGTAAAGTAGGGCATCTGAAAGTTCAGTGTTGGCATAAAGACAGAGTGATAAAACAGGATGGGAGAACAAGACCCAAAACCCCATGTCCAAAATGCATCAGAGGCTTCCATTGAGCATCAGAATGTAGACTGATTCTGGGAAACAGGAGGCAGGACCCAGTCCTAGGGCCCCAGGAAAAACAAAACAAAAACAAACAAAGAAACAAAAAAAAACAACACTTGGCATGAAGTATTGCCACAACCCAGATGAAATTTGGAGCTTCTAATATGTGTGTATATATAATATATTATATTATAATATATATAATATATTATATATTTTATATTATATATATAATAATATATATTATATTATTGTATTATTATATTATATAATATAGTATATATTATATTATATATTATATATATCATATTATAATATATATTACATAATATATATTTTATATTCTAATATGTATATATATATATATATATACAAGCTGTTTAAGAACTTCAAGAACAAGAGAGAAAGCATCCAGGTTAAGATGTATATCTTGCATGTCCGCTCACATAGTGGATTTCCAGGTACTATTTTTGATGGAGATTCAAAGGCAGATAGCCTTCTAACCATGTTAGCCAATACTTCTTTATTTCAGGCAGCTCAAGAATCTCATTCTAAATATCATCATGTATCATCAGGCTGCTTGAGCTTTATGTTTATAATTTTAGGATAACAAAAAAGGAAGCTAAGAGATAGTAAAAATCTATAGAGCTTGACTTCCTTTCCACATTCCTACACTCTCTCCAGGGAAAAACCCTTGTGGATTGAGACCCAATGAAATTTGGCAAATGGATGTGATCCATTATAAATATTTTGGTTGTCTGTCCTTTGTCCATGTTGTAGTAGATACATTTTCAGGATTTACTTTTGCAATACCAGCAGCAAAAGAGACAGCCTGAGTGGTCACTGAATTTTTTATACAAGCTTTTGCAATCATGAGTGTGCCACAAGCAATAAAAACAGATAATTGACCTGCATATACTTCTAAACATTTTGCACACTTTTGTGCACAGTATCAGATTTTACATACTACTGGCATACCTTTTAATCTTCAAGGATGGGCAGTCAATAAAAATGTTATTAAAAAAAAAAGATAGTGTACATACTTAATGTATGGTAATAAGTAAGGTCTAGTAAGTCATTAATTAAAAAACAACAACAACAACAAAAAGAAATTTAATCTCTTCCTTAAGGTGTCTGGTTGCTATTATTAATCCACTATTATAATATCTATAGAATCACCTTTTGGAAGGAGGGTTAATACATAGACATTAATTTAGGTTATAATAATATTTTAATTATATTGCCATTGTCCGACTCTAAATAGTTAATACCTTTCCAATTATAGAGATATTCTGTCAGTAGGTTTTGTGGTTATATCTTTATATGATTCCTGTGTGTGTGTGTGTGTGTGTGTGTGTGTGTGTGTGTGTGTGTGAGAGAGAGAGAGAGAGAGAGAGAGAGAGAGAGAGAGAGAGAGTTTGTAACTAGTCTTCCTGATAATTTGCACATTCTACAGTCAGTTTACATGAAAGTTAATTATCTATCTCTACTGGTGAATTTTTGCCTCCCCCTAGGTTTTTAATTGTCCCTTTTCTGAAGTTTTTGTTTAATTCACTTTGTTTGATTTTTAAAATTTCTTTAAATAAAGCATCATGTCATATGCACAAAGAAGTAATTTTATTTTTATTTTCTTATTCTTATATCTTCAGTTTTCTTTTTCATCTTACTGATATAACAAAAATTTAAAGAATTACATGAAATTATAGTGGTGAAAATGATATCTTAGATTTATCTTTGACTTTGTTGGAAATAACTAGCATTCTCTATTATACTTAGTGAACTCTTGGATTTAGATAGATGTTATTTATCATACTTATAAATCTGATCAACAGTAGTAGCCTATGATTAAGGTGTTCTGTTCCTATGCCTTTGCCTATCTTTTCCAAATCCAAGTTCTTATTTCTGTTTTTTTTTTTTTTTGTTTTGTTTTGTTTTGTTTAACATGGTGTTTTACCCCAATTACAGATAAAAACAATTTACTATTTTTAAAATACTTTTAGTTCTAATTTTTCTCTCTTCTTTTCTCTTTACTCTCCTCATTAAGTATGCAAGCAACTTGATATAGGCTATACATGTGTTGTCATGCAAAACATATTTTCATATTAGTCATGGCATGAAAGAAAACATAGACAAAAAAAATCAATACAAATAAAATTTTCAAAGATATGCTTCCAGGGACAGAAACAAGATGGGAGAGAATACATTGGCTTTTATCTGAATTCTTTTTGGCATCCCTCAGATCAACAAAAGATCAAGCATCTGTACTGGTTTTGTAGTGACAAAACCCACAAATATTTGGAGTGTAATAGATTTTTAGCAGAAAATATTTTGGAACGACTTCAGGAAAAGTCTGTCTCAAACAAACAAGGGGGAGGCAGTCCAATGCAAGTGCAGTGCATGGAACCCAAAGCAATGTGATATTCTATGGCTAGGGAATCTACTAGGAGGCTCTAAGCCAAAAGACAGCAGTATTGTTTACTCTGTCCAGTGGATCAAAAGATGAGCTGTGAGACATCCAAACAAATGTAAAAGGCAAATAATGAGCCCCTGAACCCCAAAATAACAGAGGTCTTGACACTCCCATACACCTCAGAAAATCATTATACACCAGTCCAGAGGAGCATAAGACACTGCAGCTTGTAGAGAAAGCTTAGAACAATCTCCCCTTAGCCCTAAGAGCAGACTTCAACCTTTTAAAAATGAGCAAAAAACAAAAGCAAGAAGAACTTTGACCATAGATAAATAGCTTTTATGGAGAGAGAGAAGAGCATACTTCAAACCCTAAGGATCCTAAAGGCAAGTCATCTCCAGATGAAGCCACAAAGTGTGATGAGTTGATACCCACCTCACAACTCAAGAATTCAAAAAGAATCTTAAAAGAGAGAAAAAAAATGAGAACTTTGCAACAGAGAGTATCTGAAGAAAACTCCTTAAAATAGATTTAGTGAAATAGAAAAAAACATATAATTCCTTATGAAATAGATTTGATGAAATGAAAAAAAAAAGAAAACTCCTTGAAAAACAAAATTTGTGAAATGGGAAAAAAAAAAAAAACAATGAATAAAACACCTCATTTAAAAGTTCAATTGGCCAAATGCAAAAGATAAAAAAAGCTAATTGAAGAAAATAATTCACCAAAATTAGAATTCAACAAATGGAAGTGAATCACTCAATGAGACTTCAAGAGTCAGTCCATCAAAACCAAAAAAACAAACAAACAACAACAACAAAAAAAAAGAGCAAACAAAAAAAATAGAAGAAAACATAAAATACCTCATTTGAAAGAAACAACTGATTGGGAAAATAGATGTAGGAGAGAATATTTTAGAATTTTTGAACTTTCTGAAAACCATGATGAAAAAAGAGCTAAGGCATCATCTTTCAGGAAAACAATCAAGGAAAAGTGCCCTAATATCATAGAACCAGAGGGTAAAATAGCCATTGAAATAATTCACCTATCACCTTACAGAAACCCCAGAAACAAAACTCCAAGGAGCAACATAGTTAAATTTCAGTTATCAGAGCAAGGAGAAAATATTGCAAGCAGCCAGAAGGAAACAATTCAATTATCAAGGAGCTACAATCAGAATTATCCAAGACCTAGCTTCTTCCACTTTCAAGGATAAGAGGGCCTGGAATTTGATATTTCCAAAGGCAAAGGAACCTGAATTGCAGCCAAGATTCAATTACCCAGTAAAATTGAGTATTATCTTTCAGGAAAAAAAAGATAAAATTTCAATGAAACATGTCAATTTCATTCCTTTCTGATGAAAAGACCAGAACTGAACAGAAAATTTGATCTTCAAATAAAGAAGCCAAGAGAATCATAAAAAAGATAAAAATAAAGAAAATGCTTCTTTTAAAAGTTAAAATGTTTACATTTCTATGTGGAAAGATAATGTATTTAATTTAAGAACTATATCTCAATTATGGGTATACTTAAAGGATACAAGCATAATTTGATTTTATTGTGATGATATAAAGAATTAAAGGGAGAAAAAGTATTATGTTGGAAGAAAAAAAAACAGATAAAATGGGGAAAATTACATTTCATGAAGAAGCAAAAAAAGATCTATTACAATGAAGGAAAGATTTGCCTCAAAGAGAGAATATCAGATACATTTAGCTAAGGGAGAAATTTGTCTTATCCAATAGGGATGTAAGAGAAGAAAGGGGAAAAGGAAGTGGAAGGCTAAAAGAGGGAAGAATAGAAGTAGAAGGGGAAGGGTATAAGTAAAAGAAAAGGGCTATAAAAGAAGAGGGCTGTTTGATGGAGGCAGTAGTCAGAAGCAATATAGGGGGAGGAGGTAAAGGGGGAAACGAAAAAGAAAAGTAAAACTTGGGAAAAAGAAAATTACAGCAAATAAAGAGTAATTTTAACCATAAATATGAATGGGATGAAGTTTCCCATAAAACAGAAGAAGATAGCAGATTGCATTAAAAGCAAGAATACTATAATATATTGTTTCCAGAAACACATTTAAGGCAGAATGATACATTTGGAGTAAAAGTAAAAGGCTGGAACAGACTCTGTTATGTTCACTTGAAGTAAAAATAAAAAAGCAGTAGAAATATTTATCTCAGATCAACAAAAAGCAAAAGCAGATCTTAATAAAAGAGATAAGGAAGGAAACCTTCATCTTACTAAAAGGTACCAGAGCAAATGAAGTAATATTAATACTAAACACATATGCAACAAATGGTATAGCATCCAAATTTCTATAGAAGTTAAGAAAACTGCAAGAATTAGACAGCAAAACTAAACTAGTGGGGTATCTCAAACTTTTTCTCTCAGAACTAGATAAATTGAACCACAAAATATTAGGAACTTAAGGAGCTAATTAGAATTCTAGAAAAAGTTAGGTGTGATAGACCTTTGGAGAAAATTGAATGGAGACAATTAAGGAATATACTTTTTTCTTGGTAATACATCGAGCCTAAACAAATATTAACCATATATTAAGGCATAAAACCTCAAAATAAAGGCAGAAAGATAGAAATAGTAAATGCATTTTTTGATTCAATAAAAATTACATGGAATAAAAGGTCAGGGGAAAATTAGACCAAAATTAATTAGAAACTAAATAATCTAATCTTACAGAATGACAAATCATAGACACAAATGATAATTTCATCCAAGAAAATGACAATAGTAAGAAAACATAACAAAATTTTTGAGATATAGTCATAGCTGTTCTTAAGGGGATTTTTCTATCTTTAGATGCTTACTTCCAGAAAATAGAGAAAGAGATCAATAAATTGAGCATTCAACTAAAATAGCTAGAAAAAGAACAAATTAAAAAAACCCAATTAAATACCAAATTTGAAATTCTATAAACAATAGAGGAAATTAATAAAATTGAAAATAGGGATACTATTGAATTAATAAACAAAATTAAGAGTTGGTTTTATGAAAAAACTTGATTAGAAAAAGGAAAGAAGAAATCCAATTGCTAGTATCATAAATGAAAAAGGAGAACTTTCCACCAAGGAAGAGGAAATTAGAACAATAATTAGGTGTTATTTTGCCCAACTGTATGCCAATAAGTCTAATAATCTAAGTGAAATGAGGGAATACTTACAAAAATATAGATTGCCCAAATTAACAGAAAAGGAAATAAATTACTTAAATAGCCCCGTTTTAGAAAAAAGAAATTGAACAAGCTATTAATCCTAACTTTAATAAAAAATCTCCAGCGTCAGATGTATTTACAAGTGAATTCTACAAACATTTAAAGAACAATTAATTATAATGTAAACTATTTGGAAAAATTACCAAATTCCTATTATGACATAGATATGGTGCTGATATCTAAACTATGTAGGGTCACAACAGAGAAAGAAAATTTTAGGCCAATTTATTATTTTTTTTCTAGTTTATTTTTTAAATTTAATTTTATAATTATAACTTTTTTTTTTTTTGACAGTACATATGCATGGATAATTTTTTACAACATTATCCCTTGCACTTACTTCTATTCAGATTTTTTTCCCTTCCTCCCCCAACCCCCTCCCCCAGATGGCAGGCAGTCTTATACATGTTAAATGCATTACAGTATATTCTAGATACAATATATGTGTGTAGAACCGAATTTCTTGTTGCACAGGAAGAAGTGGATTTAGAAGGTAAAAATAACAGTTACACTCATTTCTCAGTGTTCCTTTTCTGGATGTAGCTGATTCTTAGACCAATTTATTTAATGAATACTGATGCTGTAATCCCTTTGCTAATATTTTATTTAAGATTATTACATTAGTATTCATTAAAGAAAGATTTTATTTAAGATTATTATAAGTTATGCCTACATGATCAAGTAGGTTTTATACCAGGAATGCAGGGCTTGTTTAATAATAGGTAAATTAGTACCATAATTGACTATATCAATTACCAACCTCAAAAATAGTGATTATCTCAATAGATGCAGAAAAATACATTTGACAAAATCCAACACTCATTTCTTTTAAAAACAACAGACAATATAGCGATAAATGGAGTTTTCTTTATTTTTCTTTATTTTTTTTATTTAATAGTTTTTATTTACCAGATATATGCATGGGTAATTTTACAACATTGACAATTGCCAAACCTTTTGTTCTAATTTTTCCCCTCCCCCCCAATGGCAATTTGACCAATACATGTTAAATATGTTAAAGTATAAATAAAATACAATATATGTATACATGTCCATACAGTTGTTTTGCTGTACAAAAAGAATTGGACTTTGAAATAGTGTACAATTAGCCTGTGAAGGAAATCCAAAATGCAGGCAGACAAAAATAGAGGGATTGGAAATTCTATGTAGTAGTTCATAGTCATTTCCCAGTATTCTTTTGTTGGGTGTAGTGGGTTCAGTTCATTACTGCTCTATTGGAACTGATTTGGTATATCTCATTGTTGAAAATTGTCTGTTCATATCCTTTGACCATTTATCAATTGGAGAATGGCTTGACTTCTTATAAATTAGAGTCATTTCTCTCTATATTTTGGAAATGAGGCCTTTATCAGAACGTTTGACTGTAAAAATATTTTCCCACTTTATTGTTTCCCTTCTAATCTTATCTGCATTAGTTTTGTTTGTACAAAAATTTTCAATTTGATGTAATTAAAGTTTTCTACTTTGTGATCAATAATGATCTCTAATTCTTCTTTGTTCATAAATTAATTCCTCTTCCCCAGGTCTGAGAGGTAAACTATCCTATGTTCCTCTAATTCATTTATAATCTCATTTTTTATGCTTAGGTCACGAACCCATTTTGTCCTGATTTTGGTGTTAAGTGTGGGTCAATGCCTAGTTTCTGCCATATTAATTTCCAATTTTCCCAGTAATTTTTGTCAAACATTGAGTTCTTATCCCAAAAGCTGGGATCCTTGGCTTTTTTTTTTTTAATTTTTTATTATATATATATATTTTTATAATATTATCCCTTGTATTCATTTTTCCAAATTATCCCCCCCTCCCTCTATTCCCTCCCCCCGATGACAGGCAATCCCATACATTTTACATGTGTTACAATATAGTCTAGGTACAATACATGTGTGTAAATATAATTTTCTTGTTGCACCATAAACATTAGAATCCGAAGGTACATGCAACCTGGGCAGACAAATATTAGTGCTAACAATTTACATTCACTTCCCAGTGTTTCTTCTCTGGGTGTAGCTACCTCTGTCCATCATTGATCAACTGGAAGTGAGTTGGATCTTCTTTATGTTGAAGATTTCCACTTCCATCAGAATACATCCTCATACAGTATTGTTGTTGAAGTGTACAGTGATCTTCTGGTTCTGCTCATTTCACTCAGCATCAGTTGGTTTAAGTCTCTCCAGGCCTCTCTGTATTCCTCCTGCTGGTCATTTCTTACAGAGCAATAATATTCCATAACCTTTATATACCATAATTTACCCAACCATTCTCCAACTGATGGACATCCATTCATCTTCCAGTTTCTAGCTACAACAAAAAGAGCTGCCACAAACATTTTGGCACATATATGTCTCTTTCTGCTCTTTAGTATTTCTTTGGGATATAATCCCAGTAGTAGCGCTGCTGGGTCAAAGGGTATGCACAGTTTGATAACTTTTTGGGCATAATTCCAGATTGCTCTCCAGAATGGCTGGATTCTTTCGCAACTCCACCAGCAATGTATTAGTGTCCCAGTTTCCCCACATCCCCTCCAACATTCATCATTATTTGTTCCTGTCATCTTAGCCAATCTGACAGGTGTGTAGTGGTATCTCAGAGTGGTCTTAATTTGTATTTCTCTGATCAGTAGTGATTTGGAACACTCTTTCATGTGAGTGGATATAGTTTCAATTTCTTCCTCTGAGAATTGTCTGTTCATATCCTTTGACCATTTATCAATTGGAGAATGGTTCGGTTTCTTATAAATTAGGGTCAGTTCTCTATATATTTTGGAAATGAGACCTTTGTCAGAACCTTTGTTTTTAAAAATATTTTCCCAATTTGTTACTTCCCTTCTAATCTTGTTTGCATTGCATTATTTGTACAGAAACTTTTTAGTTTGATGTAATCAAAATCTTCTATTTTGTGATCAATAATGATCTCTAGTTCTCCTCTGGTCATAAATTCCTTCCTCCTCCACAAGTCTGAGAGGTAGATTATCCTCTGTTCCTCTAATCTATTTATTGTCTCCCTCTTTATGCCTAAATCATGGACCCATTTTGATCTTATCTTGGTATATGGTGTTAAGTGTGGATCCATATCTAATTTCTGCCATACTAATTTCCAGTTTTCCCAACAGTTTTTTCCGAATAATGAATTTTTATCCCTAATGTTGGTATCTTTGGGTTTGTCAAAGATTAGGTTGCTATATATGTATCCTTTTTTGTCCTTTGTATCTAATCTATTCCACTGATCTACCAGTCTATTTCTTAGCCAATACCAAATGGTTTTGGTGACTGCTGCTATATAATATAGCTTTAGATCAGGTACACTTAGACCACCTTCCTCTGAGTTTTTTTTTTCATTAGTTCCCTTGCAATTCTCGACCTTTTATTCTTCCATATGAATTTTGTTGTTATTTTTTCTAGGTCATTGAAATAGTTTCTTGGGGATCCTTGGGTTTTTCAAACACTAGATTATTAAAGTTATTGATTATTTTGTTCTTTGGACCTAACCTATTCCACTGATCAACTAGTCTATTTCTTAGCCAATATCAAATGGTTTTGGTCATCGCTGCTTTATAATATATTTTATGATCAACAACTAGGCCACCTTCACTTGATTTGTTTTTCATTAATTCCCTTGAAATTCTTGACCTTTTGTTTTTCCATATGAATTTTGTTGTTATTTTTTCTAGGTTATTAAAATAGTTTTTTGGGAGTCTGATTGGTATAGTGTTAAAATAAATTGATTAGTTTAGGGAGTATTGTCATCTTTATTATATTTGCTTGCCCTATCAAAGAGCATTTAATATTTTTCTAGTTGGTTAGATCAGACTTAATTTATGTGGAAAGTGTTTTGTAGTTTTGCTCATATAGTTTCTGATTTTCTCTTGGCAGATAGATTCCTAAATATTTTATACTATCGGTAGTTACTTTAAATGGAATTTCTCTTTGTCAAAGTTTTCTTTAAAATGATCAGTAGCATCTATTTAAAACTATCAGCAAGCATCACATGTAATGGTGATAACCTAGAACCATTCCCTTTTAGAATATCAAATTCCAGGCCCTTCTGTACTTTAAAGTGGAAAGCCCTAGGTCCTGGCTAATTTTGGTTGGGGCTTCTCGATATTTGAATTGTTTCTATCTGGATACTTTCAATATTTTCTCCATGATCTTATAATTTTTAAATTTAGCTATGATGTTCCTAGGACTTTTAATTTTGGTGTCTCTGTCAGGAGATAATCAGTGAATTCTTTAAATGGCTATTTTACTCTCTGGTTCTAGGATAATTGGGCAGTTTTCCTTGATTTCCTGAAAGATGATGTCTAGGTTCTTTTTATCATCATTGTTTTCAGGAAGTCCAACAATTCTTAGATTGTATCTCTTAGTTTTATTTTCCAAAACATTTGTGTTTACACTGATGTATTTTACATTTTCTACTATTTTTCTTTTTTTTTTTTTTTTTTTGTTCCACTAACTTTTGAAGTCTTATTGAGTCATTCATTCCCATTTGTTTAATTCTAATTTTTTTTATTTCTTTAGAAGGAAGGAAGGAAGGAAGGAAGGAAGGAAGGAAGGAAGGAAGGAAGGAAGGAAGGAAGGAAGGAAAAAAGGAAAAAAGGAAAGAAGAAAGGAAGGAATAAAAAGAAAGGAACAAGAAAGAAATAAAAGAGAAAGAAAGAAAGAAAGGAGAGAGGGAGGGAGAAATGGAAAGAATAAAAGGGAAAGAAGGAAAGAATAGTAAGAGCATTTTTTATATGGCTGTATATAATTTTGATTACTTTATATAAAATCTATTCATATTTCTTGCTCACTTATCAATTGAAAAATGTCTCTTATATTTATCAATTTAATTCATTTCTATATGTTCAAGAAATAAGCTCTTTACCTCATAAACTTGCTTCTATTTGTTTTCCCACAGTTACAATTGCTAAATGTATTTCCCTTCATCCTCCTTTCTATTCTATTCTCTCGCTCCACCCCTTCTCCACTGTGTAGTATTTTCTTTCCTTTTTTCAATGAGACAATTTATCTTATTTTACTTTTCTCTTTCACCAAGTGCATTACTCTCTTGAACTTAATTTTATTTTATTTTTAATTATCCCTTTACACTGAAATGCGTATACAGACACACACACACACACACACACACACACACACACACACACACACACACACACACACACATTCCTTCTAATTCCCCTAATAATGAGCAAGCTTTAATGAGATATAAGTATAATCTTCCCATGTTGGAATGTAAACACTTTACTCTTATTAAATTTCTTATGATTTATCTTTCCTGCTTACCTTTTTATGCTTCTATTGAGTCTCATATTTGAAAGTTAATTGTTTTCCATCAAAAAATCTTGAAAGTCCTTTGTTTCATTGAATATCCATTTTTCCCTTGAAGAATTTTACTCAGTTTTGCTGGATATGTAGTTCTTAGTTGTAACCTTATCCCCTTTGTCCTTCAAAATATCCTATTTTAAACCCCTCCAAAACATTTATGAAGAAGGTATTTTCCTGACTGTGATTTCACTATACTTGAACTGTTTCTTTTGGTTGTTTGCAATTTTTTTCCTTCACCTGGAAAATGTGGAATTTGGTTATACTTTTCCTGAAAGTTTCCATGGGGTATCTCTTTTAGGAAATGATTTTGGGTTTTTGTTTTGTTTAGTGTTTATTCTCTTTAATTTCTTTTGTGTGTTTTTAATATTATTTTATTTTCCCCAGTTATATGTAAAAATACCTCCTAACCTTCATTTTTATGGTATAGAGCTTCAAACTTTTTTTTTTCCCTCCTTCAATTTCCTCACATTTTCTGAAGATGGTAGGCAGTTCCATATGATTTATATAATTGCTAATATGTAAAATATATTTCCAAATTAGTCATAGTTGTGAAAGGCAAAACAGATCAGATGGGAAAAAAAGGAAAAAAAAAACATATCAATGGGGAAAATCTTTCATACATTTTCAAAATTTTCTAGTTTTATTTTGTTTTCTGTTTATAGATAGCATTTTCTTTCCTGAGTTCTTCTTACTTGTTTTGGGTCATTGTGTTTGGGTCAGAAAAACTGAGTTAAATCATAGTTGATGATCATTTATCATTGCATCACACTGTATACAATATGTACAATATCTTTTTTCTTTGACTCTGCTCATATTACTTAGCATTCAAAACTCTTCACAATATATTAATATTCCAATTTCTTTTTATCTTTTCCAACTTTTATCACTTTCTCTTTTTTTGTCATATTAGCCAATCTGACAGGTATGAAGTAATATCTCAAAGTTATTTTAATTTGCAGTTCTCTAATAAAAAATAATTTGGAGTGCTTCTTAATGTTTATAGATGATTTTGGTTTCTTCATCTGAAAACTGCCTGTTCTTGCACTTGGATCATTTATAAATTGTGAAATATCTCATATTCTGATAAATTTGACTCCATTCTCTATCTGAGAAATGAAGACATCATCTGAGACAATTGCTGTAAATATGGTTTCATAGCTTCCTGCTTTGCTTATAATTTTGGTTGCAGTGGTTTTCTTTGTGCAAACGCTTTTTAATTTGACATATCCCGAATTATCAATTTTGCATTTTATAAAGCTTTCTTTCTCATGGTTGGTCATGATTTCTTCCCTTTCTCATTGATCCAACAGGTGGACTATTCCTTGCTCTTGTAAATTCATTATGACATCACCCTTTATGTCTAAATCATGCATCTATTTTGACCTTAACTTAAAATTAAGTGTTATATGTTGGTCTAACTCTAATTTGTGTCTTATTGTTTTCTAGTTTTTACAGCAATTTTCATTAAATAGTGGATCTTTATCTCCAAAACTGAAGACTTTGTCTTTATCAAACACTATTACTTGTGTTATTGACTACTATGTCTTGTGGACCAAATCATCTCCACTGACTCACCACTCTCTTTCTTATTCATGATCAGATAATTTTGATAATTACTGCTTTATTATATACTTTGAGATCAAGTATTACTAGGCTGCCTTCTATTATCCTTTAAACTCCTTCCTCTGAGTTCTCATAATGATTCTATATCTTACTTTATTTTTATATTTATTATTATTACACCATTTTCTTGTGATTTACTGTATTTTTTGAACTAGCTTTTGAGTATATACACATATATGTATTCATACATGTGTTCACACATATGTATATGTTCAATATACATACATGTACATATGTTCTTAATAAATACATTATATAAATTTATATATGCATATGTATATTTAATGTGCTATTATTTATTTTTTGGTATATTTTTCCACTCACTCCAACTTCAGTCTCAAAACCTAGTTTAACAATTTGTATCTGAGTCAGTCTTTTCCTTCCCCCAGATTCTTGGATGAGATGGTCAGCCTCTGTTCCTTTCCTTCATTAGATTATTTAATTTCCAATTTATTTTTGGTATGTTTTCTCCTGGCCTTATATTGCATGTGATTTTTACTGCATCATGGTCTGAAAAAAATGCATTTACTATTTTTGCCTTTTTAAATTTGATTTGAAGATTTTTTATGCCCTATTACATAATCAATTTTTGCATAGGTTCCATGAACTGCCAAGAATAAAGTAAACTACTTTCTGTCTCCATTTAATTTCTTTTAAAGATCTATCAGACCTATCTTTTCTAACATTCTATTTATTACCTTAACTTCTTTCTTATTTATTTTGTGATTCAATTTATCTAATTCTGAGAGAGCAAGGTTCAGATCCCCCACTAATATAGTTTTTCTCTCTGTTTCTTCTTGTATCTCTCTTAACTTCTTCTCTAGGAATTTGGATGCTATACCACTTGGTGTATTGATATTTTAGTATTTGATATTGCTTCATTTTCTATGGTACCATTTAGTAAAATATAGTTTCCTTCCTTATCTCTTTTAATTAGTTCTATCTTTGCTTTTGCTTGATAAGAGATCAAGATTGCTATCCCTGCTTTTTATACTTCACCTGAAGCATATAGTTTCTGTTCCAACCTTTCACCTTTACTCTATATGCATCACTTTGCTTTAAATGTTTCTTGTAAACAACATATGGTAGTATTCTAGCTTTTAATGCAGTCTGCTATCTGCTTCCATTTTAGGGAAGAATACATCCCATTCACATTCACAGTTACAATAACTAATTCTGTATACCCTTCCATCTTATTTTACCTAAGTTATGTTTTTCTCTTTCCTTTCCCCTTTCCCTCCTCCCCAGTATTTTGCTTCTGATCATCACTTCGCTCAAACAGCCCTCCCTTATTATTGTTTTGACTTCTGGTGCTGGGTAATGGCAGCTAGGTCCCCCATTCTTCCTGGGGTTCAGTGGTTTACAATTTGTCTTTTGTTGCAACCAAGTTGCAACCTGCTTGCAACCAGGACTAAGTATTCTAAGAGGCTCACAGAGGATTCACAGATGCATGGAAGCTGAAGCATTCTGACTTCCCACTCCAACTTCTTGCTCCAGTCTCCTTTTGTTGTGGCTCGGCTCATCAGACTGTCCCCCTACCTGTTTGAAACAGGCCTGTTCTGAAATCTTCCAAGGATCTTCTGAAAATGTGTTGTACTCCCAATATTTATGAGTTCTTTGACTTTGAAACCAGTTTAGAGGCTTAATCTACTGTTGGTTTGAGAGGTCAAAGGAGGTCATAGAAATTTGTGTCTGTTCCTTTCCTGCAGAATTGTCTTTTTTAAGCCCTAGTTGAATATGTGAGAAAACAGAGAATATACCATACAGAACTAGATGTTATTCATTTTTATATATGTACTAAATTTAGGTCCATTAACTTTCACTTAGTTGGTATGATAAACACTTACTGAAGAAATTAATTGATTGGAATGAAATTGAAGTAGATAGATTGAATCACAGATAGTTTTATTTCTTTTGAGTTCATTATTTGCAATTTCTATTTCCATTACTTCATTCATACTATTCCACTCACCTAGAATGCCTCTCCATTTTGCTCCGTTATAGAAATGTTATATATTATTTATTTGCCTTTATAGCTCTATACCAAGTTATTGCCTTATAGCTCTATACCACATTAAAACTTGATGATCAGCATTGTATACTTCAATAACAATACTATATGATGATCAATTCTCATGGATGTGGCCATTTTCAACAATGAGATGAACTAAATCAGTTCTAATAGAGCAATAATGAACTGAACCCGCTACATCCAACAAAAGAACACTGGGAGATGACTATGAACCACTATATAGAATTCCCAATCCCTCTATTTTTGTCTATCTGCATTTTGGATTTCCTTCACAGGTTAATTGTACACTATTTCAAATTCTGATTCTTTTTGTACAACAAAACAACTGTTTGGACATGTGTACATATATTGTATTTAATTTGTATTTTAACATATTTAACATGTATTGGTCAACCTGCCATCTGGGGGTGGGGGAGGAGAGGAAAAATTAGAATAAAAGCTTTGGCAATTGTCAATGTTATAAAATTACCCATGCATATATCTGATAAATAAAAATTATTAAATAAAAAAAGAAAAACAACAACAACAGCAACAATAACCAAAAAAAAAAAAAAACAAAAAAAAAACAACAACAACAAAAAAAACACTATCAGGACAGTGAAGAGACGAATGATATCACATAAAGAACAATTGAGAGAAATGAGAAGTGTATAGTGATCTTCTGGTTCTGCTCATTTCACTTAGGATCAGTTCATGCAAGTCTCTCCAAGCCTTTCTGAATTCATCCTGCTGGTCGATACTTATAGAGCAATAATATTCCATAGCGTTCATATACCATAATTTACCCAACCATTCTCCAATTGATGGGCATCCATTCATCATCCAGTTTCTAGCCACTACGAAAATTGCTGCTACAAACATTTTGGCACACACAGGTCCCTTTCTCCTCTTTAGTATTTCTTTGGGATATAAGCCCAGTAGTAGCGCTGCTGGCTCAAAGGGTATGCACAGTTTGATAACTTTTTGGGCATAATTCCAGATTGCTCTCCAGAATGGTTGGATTTTTTCACAACTCCACCAACAATGCATCAGTGTCCCAGTTTTCCCACATCCCCTCCAACATTCATCATTATTTGTTCCTGTCATCTTAGCCAATCTGACAGGTGTGTAGTGATATCTCAGAGTTGTCTTAATTTGCATTTCTCTGATCAGTAGTGATTTGGAACACTCTTTCTAATGAGTGGATATAGTTTCAATCATATCCTTTGACCATTTATCAATTGGAGAATGGTTTGATTTCTTATAAATTAGGATCAATTCTCTATATATTTTGGAAATGAGACCTTTATCAGAACTTTTAACTGTAAAAATATTTTCCCAATTTGTTACTTCCCTTCTAATCTTGTTTGCATTAGTATTGTTTGTACAGAAAATTTTTAGTGTGATGTAATCAAAATCTTCTATTTTGTGATCAATAGTGATCTCTAATTCTTATCTAATCATAAATTCCTTCCTCCTCCACAGGTCTGAGAGGTAGACTATCCTCTGTTCCTCTAATCTATTTATGATCTCATTCTTTATGCCTAAATCATGGACCCATTTTGATCTTATCTTGGTATATGGTGTTGTGTGGATCCGTATCTAATTTCTGCCATACTAATTTACAGTTTTCCCAATGGTTTTTTTCAAATAATGAATTTTTATCACAAATGTTGGTATCTTTGAGTTTGTCAAACACTAGATTGCTATAGTTGTACCCTTTTCTGTCCTTTGTACCTAATCTGTTCCACTGATC
Source organism: Sminthopsis crassicaudata (assembly GCF_048593235.1). Lineage (NCBI taxonomy): Eukaryota > Metazoa > Chordata > Mammalia > Dasyuromorphia > Dasyuridae > Sminthopsis > Sminthopsis crassicaudata. Next base: position 537,252,358 of record NC_133617.1, read on the forward strand.
AACCGGTCTATTTCTTAGCCAATACCAAATGGTTTTGGTGACTGCTGTAATATAATATAGCTTTAGATCAGGTATACCTAGACCACCTTCATCTGACTTTTTTTTTTTTTTCATTAATTCCCTTGAAATTCTACACCTTTTATTCTTCCATATGAACTTTGTTATTTTTTCTAGGTCACTAAAATAGTTTCGTGGGAGTCTGATTGGTATAGCACTAAATAAATAGATTAGTTTGGGGAGTATTGTCATCTTTATTATATTTGCTCGGCCTATCCACGAGCACTGGATGTCTTTCCAATTATTTAAATCTGACTTTATTTTTGTGGCCAGTGCCTTGTAATTTTGTTCATATAATTCCTGACTTTTCTTTGGTAGATGGATTCCCAAATAATTTATGCTCTAGACATTTGTTTGGAATGGAATTTCTCTTTGTATCTCTTGCTGTTTCAATTTATTGGTGATGTATAGAAATGCTGAGGATTTATGTGGATTTATTTTGTACCCAGCAACTTTGCAAAAGTTGTGAATTATTTCTAATAACTTTTTAATAGAATCTCTGGGGTTTTCTAAGTATACCATCATATCATCTGCAAAGAGTTTGATTCTCTCATTACCTACTCTTATTCCTTTAATCTCTTTCTCGACTCTTATTGCCGCGGCTAGCATTTCTAATACAATATTAAATAGTAATGGTGATAGTGGACAACCTTGTTTCAAAAAGTGAGGAGAAATTAAGAAGCCTCTTAATTAGGGTAAAGAAGCAGAATGTAAAATTTGGCTTGAAGCTTCACATAAAAAATATGAAGATCTTTGCAACTTGTCTCATTGCTTCCTGGAAAATAGAAAGGAAAGAAATGGAAGCAGTGTCAGATTTTATATTCTTTGGCTTGAAAATCACTGCAGAAAGTGACTGCAGCCATGCCATTAAAAGACACTCCTTAGAGGAAAACTATAGCAAATTTGAGTATCGTTAAAAAGCAAAGATATCACATTGCCAGCAAATATCTGTATAGTCAAAGTAATGCTTTTTTTCAGAAGTAATGCATAGTTGTGAGAGTTGCATTATAAGGGAAGCTGAGTGGCAAACTTGATGCTTTTGAATTGTAGTTCTAGAGAACACATTTGAGAATCCCTTGTCCCTTGGAAAAGTAGATAAATCAGTTCAGAATTTAAAAAAATTAATTTAGTCTATTCACTGAAAGATCAAATACTAAAACTAAAGCTTAAAATACTTTGGCTATATATATTAAAAAAAAAAAATCCAAGACTCTCTGGAAAAGATCTTGGTTTTCAAGAACAATTGAAGAAAATAGGAAAAAGGAGTGGCAGAGGATGAGATAAATTGATGTTGTCATGGAAACCATGAATGAGAACTTGGAAAGACTTTGAGAGATAGTATACAATGGAACATCCTGGGATATCATTGTCTATGGGGTTGCAAAGAATTAGAAATGATTGAAGGACTGAAAAACAATATTCCCTGTGAATCCAATTGGCTTGTAAGCTTCTGGTGGACCAGACCACATAATTATTTCCAAACCTCAGATCACTGGCCTTGTAGGTCAGATGCACATAACAGGAATTCAAAATATTTATTGAACAGATTATTCTGAATTTTTCTGCACATAAGTAAGAGATTTGCCTTTCCTCTACAACCCTGAATAAGATGTGTGACCTCATAGAAACCCATATTTTATAGAGCTTTAAGATTTATAACATCTCATATCTCATCTTCACAACAACATTTTAGATCCAAATGTTACTTGCATCACCATAAGCTGGATAAAAAACTGATGTTTATTAATGGGTTAAAAGACTTATGGGGCAACTAGATGGCAGAGTGAATAGAACATTGACCTGAGTTCAAATAAAATTTTAAATTGAGTAAGGCTTTCATAGAATTTTACATATATTGTATTATCTAATCCTTATAACAATAATGTGAGATAATACTGATATCCTCATATTATAAATGAGGAAACTGGGGCTTGGAGGCTAAGTGACTTTTCCAGTAACACCACTAGTATATCTAAGACAGACTTGAAATTCAGGTCTGTCTGTAGTTCTACCACACTATCTATATATAGCCAAGTTTAGAAAAATGCTTTGGGAAACAAATTAATAAATAGAAAGATAAAAAACCCAATGGCAGGTTGACAGTATTAATATGGTAGGACTTTCTAAAAACTGTTCCCATAAGCCAAACTTCCTATGTCTTGATTGCTAATGGTAAGGGACAAAAAAAAAAAAAAAGAAAGAAAGAAAGAAAGAAAAAAGAAAAAGAAAAAAAAATGTTTCTCTCAGCTAGTAACACAAGAATAAAATACTTTGTCAACAGTTGAATGATTCTCCTGGCTCAGCCAAACAAACTTAGTAAAATAAAATTTTAAAATTGTATAGAGGTTAGAAAAAGGAAAATTTTCCAGTAGCTCAGGAGAATATTATAATCAGTGCACTCAAAAATCTAGTATTTTAGAGCTAAAACTATGAAGCAAGTATTAAAATGTATTTAGTATAAATTATATATCAATGAGCAAATTTAAGAATTAAGTATCATTTATAAGGTAAATGCTACTTATTCCTCCTAGTTCAAAGACTTCACTCTTTAGTTCTTATCAAGATACAGAACTATACACTATCTTCCATGAAAATTGATCCTATTCCTCCCCCTCCTCATTACCTAAGGCATAGAACAGAGTGATCCATACAAAATATATTAGGAGGTAAACTTTTTTTTTTTGTAAAGAAACGATGGAAATATTTGGTATGAAGGAAGGAAATAAAGATTTGGGAGGAAAGGAGGAATGCCACAGAACTAAGTATTCTTAAGCTTTTAGGCAACTTCTCTAGTTTCTAGGCAGTTTCACTAGCAAAAATAGTTTATTATTCTTGAAATTTTTTGTTTCTGTTTTAATATGGATATCTTAAAAATTGTTTTGACCAATACATTCACATCAATATTTTTGTGCTGACAGAATAGGTTTGGACTCATATAATCATAAATCTCAGAGCTTGAAATGACTTTAGAGGATATATATATATATATATATATATATATATATATATATATATATATATATATATATATATATATATATATGGCTTAACCTTTGCTTGACTGGGAGTTCTTTCTATAGAATCCCAGCACATTTTTATTTAAGAATAGGGATGATTTTTACGAATATAGTGGACATATTCTCCACTGATATAGATTTTTGTTGTCCTATGATAGCTGGTAGAACCATTTTAGTAGTGAGCTCTCTAAATTTAGTAATCTTTTAGATGAAGTTACATTAATTTAGAGCCTATGCTTAAAGTCTGAAAAATTGAGATCAACTCCTGTCTTAGACACTAAACTATGTGATCCTGGGCAAGTCACTTAATCACACTCTTGTCTCAGTTTCCTTATCTGCAAAATGTCAATTTTAGATTGCAGGCCTTGTCAATTTCCTTTTAGGTTAGATCTATGATGTGGGAGTTCCAACCAAGCTACAATGAATCATATGGAGGAATAAGTAACATTTACTCTATTAAAAGTATAAATAATACTTAATTCTTAAATTTGTCCATTGATATATAATTTATACTAAATACATTTTTAAAAGCATGAATTGTTAAAAAAAAAAGTTTGATGAATGAGTTATTTTTATTCCATTGTAAATTGGTGTAATTTTCTTTGTTACCTAACACAATTTTGCTTAACTTTAAAGTGAAAATATCATAATTATTTCTTTATATGTAGACATATTCTAAACAATGCCACACTTATTGTTGTAGCTTTTTTCATATTATTAGAGTTTTAGTTCAATTATATTTGTGGTATTACAGCTGTATACTCAAAGAGATGTCAGTATTCAAATATTATTTTCACAAAGTTCATTTTAAGTCCTACAAATAGAGCACTGTTTGTGATTCTACATTAGGAAGCTTGTATCCAATTCAATGGATTCTCCATGATTGCTTTACCTGAAGAGAATTTTAAAATAAGCAAACAAACAAAACAAATTAACATTATCCTATGTTTACACAAGACTGAAATAATTGTTAAATGGAAGAGAGGAACTTATCTAACTGACTAAACATATAATTACTTTCAATTCAAAAACTACTTACTCCACAAGTCCATCTAGAAGTCTTCAAACAAAGACTCAAGAACACTTGTTAATGGTTTATGTAAACAGGACCCTTCCATCCTGGTTTATATATATATATATATATATATATATATGTATTATCCTTCTTTTTCTTCTCTCTTTCACTCAGTCTTTTTATCTCTGTCTCTTAGTCTCTCTGTGTGTTTGTTGTTTTTTTTTTCTGTTTATGTCTCTCACTCTGTACATCTGTGTCTTTCTGTGTCTCTGTTACTGTTTCTCTGTCTCTCTCTGTATGTGTGCCATTCTCTCTGTGTCTGTGTCTATTTCTGTCTCTCTGTGCATCTATCTTGTCTCTCTCTGTCTATCTGTATGTCTCTGTCTGTCTGCCCCTCTTTCTCTCTCTTTTCGTCTCTCTTCTCTCTATTTTTCAGTTTGTCTCTTTCCATTCCCCCTCTTTAAGAAACTGTTTTCCTTTTCACTAATGCCTCTTTTAATGTACACTGCATAGCTGTGGCACAGGGGATAGAATGCTAAGTCTGACAAAAGAAAGAATACTCTTCTGGTCTGAGTTTGAAAGTCTTTTAATTCATCATTTAATCATTTTTTCTCCTGAAGGATTACACTCAAGTTTACTAGATTGGTGATTCTCATCCCTAATCCATTATTGTCTCTTTTTGTTATAAAAATTCTTCTTCGTACACATTTATTTTGTCCTCTCCCAATGTATTCTTTCCCCCCATCCATTTCATTTTTTCTTCCTTTTGAGATTATCTAAATACAACAGTATCATATTGAGACCCTACATATAATGAGGCTCTTTCTGTGACCCCTAGTGATGATAAAGTTATGAGGAATATGTATCATCTCCCCATAAAAGAATGCAAGCAGTTTAATCTTGATTAGTACCTTATAGTTTAAATTTTTATGCTTTTCTTGAATTTTATGTTTATGTATTAGATTTTCCATATAGCTTTTATCATTTCATTAGGAATACTTGAAAATTCTTTATTTTGTAAAGATCCACATTTTTCCCTGTTGAATTATATTCATTTTCTCTGTGTAGGATTCACTTGGTTGTAAACTTAGAATTTATAATTCTAGAATATCATATTCCAAGCTCTCCAGTTTTTTTCCCCTCAATATGACATTATTTATATATTATTTTTCCAATTATATGTAAATACAATTTCAATCTTTATTTTTTAAATTTTGATTTCCATGTTCTATCCTTCCTTTTCTCTTCTCCTACATTGAGAAAGCAAGCAATTTAATGTAAGTTATGCATTTTCATTTATGCAAAATGTATTTCCACATTTGTTATGTTAAAAAATATTAAAAAAAAAAAAACAGAAAAGAACCAAAAAAAAGTTTTAAAAAGCTTGTTTCCATCTTCATTAAAACTTCACAAGTTCTTTCTCTGGAGGTAGAATTTTCCATAAGTCTTGTATAATTGTTTTGTATCATTGTATTTCTGATTATAGCAAAGTGAATCAAAGATGATAATCATATAATATTCCTGTTATTACATATAGTTTTCTTGGTTCTACTCACTTCACCTTTCATCAATTTATATGTCATAATAAGTTTTTTATTCTTTTTCTGAAAGCATCCTGATGAGCTATGCCTTTCCAATAAAACAATACTATTCAGTCTTATTCTACTTGCTCAACATTCCCCAATTGATAAGAATCTCCTCAATTTTCAGTTCTTTGCCACAACAACAGCTGCTATATTTTGTTTATGTGGTTCCTTTTTGTTTGTTTGATTGATTTTGGGGCAACAATCCTAGTGACATTACAGAGGACATGCATAGTTCTATAGTCATAAGGGTATAGAACCAAATAGCTATCCAGGATGTTGAATCTATTTACAAATCCAAAAGTACATTAATGTCCCAATTTTCTCATCTTTTATTCAACCCAACATTTGCCATTTTTCTTTTCTGCTAGCCAATCTTAAGTTCTTTTAATTTGCATTTCTCTGATCAATAATTATTTTAATTATTTTTTCATATGATTATAGATAGCTTTGATAATTTCATTTGAAAACTGTCAGTTCATATTCTTTGATCATTTATCAATTGGAGAATGAGTGTCTTTTAAAATTTACACACTCCTTTATATAATGAAAAAATGAGACTTTTGTCAGAAAAGAATCATGGTAATTTTGTTTCAGTTATGATTACTGTGTATTTCCATCTATCCTATCCTCTGGCCCATTTTATCTTTTCTGTCTCCTTTTTCACCTTTTTCATCTGCAAAAATACTTTGCTTCTGAGCACCACCTCACTCTATATGCCAACTTTCTGTAAGATATCCCCTACCCTGTTTCTCTTCTCTTACTTCCACTCACCTTCTATTTGCCTGCAAGGTAAAAAAAAAATAGATACTTATACACAACTGAGTATTATGCTATTATTTGGGGGGCAATTCTGAAATTCTGATGTACAATCAAACATTTTTCACTCCTTTCCATTTTCTTTCACTGTATAAACTCTTTTGCATCTCCTTTAGTTGAGATAGTTTACTTTACTCTATCTCTCCCTTGTCCTAGTGTGTTCAATTTCCTCATCTGCTCATTTTATTTTTTGATAGCATCCTATTATAGTCAACTAACATTTGTACCCTCTGACAATGTATATTCCTTCTAACTGTGTGATGGTTCATAAGAGTTATATCTTCCTATGTAAAAGTGTAAACAGTTTAACCATATGAAGCCCCTTATGATTTCTCTTTTCTTTTTTCTTTTCTTGCCCTGAGTTTTTTATTTAAAAGTCAAATTTTCCTTTTAGATCTGGTCTGAGTTGAAAATAGTTTAATTCATTTAATGACCATTTTCTTCCAGAAGGATTAACCTCAGATTTACTAGATTAGTGATTCTTGGTCATTAGGAATATCAGATCCCTAGCCCTTTGCAATTCTTTAATGTGAGAGCTGCTAACACTAAATATGAGGATCTCCTTTGGGTTTCAGGAATACATCAGTGAAGGGAAAGAGAGAGAGAAGCAAAGAACAACAATAACCCCAAAATAATCTGCCAATAGAGTTATCAGTGTTACAGGGAATACACATACACAATCTCAGAAGGGGACAATGGGCAAAATCCCAAAGATAATGCAAATGATCTGAAGTCCAGAAAGAATATATGGAAGAATTCAAGAAAGGAGTTTGAAAATTAGATAAAAAAAGAAAGGAGAAAGTGTTGAAAAAGAAAAAATAAGTGATGCAAGTAAAAAATGAAAAAAGTCAACAGTTTGAAAAAAGCACTTAAAAAGTAGAATTAGCTAAATAGAAAAGGAGGTATGAAATTCCACTGAAGAAAACGAACTTTTATAGAAGAAAGTCTAAAATATCTCATTGGAAAAACAATTGACCTGGGAAATAGATCCAGGAGAAACAATCTTTTTTAATTATTTATTTTTTCTGGTTATAGATTGTATATTAACCTTTAAAAATAAAAATAATAATTATAAATATAAAATTTTTAAAAAGTAAAAAAAATAAATTCTTTACATATCATTTTGGGAGGAAAAAAAGTCAGAACAGAAGAAAAAAAAACACGAGAAGGAAAAAAAAAACAGAAAAAATGAATATGACATATATTGATTTACATTCAATATCCATAGTACTTTTTCTGGATCCAGATGGAATTTTCTATCCAAAATTTAATAAGATTGCCTTGGGTTATTGAACCACAGAAAAGAACCAAATATTTCACAGTTGATCATCACCTAAACTTGCTATTCCTGCCTATATTATATTCCTGGTTCTTCTTGTTTTGCTCAGCACCAGTTCATGTCATTTTTTCCAGGTCTTTCTAAAAATCAGTTTATTTATCATTTTTATAGAAAAATTGATGGACAGCTACTCATTTTCTAGTACCAGAAGCAGAGCTAACAAAAAAAAAATAGAGCTGCTTCAAACTTTTTGCACGTTTTTGGTCCTTTTCCCTCCTTTATGATTTCCTTGGGATACAAACCCAGTTGTTGGCTCAAAGGGTATACACAGTTGATAAACCTTTGGGCATAGTTCCAAATTGATTTCCAGAATGCTTGGATTATTTCACAACTCTGCCAACAATGCATTAGTGTCCCAGTTTTTCCCCATATCCTGTCCAACATTTGTAAGTGTTTTTGTTTTTGTTTGTTTGTTTGTTTTTTTCTTTCATCTTATCCAACCTGAGAGGTGGGAAGTGATACCTCAGTGTTATTTTAATTTGCATTTATCTAGGTAATAATGATTTAGAGCATTTTTTCATATGATTATAGATGACTTCAATTTGTCATCTGAAAATTTTCTGTTATATCCTTTAACCATTTGTCAAATAGGAATGACTCTTATAAATTTGACGCATGTATTAGAAATGAGACCATTATCAGAAACATTGGCTGTAAAGATTTTTTTCCAGCTTTATACTTCTCTTCAAATTATTTTTCTTAGTTTTGTTTGGGCAATTTTTAAAAAAAATTAATGTAATCAAAATTGTCCATATTACCTTTCATGATGTCTTCTACTTCTTCTTTGGTCATATATTCCTCCCTTCTTCAAAGATCTGATGAATACATTATCCCTTGCTCTTTTGATTTGATTTTGATCTTTTTTTTTTCTTAATTATAGCTTTTTATTTACAAGATATATGCATGGGTAATTTTTTAGCATTGACAATTGCAAAACTTTTTGTTCAATTTTTCCCTTCCTTCCCTCCATCCCCTCTCCCAGATGGCAGGTAGATGAATACATGTTAAATATGTTAAATTATATGTTAAATACAGCATATGTATACATGTCCATACAATTATTTTGCAGCACAAAAAGAATTGGACTTTGAAATAATGTACAAATAGCCTGTAAATGAAATAAAAAATGCAGGTGGACAAAAATAGAGGGATTGGAAATTCTATGTAGTGGTTCATACTCATTTCACAGAGTTCAATTCATTACTGCTCTATTGGAATTGATTTGGTTTATCTCATTGTTGAAGAGGGCCACGTCCATCAGAATTGATTATCATATAGTATTGTTGTTGAAGTATATAATGACCGCCTGGTCCTACTCATTTCATTCAGCCAGTTCATGTAAATCTCTCCAGGCGTTTCTGAAATCATCCTGCTGGGCATTTCTTAGAAAAAAATAATATTCCATAACATTCATATACCACAATTTATTAAGCCAATCTCCAATTAATGGGCATACACTCAGTTTCTAGTTTCTGGCCAATACAAAGAGTGCTGCCACAAACATTCTTGCACATACAGGTTCCTTTCCCTTCTTTAAGATCTCTGAGATATAAGCCCAGTTAGTAACACTGCTGGATCAAGGAGTATGCACAGTTTGATAACTTTTTGTGCATAGCTCCAAATCACTTTCCAGAATGGCTGCATGTATTCACAATTCCACCAACAATATATCAGTGTCCCTATTTTCCCACATCCCCTCCAACATTCCACATTACCTTTCCCTGTCATTCTAGCCAATTTGACAGGTGTGTAGTGGTATCTCACACTGTCTTAATTTGCATTTCTCTGATTAATAATGATTTGGAGCATCTTTTCATAGGGGTAGAAATAGTTTCAATTTCTTCATCTGAAAATTGTCTGTTCATATTCTTTGACCATTTATCAATTGGAGAATGGATTTATTTCTTATAAATTAGAGTCTTTTCTATATGTTTTGGAAATGAGGCCTTTATTGGAACCTTTAACTGTAAAAATGTTTTCCCAGTTTTTGTTTCCCTCCCAATATTATATGCATTATTTTTTTTTTGTTTTGTTTTGTTTTTTTTTTTGGTACAAAAACTTTTCAATTTAATATAATCAAAGTTTTCTATTTTGTGATCAATAATAATCTCAGCTCTTATTTGGGCATAAATTCCTTCCTCCTCCACAGGTCTGAGAAATAAACTTTCCTATATTCTTCTAATTTATTTATAATCTCATTCTCTATGCCTAAATCATTAACCCATTTTGATCTTATCTTGGTGTATGGTGTTAAGTGTGGGTCAATGCCTAGTTTCTTCTGTACTAATTTCCAATTTTCCCAGCAGTTTTTGTCAAACAGTGAATTCTTATCCCAAAATCTGCAGCCTTTGGGTATGTCAAACACAAGATTATTAAAGTTATTGAACCTTTGAACCTAATCTATTCCACTTATCAACTAGTCTGTTTCTTAGCCAATACCAAATGGTTTTGGTAACCGCTGCTTTATAATATAATTTTAGATCTGGTACAGGTAAGCCACCTTCATTTGATTTTTTTTTTTTCCATTAGTTCCCTCAAAATTCTTGACCTTTTGTTTTTCCATGTAAACTTCATTGTTATTTTTCATAGGTCGTTAAAATAGTTTTTTGGGAATCTGATTTATAGTGATAAATAAATAGATTAGTTTTGTTAATATTGTCATGTTTATTACATTTGCTCACCCCATCCAAGAGCATTTAATATTTTTCCAATTACATAGATCTGACTTAATTTGTGTGGAAAGTGTTTTGTAGTTTTGCACATATAGTTCCTGATTTTCCCTTGGCAGATAGATTGCCAAATATTTTATACTATCAGTAGTTACTTTAAATGGAATTTCTCTTTGTAACTCTGTTAGATTTTGTTAGTGATATATAAGAATGCTGTTGACTTATGTGGGTTTATTTTGTATTCTGCAACTTTGCTAAAGGTGTGAATTATTTCTAATAGCTTTTTAGTAGAATCTCTGGGGTTGTCTAAGTATACCATCATATCATCAGCAAAGAGGGATAATTTGGTTTCCTCATTACCTACTCTAATTCCTTTAATCTCTTTCTCCACTCTTATTGCTGAAGCTGGCATTTCTAATACAGTATTGAATAGTAATGGTGATAGTGGGCAACCTTGTTTCACTCCTGATTTTATTGGGAGTAGTTCCAGTTTATTCCTATATGATGCTTACTAATGTTTTTAAATAGATGCTACTGATTATTTTAAGGAAAAGCCCATTTATTCCTATACTCTTAAGTGTTTTTAATAGGAATGAATGTTGGATTTTATCAAATGCTTTTTCTGCATCTATTGAGATGATCATATGTTTTTTGTTAATTTGGTTATTGATATGGCCAATTATAACAATAGTTTTCCTAATATTGAACTAGCCCTGCATTCCTGATATAAATCCTACTTGGTCATGGTGTATTATCCTAGGGATGATTTTCTGTAGTCTTTTTGCTAATATTTTATTTAAGATGTTAGCATCAATATTCATTAGGGAAATTGGTCTGTGATTTTCCTTCTCTGTTTTCAACTTACCTGGTTTAGGTATCAGCATCATGTCAGTATCATAAAAAGGAATTTGGTAGGACTCCTTCAATTCCTATTTTTTTCAAATAATTTATATACATTGGGGTTAATTGTTCTTTAATTGTTTGGTAGAATTCACATGTAAATCCATCTGGTCTTGGGGATTTTTTCTTAGGGATTTGATTAATAGCTTGTTCTATTTTGTTTTCTGAAATGGGACTATTTAAGCAATTTACTTCCTCCTCTGTTAATTTGGGAAGCCTATATTTTTGGAGGTAGTCATCCATTTCACTTAGGTTATCAAATTTACTAGCATAAAGTTGGGCAAAGTAACTCCTTATTACTGCTCTAATTTCCTCTTCATTGGTGGAAATTTCTCCCTTTTCGTTTTTAAGACTAACAATTTGATTTTCCTCTTTCTTTTTTCTGATCAGATTTAAGAAAGCTATATCTATTTTATTGTTTTTTTTTTTTTCGTAAAACCAACTCTTAGTTTTATTTATTAATTCAGTAGTTATTTTTTTTTTTTGCTTTCATTATTAATTTCTTTTTTTAATTTTAGATTTTCAAGTTTAGTATTTAATTGGGGGTTTTTAATTTGGTCTTTTTCTAGCTTTTTAAATTGATCAATTATATATTTTTTATAATATTATCCTTTGTATTCATTTTTCCAAATTATCCCCCCACTCCCTTCGCTCCCTCCCCCCGATGACAGGCAATCCCATACATTTTACATGTGTTACAATATAACCAAGATACAATACATGTGTGTAAATACCATTTTCTTGTTGCACAATAAGCATTAGATTCCGAAGGTACATGTAACCTGGGCAGACAGATATTAGTGCTAACAATTTACATTCACTTCCCAGTGTTTCTTCTCTGGGTGTAGCTACCTCTGTCCATCATTGATCAATTGGGAGTGATTTGGCTCTTCTTTATGTTGAAGGTTTTCACTTCCATCAGAATACATCCTCATACTGTTGTTTCAGTGTACAGTGATCTTCTAGTTCTGCTCATTTCACTCAGCATCAGTTGATGTAAGTCTCTCCAAGCCTCTCTGTATTCCTCCTGCTGGTCATTTCTTACAGAGCAATAATATTCCATAACCTTCATATACCATAATTTACCCAACCATTCTCCAACTTATGGACATCCATTCATCTTCCAGTTTCTAGCTACAACAAAAAGAGCTGCCAGAAACATTTTGGCACATACAGGTCTCTTTCTGCACTTTAGTATTTCTTTGGGATATAAGCCCAGTAGTAGTACTGCTGGGTCAAAGGGTATGCACAGTTTGATAACATTTTGGGCATAGTTCCAAATTGCTCTCCAGAATGGCTGGATTCTTTCACAACTCCACCAACAATGTATTAGTGTCCCAGTTTTCCCATATCCCCTCCAACATTCATCATTATTTGTTCCTGTCATCTTAGCCAATCTGACAGGTGTGTAGTGGTATCTAGAGTTGTCTTAATTTGCATTTCTCTGATCAGTAGTGATTTGGAACACTCTTTCATATGAGTGGATATAGTTTCAATTTCTTTATCTGAGAATTGTCTGTTCATATCCTTTGACCATTTATCAATTGGAGAATGGTTTGATTTCTTATAAATTAGGGTCAGTTCTCTATATATTTTGGAAATGAGACCTTTGTCAGAACCTTTGCTTTTAAAAATATTTTCCCAATTTGTTACTTCCCTTCTAATCTTGTTTGCATTAGTATTGTTTGTACAGAAACTTTTTAGTTTGATGTAATCAAAATTTTCTATTTTGTGATCAATAATGATCTCTAGTTCTCCTCTGGTCATAAATTCCTTCCTCCTCCACAAGTATTTGATGTTGTTCTCCAGCTTCTCATTTTTTTTTGTTTTGTTTGACTGATTCTTGGGTTCTCAGTGAATCATTCATTTCTATTTGTTCCATCCTGACTTTTAAGGAGTTATTTTCTTCTTTCACAGTTTTTAGTTCTTTTTGTAAATGCCCAATTTCGTTTTTAAATGAGTTATTTTGCTCCATTGAATTTTTTTCCATTTCCCTAATTTTTTTTTTTTGAGAATTATTTTCTTTTTCCAATTCAGAAATTCTATTTTCTTGAGACTTTTTTATCTTTTCCAATTCAGAAATCCTACTTTCTTGTGATTTTTTACCCTTTTCTAATTCACAAATTTTGTTTCCCTCCATCTCCTGTGAATTCTTTATTTTTTCCAACTCAAATTTCAGGACGTTGTTATTCTCTATCATAGCTTCCCTTTCCTTTCCCCATTTTTCTTCCAACTCTCTTAACTTTTTAATAGTCTCTTCTAGGAGAAAGTTATGTGATGGGGGGCAGGAATCATTCCCCTTTAGGTTGTTATCTGCTGACTCTCTGCTGTTAACTTCCTTGGGGTTGGATACCCGCTCTTTCTCTGTGTAGAAGGAATCTATGGTTTTTCTGGGCTTCTTACTCATACTTGAAAAATCTTTTGGGGTCTGTCCCTGGGGTAGGAAATTATTTATTTACTTCTTTACCAGCTTCCTCCCAGACCGGATGGATGCAGCAGCTCCTGCGCCTGAGCTAAGAGAGAGCTCTGGGAGAGAGTTCCCCACCCCCTCCCTGGAAGTGCCTCAGAGGTGACTAGCACTGCTTGTGCCTTGAGGGCACTGTGTTCTAGCGGTTTCCCTGAGGTTTTAGATTGGACAGTAAAGGCGACTCAAAGCCTAGCCTATGTGTCCCGGTGGGGCGTGGTTGTCAGTAGCAGGTGATATGAAAAGCCCCTGCCCTCAAACTGGAAGTGTCTGCCAGAAAACGCAGTCCCTAGTTCAAAGGTTCTGCTTCTCTGGGATTTCTGGAGCTGAGTTCCACACCCTCCAGCTGAGCTGGGCAGTGTGTGTTGCCTTGGGCCGTATCCGCCCACTTCTCAGGTGGGAGATAGGGGCCACACCCCCCAGTGCCGAGATCTGCTGAGTCACCCCTAGGATCCAGGAAGATCTAATCTATCTTTGAATTTTTAAAGTAGTTTAGCTTTCTCCTTTGAACTGCTATATTATAAGCAGAGAAGAGCTAACAGCCTGTGCCAGATTCCTTTATCTCAGTGGCTTCTCTGATCCCAGAACCCTTCCCAGCATGATTGGTGCAGTATGCTAGCACCCAGCCGTCTGTGCTGGCTTCTCTTCTTCCTCCCCTGGGAACTGACCTTTTCTGTTGAAACTCCAGATTCTCTTCAGCTGGTGAGTCATGCTTCCAGTCCTTGTGGTATCTATCAGTCCAACGCTATTTCTGAGGCTGATTTATCTAATTGGTTGTGAGGGAGTAAGGACGTTCACAGAGTCTTGTGTTTCTTCTCTGCCATCTTGGCTCCGCCCCTTGTATATACTCTTTATGTATACCCATAACAGAAATACAGTTCTCAGTAGTTCTTTTGACCTTTTTCTGTTTCTTTTGAGTCCTATAGTTGAAGGTCAAAATTTTTGTTTAGTCTGGTTTTTTTCCTTAGAAACAAATGGAATTCATCTGTTTCATTAAATGTCCATCTTCTTGACTGGAAGAAAATGCTCAGCTTAGCTGAGTAGTTTATTCTTGGCTGCATTTTAAGTTCTTTTGCCTTTGGGGGATATCAGATTCCAGGACCTTCAATCTTTTAATGTGGAAGTAGCTAGATCTTGCATGATCCTTATTGTGGCTCCTAGGTATTTGATTTTTTTTTTTTTTTTTTCCCTGACTGCTTGTAACATCTTTTGCTTAATCTCATAGTTCTGAAATTTAGTCACAATATTCCCTGGAAATTTTTTTTAGCATCTTTTTCAGAAGGTGTTTGATGAATTCTTTCATTGCCTATTTTAACTTCTGATTCTATTACATCTGGGCCATTCTCTTTGATGATTTCCTGTAAAATAATATCTAGGTTCTTTTTTTCATCATAATTTTCAGGAAGTCCAATTATTTTCAGATTATCTCTCCTATATCTATTTTCCAGGTCTATTGTTTTTCCAAGTAGATATTTAACATTTTTTTTCAATTTTTTCATTTTTTTTTGGTTTTGCTTGACTTATTCTTGATGTCTCAAGGAATCATCCATTTTTATTTGTTCAGTTCTGATTTTTAATAAGTTATTTATTCATTAGGTTTTTTTACTTCTTTTTGTATAAGTCCAATTGAGTTTTTAAATGAGTTGTTTTTCTCTATAGAATTTTTTTTCCATTTCACTTTTTTTTTTTTTTTTTAACTGAGTCATTTTCTTTTTTCATTTCACAAATCCTACTTTCTTGGGGAATTCTTTATCTTTTCCAATTCACAAATTCTACTTTCCAGGGAGTTCTTTATCTTTTCCAATTCACAAACTCTGTTTCCCTGGGAGTTTTTTACCTTTTCTAATTCATCTTTCAGGAAGTTGTTTTCTTTTTTCACTTTATCAATTTTTTCTTTAAATGAGTTTTAAGCCTTTTCTTTATTGTCTTACATAGCTTCTCTTTCTTTTACTCAATTTTATTCTAGCTCTCTTTTAAGATTTTTTAAACTTTCTTCTAGGAGAATCTTGTGTAATAGGCACCTCGTTACATCCCCTTTTGGGATTTTGTCTGGAAACTGTCTTGGGGTTGAAACCTGCTCTTTTTCTGTATAGAAGCTATCAATAGTCCCTTTGGCTTTTTTACTCATTTTTTTAAAGCCCTTAGGATTTGCATTTAGGTTAACTACCTCTGCAGAGCAGGGATATATTTATGGACAGTAGATGTCCTGTAAATGGACTGCAAAGAGTGGTGAGCTGTGGAAGTGCTCTGAGAAAAGTTCTGCACTGGAAGTGTCTCTGCCCTGGGATCGAAGAGGAGAGCTGGGAACTACCCTGCTAAAAACCTCCACTGTGTGGATTAGTGACTGCCTTGGGGCTAGAGGCTGAGCAGGGAAAGTGTCACTTTCCCAGGCAGAAACCCTTCCTAGGGATTAGCAGTTGTCCTGAGAAGAGCCTTGCACTGCACTGGAGAGTGCAATTGTGCAATTGTTCTGTGGAAGTTCTATTGCCCCAGGCTGAGGTCCCTGATTCTTTAGATTAGAAGTTGCCTTAGGCTGAACACCCCTGCTGTCCAGATTTGTGACTGCCTAGGGCAAAAACTCTGTGCTGCAAAATTTGGCTGTACCACTGTGTTGTAATTTGTGCTCAATCAATCACTTCTGGTTTTGGTGGGTGTAGCCAGATCCTGCCCGATTCTGGCATTTTTTGGAGTACACTGTACCTTTGGCTTTAATTTCTCTGCTGGTATACTGCTTTGCAACCAAAGCAGAGTAGCCAACCTGTGGTAGAGTCTTCCCTGTAAATTTTCCAGCCTTGGAGATCATCCCTGCCCTGGTCTGCTCAGTATGTTAACCTGTCCTTTTATTTCTCTGCTTGTGCTTGCCTGCTACCTCTGCTCAGGACAAACATTTGCTGCCAATCTTCCAGATTGTCTTTGCCTGGTAAATTATAGTACTTACATTCTTTATGAATATAGAGGAGCTTAGAATGTTGTGTGTGTCTTTGCCATCTTGGCTCTTCCACCTGTTATTATTCTTTATTCCCAAATCATGTATCCATTTTTACCCTATTTTGGTATGAGGTGTGAGATATAGATCTATGCCAAATGTCAAACCTATTTTTCAGTTTTCCCAGAATTTTTGTGAAATAATGAGTTCTAATCCAAGAAGTAAGAGTTTGTGAGTTTATCAAATACTAGGTTAATTTAGTCATTGGGGCCAGCTAGGTGGAGCAGTGGATAGAGCACCAACCCTGAATTCAGGAGGACCCGAGTTCAAATCTGATCTCAGACACTTAACCCTTCCTAGCTGTGTGACCCTGGCAAGTCACTTAACCCTAGCCTCAGGGGGAAAAAAAAATTAGTCCTTGACCATTGTGACATGTGTATCTAACCTTTTCTACTGATCCATCAGTCTATTTCTTGGCCAGTACCAAATGGTTTTGATGAGCTTTCCTTTTTAATATGATTTTAGATCTGGTACTATTATGACACTGTCCTTTATATATATATATTTTCCCATTAGTTCCTTTGATAGTCATGACCTTTTGTTTTTCCAGATTCATTTTTTTTTTTATTATTTTTCAAATTCTACAAAATAAAGTTTTGGTAGTTTGATTAGTATGGCACACTAAACCTACTCATGAGCAATTGATATTTTTTTAATTGTTTAAATCTGACTTTACTTTTACAAGTGTTTTGTAATTGTGTAGAAGGTAGACATCCAAATATTTTATTTTGTCTAGAGTTATTTTAAATGGTATTGTAGTATATAAAAATTTTTTTGATAATTTCTGTGAGTTTATTTCATATCCTGTAACATTTAAAAGCTGCTTATTCTTTCAAGGAGGTTTTTGGATTATTTTCTAGGATTCTATATGTGTATCATTATGTCATCAGCACAGAATGAATAATTGGATTACTTAAAAAGCACAATGAAAATAAGAGGCTGAACAATATCATTCAAATAATGATCAAGGATAACTGCCCTGATATCCTAGAACCAGAGAGGAAAACAGCAATTGAAAAAAAATCCACTGAACACCTCCTGTAAGAGACCCCAAAATGAAAATTCCAAAAATATTGTAGCTAAATTTCATAATTATCATATCAAAGAGAAAATCTTGCAAGTAGCAAAACAAAACAAAACAAAACAAACAAAACAACAACAACAACAACAACAACAAAAACAAATATCAAGGAGCCACAATTATGATTAACAAAGACCTAGCAGCTTCTAATTTAAAGAATTGAAGAGACTGGAATATGATTTTTTGGAGGCTAAAGAACTTGGACTCTAGTCAAGAATCAACTACACAGCAAAACTTACCATTATTTTTCAGGGAAAATATAGATATTCAATGAAATGGAGAATTTTTCAATTATTTGTGATGAAAACACCAGCCCTGAACAGAAAATTTGATCTTTAAATGCAGAACTGAAAGGAAGTATAAAAAAGTAAATAGGGAAGGAAAAAATCCTTATCTTTTTTAAAGGTTAAAATATTTAAATCTCTACATAGAAAGATATGTTCACAGTTCTAGAGAACTGTAACTTTGTTAGGAGAATACTTAGAGGATGTAAGTATAAGTTGACTTTAATGTAATGTAATGTAATGTGAAAAGAAACTAAGGGAAGAAAAGACGTATTGAAAGAACAGGAAAGTAAGAGTAAAATGGTGTAAGTTACACCACTTACATTACATCACAGGCAAAATAAAGAAACCAATTACCATTAAAAGGGAAAAAAAAACAAGGAAGGGTGAACATTTTTGAACCTTAATGTAATCAAATTTGGGTCAAAGAGACAATATCATATATATTTAGTTTGTTCATCATATATTGTTATTGGCCAGAACTCTGTACTTAAAACAAGGATTCTTACAAGGTGCTAAGTCAGTGGAATTGATAAATACAATGGTTATGTAGTTTAGCATTGTGATTAATAGTTCTTTAAATCAGTACATGTACTTAGTACTTAATACAATGTATTTAATTAAATGTAATTAATGTAATTAAATGTAATTAAAGCTGGAACAAACTCAGCCACAGTCAGAGCCAGAGAAGAGAAGAGGACTGGAGGTGGGAACTCAAGCTCTTGGAGCCACTTCATCTCATACTACTGTGGTTGCTGGCCTCCTGCACTTCCCCACTGAGACCAAGGCTGGTCTGAAAGACTTCAAGAAAGTTAGCTGAGCCCCAAGCAAGGAGGCAATAAAGAATTTTTACTTTAACACTTGGCTATTCTTGTGGTGATTACTCTACTAAAAGGAAAGCTGCTCCAAGATCTCTGGAAAACCAACCAGAACACTACAATATATGGAAGTAGGAGAGAAATTGGAGAAAAGAAAGGGTGGGCTAATAGAAGGCAGGGTAGAAGTGGAAGGGTACAGGAATAAGAAATGGGATAGTGGTTGAAAAAGGGGAGACCAGTTGGAAGTAGATAATAGTCAGAAGCAAAGCACTGGTAAGGAAGAAAAGGGAAAAAAGGAGAGGAAAAAAAAAAAACAACTTGGGAAAGATAGGATGGAAGGAAATACAGAGTTAGTCACTTATCTGTGAAATGTGAATGGGATGAACTCTTCCATAAAAAGGAAGTGGATAGCAGATTGGGTTAAAGCCAGAAGCCTACTATATTTTGTTTACAAGAATGCTTATGGATAGGCCATGCTAATATAATAAAAATGATAATTCTGCCTAAATTAATCTACTTATTCAGTATCATTCCCATCAAATAGCCAAGAACTATTGAACCAGTAATAATAATAACAAATTATATAATAATATAATAACAAAATTCATCTGGAGGAAAAAAATGTCTATAATTTCAAGGAATTAATGAAAAAAGATGCAATCAAATGTGGCCTGGCTCTATTAGATCTATTAGATCTATTAGATCTAAAACAGCAATCATCAAAATCATTTGGAGCTGGCTAAAAATATAATAGTTAATCAGTACAAAAGTTTAAATTCATAAAACAAAATTGTCAATGACTACAGCAATCTATAGTCAATAGTCAATAATTATAATAAAGACTGCAACTGCTAGAATAAAAAACTTACCATTTGACAAAAAATGCTGGGAATACTGTAAAATAATGTGGCAGAAGTTTGGCATGGACCCTATACCAGGATACAATCAAAATGAGTTCATGATTTAGACATGAAGAGTAATATTATAAGCAAATTAGGAGAACAACCTGTTAGTTCTATGGAAAAAAAGGGAATTTGTGGCAGAAGAACTAAAGAATATTATGAAATGCAAAACAGTTAATTTTGATTATGTTAAATTAAAATTTTTTGTACAACCAGTATAGCCAAAATTAGAAGAGAAGCAGAAAACTTGAAAAAAATTACATCCAAGTATTCTGATGATCTCATTTTTAAAAATACATAGAGAATTGATTCAAATTTATAAGAATACATGCTATTATCCAATTGACAAATTGTCAAAAGATATGAACAGGTAATTTTCAGATGAAGAAATTAAATTCATTTCTAGTTATTGTTTGCTTTTTCGGCAGTTCTTTATAAATTGTGATTGCCAAGATTAAAAAAAAAAAAAAAGGCAGAAAGTTGGAGGAAATGTCTACATCTATTTTTTTCCTAATAAATGTCTTGTTAAAATATGTGGAAAATAGAATCAAATTTAGAAGAATACGAGCCATTCACCAATTGATAAATGGTCAAAAGACATGAATAGCCAATTTTCAGATGAAGAAATTAAAGCCATCTATAGTCATACAAAAAAGGCTCTAAATCACATTGATTAGAAAAATGCATATTAAAACAACTCTGAGGTAACATTTCACACCTATCAGAAAGGCTAAGATATTAAGAAATGATAATAACAAATCCTGGATGGGATATGGGAAACTTGGGACAGTAATTCGTTTGTAGGGGGTTGTGAAATGATCCATTCATTCTGGAAAGCAATTTGGAACTATCCCCAAAGGGCTAAAAAAACTGTATATGCTTTGAATCCAGTATTGCCAGTATTGAATCTGTATCTCAAAGAAATTCTTAAAAAGGGAAAAGAACCCAAATGGGCAGAAATGTTTGTAGCAGTTTTTTTTATGGTGGTAAAGAATTGAAAAATGAGTATATTCCCACCACTTGAGAAGTGACTAAAAAAATTATGGTACATGAAAGTACTGGAATATTGTTCGATAAAAATAAATAACAATGTTACTGAGGGAAGCAAACAGAACCAGGAAAACCTTGCACATAGCAACAGCAATATGTGAGATGATCAACCTTAATAGACTTGATTCTTAACACTGACTCAGTGATCCAAGGCAAGCCCAATAAACTTTGGATGGAAAAATGCCACCTTCATCCAGAGAGAGAAAGAGCTATAGAGACTAAATGTATATTAACACACAACTTTTTTTTTTTCTTCTGTTTTTTTTTCATTGTTTTCCCTTTTGTTCTGATTTTTCTTTCCCAAATTAATTTCAATAGGAATGTTAAAAATGAATGTACATTTATAACCCAGTTAAAATAAATTAAAACTAATTGTGGCTGCTAAATTTTGAAGGTACTTTATTATGGTTCCTTAGTAATTAATTTTTTTATTTTTTTGCATTATTGTTTCTTTGACCTTGAAATGCTGGATCAATATTCCTCAGATATTCTATTTTGTGATTTCTAATTTGCTCTGTGGTTCTATGATATTGATCAATTTTGTTTTATGATTTCTGAAAATAAGATGTCAAGATTCTTTTGGATTTGTTCATGGTTTTCATGTACTCTAGTGATTCTAAAATGATTTCTTCTTGACCTGTTTTCAAGTTCACTTTTTTCTATAATATATTAAACATTTTATTTATTGTTATTATCTTTTGGCTTTTTGAAATATTATATCTCAATGTTTCATTAAGTCATTAATTTTCATTTCTTTCATCAATTTATTAATGAGAATTTTTATCTTTTTTCCATCACTTCTTTTCTTATTATTTTTTCTACTCTTCTTAATTAGTTTTTAAGATCATGTATTATTTCTTTTATTTCTTGCTTTTGCTTTTCTAGAAATTCTTCTTAAACTTGCAGTCCAGCTGTATTTTTATTTGGGATTTTACTTGTAAATTATTTTAAGTTATTCTCTTCTTCTATATTTGGATCTTGAAGTCTTTTGTCACTAGGAAAGCCTTTTTTTCCCCTCTCTTCTTCCAGTCTACTTCTTGATTTTAGACTTCATTTTAACTATTGGATCTGAATAACTTCTAAGGAGATGTCTAACCCAACTTTTTGGTCTTTTTGCTGGGGATCTGACGGATTTTATTGTACTTAAACAGATGTTATGCTGTTCTTCTAGCCTGAGTATTGCAAATTGCTGACTATGGTTTGGATTAATTAGTTAATGTCTGTTTTGATTTTTAGCAAATTGATGCTTGATTCAAGCATTGATGACCTGTCCATTTGAAGTTTCTGAGGGTCCAGAATATCTCTGTTGCTAGTTTTTATTTGATTTGGGATACATTACAATTTGCTTTGGGAATCAGAGCCACACAACTAACCAGAACTTTTTCCTTGGGCAGAAGCTCAAGACCACTCCTTTCTACCAGGGATAATTGATCCCTGCATGTTAATAGATAGAGTTCTGAGATACCACCTGCTCCTGCATTCAGTACTTTTCCATGGATTGCCTGAAATCTCTGGTGCCCTTTACAATCCTTCTCTCCCATTCCCCTGCTTCCAGAATGCTCCTCTCTGCCATTGATTCCAATAGAGAACACCACAATGGTCTATACAGATACATATTCTGTCTGACCAAGCCTCCTTGTATTAGGAAAAAATAACAACCTTTCATTTTACTTTTTCTTGGCACTCGAGCAGATCTTTGCTGAGAATGTTGAGGAAGAATAGATATGTAGACTCTAAAGGAGATTTTCATTCCATCACTTTGGCTCCAACCTCACATTTTTTCCTTTACACTTCCATTTCATTTCATGATATTTCATTTGTTTCTGTGGATATCTGCTGTCTGAGGCATTATGTGCATGTTTCTAACCTCCTTCTATTAATAAATGAGAATGGTAGTAGTTTCATGTAGTGTTTCATTAGCCTGTCTCTCAGAGTTTTGCTCATTCTCTTCTAAGCAGAGAATTGGGTACTTCAGATTTCTTCATTTGTTTTCAAATGGACACTGGTTTATTCTTAATTGATACCACATTTCTAAGCCATATCAATAGACACACATTTCCTTCAGTATTAAAGCAAGAGGAATACAGTGTTAATTGGTCCTCTATGTCTTTGTGCCACTAGCAGCCATGGCTGCAGGTTCTCACAAACTTGGTCTTTTTGTTGGCTGTGGCCTGGAGGAAAAATAACAAAATAAAACAAAACAGTGTTCTGTTAAAGCAGACAGTGAGGGGATCCCCTTCAATTAGGGTGAATTGGTTTTAAACCTTCTTTGCCACGAATGGCTTATTATGGTTCAGCAAGGACCAAGAACCCAGATGTTGATAAATAAAATACACACTGGCACCACAAAGAATAGACATGAGATGCCTAGTTAGCAGGTGTTAATAAAACAACTCTTATCTTTATCTAGCACCATTTTTAAAAGTTCCAGTAAAGTGATTCTCATTTATTACTTAAAGTATGCCTGAAGAAGCCAATATGTGCTTAAACTGACTCATAGATTTAGAATAGATAGAAATAAATGACTGTTAACTATAATCATTGTAAATTTTGTAGTCATCCTTTATAGTTCATTTATTTTGGTACAGGGAAGACATCATTCCCAAGAAATCAATGGAAATTATGGGGAGGTTTTTTGTTTATTCTGTCTTTATGTTTTCAATACCATCTACTTATTAGGTATGAAGGAGTCTTGAGCTTGGGAAGAAAGTAAGCATGTATGGATAAAAGTTAAGTGGTAGGAGTTGTGCAGATTAGAAGGATTCAAAAGCAGAGAGCAAAATATAAGTACACATGCCATTCAGGAAAATAAGTAGAAAATAAAGTAACTATTAACTTATGTAGCAACATATATTTAAAAAAAATGCATCAACTCTATGGCCTTTAGTGAGTATACTGCTCAGTATTACTAGAGTAGAAAAACTTGTATTATGGAATAGTCAAATGAATATTTATATAACAAATTAATTCAATGTTACATTAAACCTGAAAAGGTTAACTTAAAAGTTGGCTTATAAAATTCATTAAATGATTTTAATCAGATAGAAAATAACTTATTAGTTCCCCAATATTCATTAAAAAATGTCTTTCCTACTAAGTGTGTAAATGATGCACTATTGAGCAAGACAAAGGCTGATGAGATAAAAATGTTCAGGAACAAAGTTGCCAAAATTATAGTTAAGGTAAGTGATGTTCCCAGCCCCCAAATCAAATCTATTATTAATAGGAATGGAAACAATCAGCAGCAAATTTAGGACATCCTGGAATTTTTAACAGGTTTTTTATAAATCCTTATCATGAAAGGAAAATATATCTCTTCTTGACCCTGTTGAAATTATCTATTGTGGAAAGGAAAATAAAGTAAATAGTAAAACATTATTGCTCAGATACATATTTCTATAAAAAACAAATAATAGATATTATCTTAGATCAGGTCGTTCTTGTCTATAAATTAGGTCAATTATTACTGAATAGTAGTGCTCACAGTATTACTGGCTGCCTTGACAGTGCCTTGAACTATTGCCCACTGATTGTTCATATTGGTACCAAAATCTGGGAAACATCAGTGACAATCTAACATGCAGTGATTGAAATACTCTGCCTTTTTAAAGCAAATGTGTCAGACAGATCCCAAGTAATTTCATGAACTATAAATCATGACTTTAGTCATGAACTCAATGATCATTTTATGTGTGTGTCAGGTGAAAAAAACTGGTGGTCATACAGTGATTTTTCTAGTGACCCACAAACAAATGGCCATTATTATTAATAATTCCCATTTCCAACACACTGTGTAAAAACAGCATTGTTTTAACAGCATCTTTCCTATTATCACAAGCGCACTTCCTGTGCTGCCAGGGACCCACTGGCACTCTTATGCAGGTGATTTATATCACCATTGTTATTCAGTACTTGGCTCCATCTCCTACCTTTGCCACCTGCTACCCATTCCTCTATCAAGTGACAATATTATTAATCTCTACCCCATTCAAGATTCAAGGTGACTCATGTATTTGTACATTTCTCAGGGATCATTAATATCTGAAAGATGATCTTGCTAAGGATTTATGTGATAATCAGAATAAATCATAACTGAAACTTAAAATGGTTAATTTTAAAGTTATGCATTCAAATAGAAGTTAAAAATCTTTGATTTTTCTATTCTAATATCATATTAAAACAACTAAACTAAAAGGCATATAAAAGTAGTGATAGAAAAGCTCATTTCCATTGCCCATCATTATACAGCTATTTACATCATGCATGGTTTTGCAACTATGTGATTTAAAATATAAATGTAATAATTTACCATTTATAGAAGACATGGAAGAGAGCATCAAGAACACCAAATATGCAAATAGAAAAGAAAAAAAAAAGAAATAATTACAACACTATTCCTTTATCAACTTAATGGACAATTTAATTAATTAGACTATTTGGATTGATAGAATTTTAAAAATATATTCATGTGGGGCAGCTAGGTGGCACAGTGGATAAAGCACCAGTCCTCAAGTTAGGAGGACCTGATTTCAAATATGATCTCAGACACTTAATACTTCCTAGCTATATGACACTGGATAAGTCACTTAACTCTAATTGCCTCAGGAAAAAAAGAATAATAATAATAAAACAAAATAAAATAACAAAAAGAAGAAACATTCATGCAACTTAATTTCAACTTACACAATTATTTTGCATATTTCAAAGTGTTTGATCAGCTTGACTGTATAAAAAAAAATCATTTTATGCCTAGAGTACTAATTTTCTAAAGGTAGATGTAACATAAAAATGAAAAAAATAAGATTAAAAACTCCAGCATAAAACATTATATTAATATCAAAATCGGGGACTCTACTAATTAGGCAAAGCTTCTTTTGAAGGAAAAAAAAAAAGACTATTTACATGCAGATTCATAGAAAGAATCCTACAAACAGAAACTTAAACTTAAAACTTGGTATCCTTCACATCAGAAGTGTCCAAAGATCAAAAGTAAATCATGTGATGAACAACATGGCAGAATAATATTTAGTTCAGAGTCTGCCTATGGTAACTCATGCCTGATCCTTGAGACACTGAAGTATGGCTCACTCTATATCAAACCAATGATAAAAGATAGAAAAATTGAATCCTTTCATCCATGTAAAATAAGTTTTTGGTAACTGTAGGAGCAGAAATGGGAAGGAGAAGAATATAGCAATACAGATAGTGTATGTAAAAAAAAGGTTTTCAAAGTCTAAGGGAGAGAGAGCAAAAAAATTTGGATGAGTTTAGGCTTCTTGTCAGGAAGTTTACACAGGATAAGAGTTAATCTAGCCAAACAGACCTCACTCAGTTGGTTTTAGAAAGATATCTTATCTTCTAGAGAAGCAGGAGAAAGGGGAAGGGAAAGGGAGGGACTGAATAGCAGTGAGAGCAGAAATAGTAGAAAAAACAGGTAAGAGAAGAGAAGAGAGGAGAGGTGATAAAAGGGAAGGCAAGTAGAGGGCAGAGTGGGTTAGAAATGAGACACTACTAAGGAGGGACAAGGTGGAAAAAGAGAGAAAAAGTATATACAGAAGAGAAAATAGGATTGATGGAAATACAGAGCTGGTAATCATAATTGTGACTATGAATTGGATAAACTCTCCCATAAAATGAAAGGAAATAACAGAGTGGATCAAAAAACAGAATCCTACATTTTCTTTACAAGAAACACATTGAAACATATACATACAGAGTAATGGTAAAAGGCTGAAGCAGAATTTAATTTGCTTCAGCTGAAAAAAAAAAGCAAAGGTAGCCATTGTGATCTCTGATAAAGCAAAAATAAAAATAGATCTAATTAAAAGAGAAAAAGAAGGAAACTACATCTTGTTAAATGCTATCATAGACAATCAAATCGTATTGATAATAAATGTATATGTACCAAGTGGCACAGCATCCATATTCTTAGAGAAGTCGTCAGCTACAGGAAGAATTAGAAAGCAAAACTATATTAGTGGGATACCTCTCCCTTCCCTCACAGAATTAGACAAATCTAGCAAAAAAATGAAAAGAAAGAAATTAGCGAGGTTAATAGAATTCTAGAAAAGCTAGATGTGATCAACCTCTGAAAAAAATTGAATAGGGACAGAAAAGAATACACCTTTTTCTTATCACTTCATGATACCTACACAAAAGCTGACTAGATGTTAGGACATGAAAACCTCCAATTAAAATGCAGAAAGGCAAAAAAACAAACAAACAAAAAAACCTTTCTACTATATAATATAGTTATATTCAATAAAGGGACAGAGAAAGAAATAATAAATACCAATTGGAAATAAAATAATCGAATTCTGAATAAGGAAACAGTAAATCATTGAAACAATTAATAATTTCATCCAAGAGCATGGCAATGAGTCAACATACCAAAACCTATGAGATGCAGCCCAAACAGTTCTTAGGGGAAATTTTATGTCTCTAAATAATTATAGAGAGATAGACAGAGAAATTCCACTTAAAATTATTTTAGAAAAATAAAATATTTACCTGCCAGGACAAACCCCAGACCTATGTGAACACAATTACAAAACATTTCTCACACAAGTCTATTTGAGTTGCCTTAAATCACCTCATTGTTGAAAACAGCCAAATCCATTACAGTTGATAGTCACACAGTCTTGTTGCTATGTACAATGTTTTCTTAGTCCCACTCTTCTCAATTAGCATCAATCCTTGTAAATCTTTCTGGACTTTCCTGAAATCAGTCTGCTAATCATTTTGTATAAAACAACAATGTTCCATTACATTCATATATCACAGCTCATTCAGCCATTCCCCAACAGATAGATATCCACTCATTTTCTAGTTCCTTGCCACTTCAAAAAGTACTGCTACAAACATTTTTGCATACCTGCTTTCTTTTTCCCTTTTTATGATATCATTGGGATATAAATCCAATAGTGACATTGATAAATCAAAGGATATGAACAATTTTATAGCCCTTTACATTGCTTTCCAGAATGGTTGGATCAGTTCACAAGTCCACTATCAATGTATAAATGTCCCAGTTTTCCCACATTTTCTGCAACTTTTATCATTATCTTTTCCTGTCATCTTAGCGAATCTGAGAGTTGTAAAGTGGTGCCTCAGAGTTGGCCTAATTTTCATTTCTCTAATCAATAATGATTTAGAACATTTTTTCATATGACTAGAAATTGCTTTAATTCAATGAAGTCTTACTTATAATAATAAGTATTATTTAACTAAACCTAGAACAAGGTTTATCTGCAAGGGGATAAGTATGAAGCATTCCCAATAACATTAGGAGTAAATCTAAGGTTTTCATTGTCACCATTATTGCTGAATATTGAACTAAGAATGCAAGACAATGTGATAAGACAATAACAAATTCAAGGAATAAAAATAGGCAATAACCAAGCAAAATATCACTCTATGGATGATATGAAAGTATGCTTAAGGAACCCTAAACAATCAATTAAAAAAAATGCTGAAAAATACCATCTTTGGTTAAGATGTAGAACATAAAGTCACTTGAATGTTCAATTTTCTTGTATACTAACAAACAAACCCAGCAGCAAGTGATAGAAGGAGAAATTGAATTTAAAATGTTCTAATACATTTTTATTAATTCTAACTAGTTCTAACACAGTATAAAATATGCAGGACTCTACATAACAAAATAAAATAAGGCATTATATAAACACAATTAGAAATAAACCATTGAAGAAACTGTAATTGTCCATGAATAGACTGTGTCAATATAATAAAAATGATAATTTTATTTAAATGAATGTTTTAATATGTGAGTCACTGCCAATGGCTGCTGGAGGTCTAATTCAGACCTGTAGAATGGACCTCTTCATGTGAGAGGATAATGATGATAAAAGGAGACTGAGAGGCTCTTGCATTGTCTGACCTCTCCACTGAAAGATAGTTGCATTGTCTAATCTTTCTCCTCTTCCATCTTATCTCCAATTTATTTAATTCCCAATCCACAAGAAATACTTGCATCAGCAAAGACTTCTTTGAAACTCCTACAAGGGAGCCAAGATGGCGGAGAAGATACACACGATTGTGTAAGCTCCTTTCTTCCCTCACAACCAACCAGATATAATCAGCCTCAGAAATAGCACTGGACTGATAGAATCCACAAGGACTGGAAGCACGACTTACCAGCTGAAGAGAATCTGGAGTTTCAACAGGAAAGGTCAGCTCCCAGGGGAGGAAGAAATGAGGCCAGCACAGACGGTGGGGTAGTGGCACACTGCACCGATCGCGCTGGGGAGGGCTCTGGGATCAGAGAAGCCACTGAGATAGATGAATCTGGCACAGGCTGTTCGCTCTTCTCTGCTTATAATACAGCAGTTCAGAAGAGAAATCAAGCAAAATTAATTTAAAACCAGATTAGATCTTCCCAGGATCCCAGGGGTGACTTGGCAGATCTCGGCACTGTAGGTGTGGCCGACATAGGCAATCCAGGCTTTCACCTGGGGATAGTTAAGAGATTGAAAAGTGGGTGGGTGGATGTCCATCAATTGGAGAATGGTTGGGTAAACTATGGTATATGAATGTTATGGAATATTATTGTTCTATAAGAAATGACCAACAGGAGAAATACAGAGAGGCTTGGAGAGACTTACATCAACTGATGCTGAGTGAAACGAGCAGAACCAGAAGATCATTATACACTTCAACAATGATACTGTACGAGGATGTATGCTGATGGAAGTGGATTTCTTCAACATAGAGAAGAACTAATCCAATTCCAATTGATTAATGATGGACAGAACCAGCTACATCCAGAAAAGGAACACTGGGAAATGAATGTAAACTGTTATTTTTACCTTCTGAATCCAATTCTTCCTGTGCAACAAAAAATTCGGTTCTACACACATATATTGTATCTAGAATATACTGTAATATATTTAACATATATAAGACTGCTTGCTATCAGGGGGAGGGGGTTGGGGGAGGAAGGGAAAAAATCTGAATAGAAGTAAGTGCAAGGGATAATGTTGTAAAAAATTACCCATGCATATGTACTGTCAAAAAATGTTATAATTATAAAATAAAATAAAAATTAAAAAAAAAAAAAAAAAAAGAAAAGAAAAGTGGGTGGGGTGGTAACTCATAGTGCCTGGCTCCCCTGGAGGCTGTGGAACTCAGCTCCGGAAGTCCCAGAGAAGCAGAACCTTTGAACTAGGGAACGTGGTTTCTGGCAGACACTTCCAGTTTGAGCACAGGGGCTTTTCACGTCACCTGCAGCTGATATCCATGTCCCACCGGGACGCATAGGCCAGGCTTTGAGTCGCCTTTACTGTTCAGTCTCAAACCTCAGGGAAGCCACTAGAACACAGCGCCCTCAAAGCACAGCAGTGCTGATCACCTCTGAGACATTTCCGGGGGGGGGGGGGAACTCTCTCCCAGAGCTCTCTTTTAGCTCAGGCCCAGGGGCCGCTGCATCCATCCAGTCTGGGAGGAATCTGGTAAATAAATAAATAAATAATTTCCTACCCCAGGGACAGACCCCAAAAGATTTTTTAAGTATGAATAAAAAGCTAAAAAAAAACTATAGATTCCTTCTACACAGAGAAAGGGCGGGTATCCAACCCCGAGGAAGTTAACAGCAGAGATTCAGCAGATAACAACCTAAAGGGGAACGATTCCTGCCCCCCATCACATAACTCTCTCCTTGAAGAGACTATTAAAAAGTTAAGAGAGTTTGAAGAAAAATGGGGAAAGTAAAGAGAAGCTATGATAGAGAATAACAATGTTCTGAAATTGGAGTTGGAAAAAATAAAGAATTCACAGGAGATGCAGGGAAACAAAATTAGTGAATTAGAAAAGGTAAAAAAAAAATCACAGGAAAGTAGGATTTCTGAATTGGAGAAGATAAAAGTCTCAAGAAAATAAGATTTCTGAATTGGAGAAGATAAAAATGTCTCAAGAAAATAGGATTTCTGAATTGGAAAAAGAAAATAATTCTCAAAAAAAAATTTAGGAAAATGGGAAAAAATTCAATAGAGCAAAATAACTCATTTAAAAATGAAATTGGGCATTTACAAAAAGAACTAAAAACTGTGAATGAAGAAAATAACTCCTTAAAATTCAGGATGGAACGAATAGAAATGAATGAATCACTGAGAACCCAAGAATCAGTCAAATAAAACAAAAAAAAAATGAAAAGCTGGAGAATAACGTCAAATACTTACTGGGAAAATCTATAGACCTGGAAAATAGATCTAAGAGAGATAATCTGCAGATCATTGGACTTCCTGAAATCTATGACCAAAAAAAGAGCCTAGATTCTATTTTACAGGAAATTATCAAAGAGAACTGTCCAGAGATAATAGAAACAGAGGGGAAAGGAGATGTTGAAAGAATTCATCGAACTCCTTCTGGAATAGACCCTAAAAAAAGAACACCACGGAATATTGTGGCTAAGCTACAGAATTACCACACAAAAGATAAAATCCTGCAAACAGCTAGCAAAAACCAATTTAAATACCAAGGTGCCACAATAACGGTCACACAAGATCTGGCTGCCTCCACATTAAAAGATAGAAGGGCCTGGAACCTGATATTCCATAAGGCAAAAGATCAAGGATTGCAACCAAGAATAAACTACCCAGCTAAGTTTAGCATCTTTTTCCATGGAAGAAGATGGTCATTCAATGAAATAGAGGAATTCCATATGTTTCTAAGAAAAAAACCAGACTTAAACAAAAAATTTGATCTACATCTACAAGACTGAAGAGAAACAGAAAAAGGTACACAGAACCCTTGAGAACTATATCTCTGTTGTGGGTATATAGAAAGTAAGCATGGATAATTTGATTTAACTGATATAAAAGAAAAAAAAAAAGGAGGGGGTGTAGTAAAGTGAAGGGGCTAGTATCAGAAAAAGGGGAGGTAGTGATAAAAAGAGGGAAACTACATCCCAGGAAGAGGCATAGAAAATACACCATATCTGAGGGTATTTAGAGAGGGGTAGAATCATTGTGTAAATCTTACTGTCATCAGAAGAGGCTCAAAGAGTAAATAATTGTCATATTTGTTTTTCAGAGAATTCTCTCTCACCTCATTAAAAGGGGGGAGAGGAAAAGGGAAAAGGAAAAGGAGACTAATGGAAGGGACTTGGAGGGAGGGAGGAGGGATACTAAAAAAAAAAAAGGGAGGGCTGCGCATTACAAGTGGGGTCTATAAATTAAATATCGGGGAAGGGGTTCAGGGAGGTCAAGGGAAAAAGCATAATCGGGGATAATATGATGGCAGGAAATACAGAATTAGTAATTTTAACTGTAAATGTGAATGGGATGAATGCTCCCATCAAAGGGAGACTGATAGCAGACTGGATCAAAAATCAGAACCCTACAATATGTTGTTTACAGGAAACACACTTAAAGCAGGGAGATACATATAGAGTAAAGGTAAAAGGTTGGAACAGAATCTATTATGCTTCAGGTAAAGCCAAAAAAGCAGCGGTAGCTATCCTTATCTCAGATCAAGCAAAAGCAGAAGTTGATCTAGTTAAAAGAGATAAGGAAGGAAACTATATCCTGCTGAAAGGTAGCATAAATAATGAAGCCATATCGATACTAAACATATATGTACCAAGTGGTATAGCATCTAACTTTCTAAAGGAAAAGTTAAGAGAATTGCAAGAAGAAATAGATACTAAAACTATAATAGTGGGAGATCTCAACCTTGCACTCTCAGATTTAGAAAAATCAAACCACAAAACAAATTAGAAAGAAATTAAAAAAGTAAATAGAACATCAGATAAACTAGGTATGATAGACCTTTGGAGAAAACTGAATGGCAATAGAAAGGAATATACTTTCTTCTCAACAGTTCATGGATCCTATACAAAAATTGACCATATATTAGGACATAAAGATCTCAAAATTAAATGTAGGAAGGCAGAAATAATAAATGCCTTCTTCTCAGACCACAATGCAATAAAAGCTACATTCAGTAAAAAGTTAGGGGTAAATAGACCAAAAAGTAATTGGAAACTGAATAATCTCATCTTAAAGAATGACTGGGTGAAAGAAAAAATTATAGAAGCAATTAATAATTTCACCCAAGATAATGACAATGATGAGACATCATACCAAAATCTGTGGGATACAGCTAAAGTGGTAATAAGCGGAAATTTTATATCTTTAGGGGCTTATTTGAAGAAAATAGAGAAAGAGAAGATTAACGAATTGGGCTTACAACTTAAAAGGCTAGAAAAAGACCAAATTAAAAACCCCCAACCAAAAATTAAACTTGAAATACAAAAATTAAAAGGAGAAATCAATAATATTGAAAGTAAAAAAACTATTGAATTAATAAATAAAACCAAGAGTTGGTTTTATGAAAAAGCCAATAAAATAGAAAAACCTTTGGTAAATTTGATCAGAAAAAAGAAAGAGGAAAATCAAATAGTTAGTCTTACAAATGAAAAGGGGGATCTTTCCACCAATGAAGAGGAAATTAGAGAAATAATAAGGAGTTACTTTGCCCAACTTTATGCCAATAAGTTTGATAACTTAAGCGAAATGGATGACTTCCTCCAAAAATTTAGGCTTCCTAGATTAACTGAGGAGGAAATAAATTGCTTAAATAGTCCCATTTCAGAAAAAGAAGTAGAACAAGCTATTAATCAACTCCCCAGGAAAAAATCCCCAGGACCAGATGGATTCACATGTGAATTCTACCAAACATTTAAAGAACAATTAGCCCCAATGCTATATAAACTATTTGAAAAAATAGGGGATGAAGGAGTCCTACCAAACTCCTTTTATGACACAGACATGGTACTGATACCTAAACCAGGTCGATTGAAAACTGAGAAAGAAAATTATAGACCAATTTCCTTAATGAATATTGATGCTAAACTCTTAAATAAGATATTAGCAAAAAGACTTCAGAAAATCATCTCCAGGATAATACACTATGATCAAGTAGGATTCATACCAGGAATGCAGGGCTAGTTTAATATTAGGAAAACTATTAGTATAATTGACCATATTAATAATCAAATTAATAAAAACCATATGATCATCTCAATAGATGCAGAAAAAGCATTTGACAAAATCCAACATCCATTCCTACTAAAAACTTTTGAGAGTATAGGAATAAATGGACTATTCTTTAGAATAATCAGGAGCATGTATTTAAGACCGTCAGTAAGCATAATATGCAATAGAAATAAACTGCAACCTTTCCCAGTAAGATCAGGAGTGAAACAAGGTTGCCCACTATCACCATTACTATTCAATATAGTATTAGAAACACTAGCCGCGGCAATAAGAGCCGAGAAAGAGATTCAAGGAATTAGAGTAGGAAATAAGGAAATCAAACTATCACTTTTTGCAGATGAAATGATGGTATACTTAGAGAACCCCAGAGATTCTAATAAAAAGCTACTAGAAATAATTCAAAATTTCAGCAAAGTGGCAGGATACAAAATAAATCCACATAAATCCTCAGCATTCTTATATATCACTAACAAAACACAACAGCAAGAGATACAAAGAGAAATTCCATTGCAAACAAATGTTGAGAGTATAAAGTATTTGGGATTCCATCTACCAAGGAATAGTCAGGAATTATATGAGAAAAATTACAAAACACTTGCCAAAAAAATAAAGTCAGATTTAAATAATTGGAAAGACATTCAATGCTCTTGGATAGGCCGAGTGAATATAATAAAGATGACAATACTCCCCAAACTAATCTATTTATTTAGTGCTATACCAATCAGACTCCCAAGAAACTATTTTAATGACCTAGAAAAAATAACAACAAAATTCATATGGAAGAATAAAGGGTCAAGAATTGCAAGGGAACTAATGAAAAAAAAAGTCAGATGAAGGTGGTCTAAGTGTACCTGATCTAAAGCTATATTACATAGCAGCTGTCACCAAAACCATTTGGTACTGGCTAAGAAATAGAACGGTAGATCAGTGGAACAGATTAGATACAAAGGACAAAAAAGTGTACATCTATAGCAATCTAATCTTTGATAAACCCCAAGATACCAACATTAGGGACAAAAATTCATTATTCGGAAAAACCTGTTGGGAAAACTGGAAATTAATATGGCAGAAATTAGATATGGATCCACACTTAACACCATATACCAAGATAAGATCAAAATGGGTCCATGATTTAGGCATAAAGAATGAGATAATAAATAGATTAGAGGAACAGAGAATAGTCTACCTCTCAGACCTGTGGAGGAGGAAGGAATTTATGACCAGAGGAGAACTAGAGATCATTATTGATGACAAAATAGAAGACTTTGATTACATCAAACTAAAAGTTTCTGTACAAACAATACTAATGCAAACAAGATTAGAAGGGAAGTAACAAGTTGGGAATATATTTTTAAAAGGAAAGGTTCTGACAAAGGTCTCATTTCCAAAATATATAGAGAACTGACCCTGATTTATAGGAAACCAAACCATTCTCCAATTGATAAATGGTCAAGTGATATGAACAGACAATTCTCAGATGATGAAATTGAAACTATTTCCACTCATATGAAAGAGTGTTCCAAATCACTATTGATCAGAGAAATGCAAATTAAGACAACTCTGAGATACCTCTACACACATGTCAGAGTGGCTAAGATGACAGGACAAAATAATGATGAATGTTGGAGGGGATGTGGGAAAACTGGGACACTGATACATTGTTGGTGGAGTTGTGAAAGAATCCAGCCATTCTGGAGAGCAATTTGGAACTATGCCCCAAAAGTTATCAAACTGTGCATACCCTTTTACCCAGCATTGCTGTTACTGGGATTATATCCCATAGAAATACTAAAGAGCGGAAAGGGACCTGTATGTGCCAAAATGTTTGTGGCAGCTCTTTTTGTTGTAGCTAGAAACTGGAAGTTGAATGGATCTCCATCAATTGGAGAATGGTTGGGTAAATTGTGGTATATGAAGGTTATGGAATATTATTGCTCTGTAAGAAATGACCAACAGGAGGAATACAGAGAGGCTTGGAAAGACTTAAATCAACTGTTGCTGAGTTTAATGAGAAGAACCAGAAGATCACTATACACTTCAACAACAATACTGTATGAGGATGTATTCTGATGGAAGTGGAAATCTTCAACATAAAGAAGATCCAACTCACTTCCAGTTGATAAATGATGGACAGAAATAACTACACCCAGAGAAGGAACACTGGGAAGTGAATGTAAATTGTTAGCACTACTGTCTATCTACCCAGGTCACTTATACCTTCGGAAGATAATAATTAATGCGCAACAAGAAAATGGTATTTACACACATATATTGTATCTAGGTTATATTGTAACACATGTAAAATGTATGGGATTGCCTGTCATTGGGGGGAGGGAGTGGAGGGAGGGAGGGGATAATTTGGAAAAATGAATTAAAAAAAAAAAAAAAAAAGAAAGAAACTCCTACAAGTATTATGATCCACAGCTGTTTAGACTCTCGGAGAATTGACCTGCCCTTCACTTAGGCATGTTCCTTAACAATTCCCCATTTTTTTGTTTTATGGAAACACGATTATGTTCCCCCCACACCATGATCAGTAAGTTTGTGCCTTAGCTGTTATCTAAATCCACATGCTAAGGTATCTGAGTCTGCATGCTAGGTGTGCAAACAGCACTGTAGCAGGTGTTAAATATTGTGAGATGTCATAGAGGCAAACTTTCAAATGTAGAAGAGGACTATAGTCAGAACAGGCATTTTTTCATAAGTCATCAGTCTCCTGGCTTGGCTCTTTGATGTGTTGGCCCATTTAATTACCCCGACTAAAAAGTCTTACCAGGTCTCTTCTGCCTTTCCTTCTCAGCAGTTTACCAAAGGAACTTTCTTGGGAGGATCCTACTCATGAACAGCTCTGAAGTGCTGCTGCTTCTTTGTTTCTTGTGATTCATGAAGTCCACATCTGGATGCCAATATTGGAAAACTGGAAAGTGGTTTGGTAGAAACTAAAAACAAAATCGCATCTCTTACACCAGGATAAAATCCAATGGATAAATGATTTAGATCTTAAGAGTGATATCATAAGTAAATTGGGAGAGCATGGGAAAATGTACTTGTATGAACTATATATAAGGGAAGATTTACTGACCAAATTAGATACAAAAGTTTTTTCTTGTGTAATTGATTAATTACTGTCCAACTCTTTGCAATCTCAATTGTATTTTTTCTTAGCAAAAATACTGGCGTTGGTAATTTTGTTCTCTTGATCATTTTATAGATGGGAAAACAGGCAAACAGCAACAAGTGGCTAGCCCAGAGTCACACTGCTAGACTGTCAAAAGATAAATTTAAAGTAGGGTCTTCCTGATTCAAGGGCCAGCACTCTATGGTGACATCTAGATGATCTTAGATAAATAGGGAGTAATAATAATAGTAAATGTTGTTATTTAAAATGAAAGAAGTTTCTACACAAACAAAATTAATGCAGCTAAAATTAGAATGATAACAGGAAAGGTGGTATGGGAGATTATATAAATTTCTACAATTAAGTCTTTTTTTTTCAAATATAAAGATCATAATATAATTTATAAAAATGAGAACCATTCACAAATTGATAGCTGTTTATAGAATATGAACAGGGAGTTTAGAAATGAAGAAATCAAAGCTTCTACAGTCACTTGAAAATGTGGTCTCAATCACTATAGATTATAGACATTAAAACTGCTCTGATATATCACCTTTCATCTATGAGATTAAGCAAAATGAAAGAAAATTTAAATGATAAATACTGGAGGAATTATTGGTGAAATAGTGAACTAGTCAAACCATTATGGAAAATAATTTGTAATTATACCCCTAAGACTGCATAACTTTTAACACAGATATGCTATTAGGTCTATATGCCAAGAAGATCCAGGAAAGAGACCCAGGTGGGGCAGAATATTTATTTGTATTGTACCTGTGTATGTATGAAGATGGATGATAAAGAACTGCAAATCAAGAAATATCCAAAAGTTTAGGAATGGCCAAGTAAGATGTGGTATATGATTATAATGGAACACTGTAGTGTTATAAGAAATGTTGAATAGCATGAGTACATTGAGCGAATTTAATAAAAATTATTTTGCTTCATTAATATACTTATTCAGTGCTATATCAATTAAACTATAAAAAGTATGTTACAGAGAAACTTACATGAACTGATGTTGAGTGAAATGAGCAGGACCAGGAGATCATTATATACTTCAACAACAATATTATATGATGATCAATTCTGATGGACATGGGCATCTTCAACAATGAGATGAACCAAATCAGTTCCAATAGAGCAGTAATGAACTCAACCAGTTATGCCCAGCAAAAGAACTCTGGGAGATGACTAGGAACCACTACATAGAATTCCCAATACCCTTATTTTTGTCCACCTGCATTTTTTATTTCCTTCACAGGCTATTTATTTCAAAGTCTGATTCTTTTTGTACAGCAAAATAACTGTTTGGACATGTATACATATATTGTATTTAATTTATACATGAACATATGTATCACGTATTGGCCAACCTGCCATATGGGGAAGGGGATTTGGGGGGAAGGAGGGGAAAAACTGGAACAAAAGGCTTGGCAATTGTCAGTGTTGTAAAATTACTCATACATATATCTTGTAAATAAAAAGCTATAATAATAATTTTTAAAAGTATGTTACAGAGCTAGGAAAAGATAGCTAGAAATTTCATCTAGAGAAAAAGGTCAAGAATATAAAGGAAAATAATAAGTGCAAAGGAAAATAGCTTTATCTATACAAAAATAAAATTATACATTTACATTTCTTATTTTTATTGTGATTTATTAAAATAATGTATTCTTATTTTGAGCTTTCCCCCAAATACACACACACACACACACACACACACACACACACACACACACACACACACACATATATATATAAAATTGTCACCATTCAACTTTGCAAAACTTTGTGTTCTGAATTTTTTTTCTCCCTCCCTTTCCCTCTCTCCTCCTCTATTAAACAGCAAGTAATCCAATTATAAGTTAAACTTGTGCAATTCTTTTTTTTTTACATCTAGTTTCTTTAGTTCTTTATTATTATTATTAAAAGTTTTTATTTGGAAATTAAGGAAACCCTGAAATAGCACTACACACCTCTCAGCTTGCCTAAGATGACAGGAAAAGACAAAAATGAATGTTGGAGGGGAGGTGGGAAAACTGAGCACTAATTCATTGTTGGTGGAGTTGTAAACAGATCCAGCCATTCTGGAGAGTAATTTGTAATTATGTTTAAAAAGTTATCAAACTGCGCACACTCTTTGACCCAGCAGTGTTTCCATTGGACCTATATCCCAAAGAAATCTTAAAGGAAGGAAAGAGACCCACATGTGCAAAAATGTTTGTGGCAGCCTTTTCATAGTAGCAAGAACCTACAAATTGAGTGGATGCCTATCATTTGTATAATGGTTGAATAAGTTATGGAACATGAATGTTATGGAATATTATTGTTTTATAAGAAAATACCAGGAAGATGATTTTAGAAAGGCCTGGAGAAACTTACATGAATTGATGCCAAGTGAAATGAGCAGAACCAGAAGATCATTGTACAGAATAACATCAATATTCTACAACAATCAATTCTGATGAATGTGACTCTTTCCAACAGTGAGACGATTGATGCCAGTTCCAATGATCTTGTGATGAAGAAAGCCATCTACACCCAGAGAGAGGACTATAGGAATTGAATATGGATCACAATATAAATTCTAACTCTTTTTCTTGTTGTTGGCTTGCATTTTGTTTTCATATTCATTTATTTTCTTTTTTTTAACCTGATTTATCTTGTGCAGCAAGAGAATTGTATAAATATTTTTATACATATTAGACTTAACATATATTTTAACATGTCTAACATATATTGAATTGCTTGCCATCTAGGGGAGGGGATGAGGGGAAGGAGGAGAAAATCTGAAACACCAGGCTATTCAAAGGGCAATGTTGTCAAATTATCCATGCATATGTTTTGAAAATAAAAAGCTTAAAAAATAAAAGTTTTTATGTTCAAAACATAGGTGTAGATAATATTCAACATCCTCCCTTCCAAAATATCACTATCAATATATCAATATATCAATATTTTCCCCCTACTTTCCCACCAGCTCCTTTCCTGGAAGCAAGTAATCTATGTTAAATGTGCAATATTTCTGTTTGTATTTCAATATGTTTTTTGTGCTGCACAATAAAAATCAGATAAAAAAGGGGAAAAAATGAGAAAGAAAACAAAAAGCAAGCAAAGTTTTAAAAAGTTGAAAATAATATGTTGTGACTGTGTTAGTACCCTGGATATCTTAGAATCAGCCAGAGTTAGGATAAGCTAAAGTCTTTATTCTTGGTCTTTTGGGGTCACAGTCAGGGGATTAGATATGGGAATCTCCACACCTCCTTTCTCTCTACACTGCCAAAGAATGAATCTGCTTGTCCTACTTCACCCTCTGATCTCTCTTACCCTTCTCTGTCCACACCCACAGATCCAGCCAGCACAGAATTGAGTAGGATCATTTTCCAAGCATAAGTTAATAGAGTATTGTCCAATTGATAATTAGCCTAATGTGCTGGGTTATCTCTGTTAAGGCCATCTGCTCAGTTCTGGCCCTTTACAGTGATACACATTCAGTCCCAGCACTTCTTTTTCTGTGCAGATTTCTCTCTCCATCACAAGTCTATTGGAATGGGCCTGAATCACCACATTATTGAAATGAATCAATGTCCATCAGAATAGATCATTGTATAACCTTGTTGCTATGCATAAGATTCTTATAGTTCTACTCACTTCACTTAACATCAGTTCATGTAAATTTCTTCAGGCAATTCTGAAATCATCCTCCTTACAATTTCTTTCTATATATAATATGTATTGATATACCATAAATTATTCAGCCATTTCCCAATTGATGGGCATCTATGTATTTTAGAAATGAGGCATTTATCAAAATACTTGGATATCATAATTTTTCCTAATTTTATGATTTCCTTCTAATCTTGTCTGCATTGGTTTTATTTGTACAAAAACTCTTTAACTTAATGTAATAAATACTACCCATTTTTCAATTCTATGGATTTATTTTGTATCTTGTAATATTCCTAAAGTTATACATTGTTTCTAGTAGTATTTTATGTGATTCATTAGGATTCTCTAAGTATACCATCATATCATTTGTAAAGAGTGATACTTTGTTTTCCTCATTACTTTAATTCCTTTACATTTTTTCTTCTCTTATGGCTAAAGCTAATATTTCCAATACAATATAAAATAGTAATAATGATAGTAGGTAACTTTTTACAAACCCCTGCTCTTACTGGGAATGAATCTAGTTTACCCCATTACATATGATATTTGTTGATAGTTTAAATAGATGCATTTTAAGGAAAATTCCATTAATCTTATACACCAGTTTTTCTTTTTCTTTTGTTTATATTTTTGGTTTTGTTTTGTTGTTGTTGTTTGTTTTTACTGAGGCAATTGGGGTTGAGTGACTTGCCCAGGGTCATAAAGCTAGGAAGTATTAAGTGTCTGAGGCCAGATTTAAATTCAGGTCCTCCTGACTTCAGGGCTGGTGCTCATCACCACCTAGCTGCCCTACTCT
Organism: Sminthopsis crassicaudata; assembly: GCF_048593235.1. Lineage (NCBI taxonomy): Eukaryota > Metazoa > Chordata > Mammalia > Dasyuromorphia > Dasyuridae > Sminthopsis > Sminthopsis crassicaudata. Next base: position 537,293,944 of record NC_133617.1, read on the forward strand.
GTTGTTGTTGTTGTTGTTGTTGTTTTTTTTTTTTTTTTTTTTTTTTTGGTTTGTTTGTTTGTTTGTTTGTTTGTTTTCTGCATCTACTGAGAAAATCATATGATTCTTATTAGTTTGGGTATTAACATAGTCAATTATTCTTATACTTTGCCTAATATTGGTTCCTATTTGGTCATGATATATTATCTTGGTGATAACTTGCTGTAATCTCTTTGCTAATATTTTATTTAAGATTTTTACCTCAGTATCATTAAGGAAATTGGTCTATAATGTTCTTTCTATGTTTTGACTATACTAGATTTAGGTATCAGCACCATATCTGTGTCATAAAATAAGTTTGGTTCAGCTCCTTTTTTTCTATTTTTCCATATACATTTTTTTTCCCCTGAGGCTGGGGTTAAGTGACTTGCCCAGGGTCGTACAACATATACTTTTTATAGTATTGGAATTATTATTTAAATGCTTGGTAGAATTCACATGTAAATCCATCTGGCCCTGGAGATTTTTTTAGGGAGTCCCTTGCTAGCTTGTTCAATTTGTTTTTTTTTTAACTATATAAAATGGAAATACTTAAATAATTTATTTCCTGCTATGCTAATATAGACTATATATATATATATTCATTAATTACACTTAGATTATCAGATGTAGTGAAATACAGTTGGGCAAAGTAGGTCCTATATTTTCTCTAATTTACTCTTCATTACTGAAAAGTTCACGTGTTTCTTTTTTGATACTAGCAATTTGATTTTCTTTCCTTTTTCTAATCAAATTAACTAATCTTTTTTTTTTTTTTTTTTGGTATTTTTATAAAATCAACGCTTAGTTTTACTTTTTTATATTAAAACTTTTTATTTTCAAAAAATATGCATGCATTATTTTTAACATTGACAGTTGCATAGCCTTGTGTTCCAAATTTTCCCCTCCTCCCCCCATCCTCTCTCCTAGATAGTAAGCAATCCAATATATGCTATACACTATTCAATATATGTAAACATATTTATACAATTATCTTTTTTTTTATAATATTATACCTTGTATTCATTTTTCTAAATTATCACCCACCTCCCTTCACTCCCTCCCCCCAATGACAGGTAATCACATACATTTTACATTTGTTACAATATAACCTAGATACAATATATGTGTGTAAATACCATTTTCTTGTTGCACATTAAGTATTAGATTCCAAAGGTATAAGTAACCTGGGTAGATAGACAGTAGTGCTAATAATTTACATTCACTTCCCAGTGTTCCTTCTCTGGGTGTAGTTATTTCTGTCCATCATTGATCAACTGGAAGTGAGTTGGATCTGATTTATGTTGAAGATATCCACTTCCATCAGAATACCTCTTCATACAGCAATGAAGTGTACAGCGATCTTCTGGTTCTGTTCATTTCACTCAGCATCAGTTGATGTAAGTCTCTCCAAACCTCTCTGTATTCCTCCTGCTGGTCATTTCTTACAGAGCAATAATATTCCATAACCTTCATATACCATAATTTACCCAAACATTCTCCAATTGATGGGCATCCATTCAACTTCCAGTTTCTAGCTACAACAAAAAGAGCTGCCACAAACATTTTGGCACATACAGGTCCCTTTCCCCTCTTTAGTATTTCTTTGGGATATAATCCCAATAGCAGTAATGCTGGGTCAAAGGGTATGCACAGTTTGATAACTTTTTGGGCATAGTTCCAAATTGCTCTCCAGAATGGCTGGATTCATTCACAACTCCACCAACAATGTATCAGTGTCCCAGTTTTCCCACATCACCTCCAACATTCATCATTATTTGTTCCTGTCATCTTAGCCACTCTGACATGTGTGTAGTGGCATCTCAGAGTTGTCTTAATTTGCATTTCTCTGATCAGTAGTGATTTGGAACACTCTTTCATATGAGTGGAAATAGTTTCAATTTCATCATCTGAGAATTGTCTGTTCATATCCTTTGACCATTTATCAATTGGAGAAGGGTTTGATTTCTTATAAATTAGGGTCATTTCTCTATATATTTTGGAAATGAGACCTTTGTCAGAATCTTTACTTTTAAAAATATTTTCCCAATTTGTTACTTCCCTTCTAATCTTATTTGCATTAGTATTGTTTGATGTAATCAAACTCTTCTATTTTGTGATCAATAATGATCTCTAGTTCTCCTCTGGTCATAAATTCCTTCCTGCTCCACAGGTGTGAGAGGTAGACTATTTTCTTACTTTTAAAAATATTTTCCCAATTTGTTACTTCCCTTCTAATCTTGTTTGCATTAGTATTGTTTGATGTAATCAAAATCTTCTATTTTGTGATCAATAATGATCTCTAGTTCTCCTCTGGTCATAAATTACTTCCTGCTACACAGGTCTGAGAGGTAGACTATTTTCTGTTTCTCTAATCTATTTATTATCTCATTCTTTATGCCTAAATCATGGACCCATTTTGATCTTATCTTGGTATATGGTGTTAAGTGTGGATCCATATCTAATTTCTGCCATATTAATTTCTAGTTTTCCCAACAGTTTTTTCCAAATAATGAATTTTTGTCCCTAATGTTGGTATCTTTGGGTTTGTCAAAGATTAGATTGCTATAGATGTACACTTTTTTGTCCTTTGTATCTAATCTGTTCCACTGATCTACTGTTCTATTTCTTAGCCAGTACCAAATGGTTTTGGTGACTGCTGCTATATAATATAGCTTTGGATCAGGTACACTTAGACCACCTTCCTCTGACTTTTTTTTCATTAGTTCCCTTGCAGTTCTCGACCTTTTATTCTTCCATATGAATTTTGTTGTTATTTTTTCTAGGTCATCAAAATAGTTCCTTGGGAGTCTGATTGGTATAACACTAAATAAATAGATTAGTTTGGGGAGTATTGTCATCTTTATTATATTCGCTCGGCCTATCCAAGAGCACTGAATGTCTTTCCAATTATTTAAATCTGACTTTATTTTTGTGGCAAGTGTTTTGTAATTTTTCTCATATTATTCCTGACTATTCTTTGGTAGATGGATTCCAAAACACTATATACTCTCAACATTTGTTTGGAATGGAATTTCTCTTTGTATCTCTTGCTGTTGCATTTTGTTGGTGATATATAAAAATGCTGAGGATTTATGTGTATTTATTTTGTATCCTGCTACTTTGCTAAAATTCTGAATTATTTCTAATAGCTTTTTAGCAGAGTCTGTGGGGTTCTTTAAGTATACCATCATGTCATCTGCAAAGAGTGATAGTTTGATTTCCTCATTTCCTACTCTAATTCCTTGAATCTCTTTCTCGGCTCTTATTGCTGAAGCTAGCGTTTCTAGTACGATATTGAATAGTAATGGTGATAGTGGGCAACCTTGTTTCACTCCTGATCTTACTGGGAAAGGTTGCAGTTTATTTCTATTGCATATTATGCTTACTGACGGTCTTAAATATATGCTCCTGATTATTCTAAGGAATAGTCCATTTATTTCTATACTCTCAAGAGTCTTTAGTAGGAATGGATGTTGGATTTTGTCAAATGCTTTTTCTGCATCTATTGAGATGATCATATGGTTTTTATTAATTTGATTATTAATATGGTCAATTATACTAATAGTTTTCCTAATATTAAACCAGCCCTGCATTCCTGGTATAAATCCTACTTGATCATAGTGTATTATCCTGGGGATGATTTTCTGAAGTCTTTTTTCTAATATCTTATTTAAGAGTTTAGCATCAATATTCATTAAGGAAATTGGTCTATAATTTTCTTTCTCAGTTTTCGATCGACCTGGTTTAGGTATCAGTATCATGTCTGTGTCATAAAGGGAGTTTGGTAGGATTCCTTCATCCCCTATTTTTTCAAATAGTTTATATAGCATTGGGGCTAATTGTTCTTTAAATGTTTGGTAGAATTCACATGTAAATCCATCTGGTCCAGGGGATTTTTTCCTGGGGAGTTGATTAATAATAGCTTGTTCTATTTCTTTTTCTGAAATGGGACTATTTAAGCAATTTATCTCCTCTTCTGTTAATCTAGGAAGCCTGTATTTTTGGAGGAAGTCATCCATTTCACTTAAGTTATCAAACTTATTGGCATAAAGTTGGGCAAAGTAACTCCTTATTATTTCTCTAATTTCCTCTTCATTGGTGGAAAGATCCCCCTTTTCATTTGTAAGACTAACTATTTGATTTTCCTCTTTCTTTTTTCTGATCAGATTTACCAAAGGTTTTCTATTTTATTGGCTTTTTCATAAAACCAACTCTTGGTTTTATTTATTAATTCAATAGTTTTTTTTTTTTATTTTCAATATTATTGATTTCTCCTTTTAATTTTTGTATTTCAAGTTTAATTTTTGTTTGGGGGTTTTTAATTTGGTTTTTTTCTAGCCTTTTAAGTTGCAAGCCCAATTCGTTAATCTTCTCTTTTTCTATTTTCTTCAAATAAGCCTCTAAAGATATAAAATTTCCCCTTATTACTGCTTTAGCTGCATACTACAGATTTTGGTATCATTGTCATTATCTTTGGTGAAATTATTAATTGTTTCTATAATTTGCTGTTTCACCCAGTCATTCTTTAAGATGAGATTATTCAGTTTCCAATTAATTTTGGTCTATTTACCCCTAACTTTTTACTGAATGTAGCTTTTATTGCATTGTGATCTGAGAAGAAGGCATTTATTATTTCTGCTTTCCTACATTTAATTTTGAGATCTTTATGTCCTAATATATGGTCAATTTTTGTATAGGATCCATGAACTGCTGAGAAGAAAGTATATTCCTTTCTATTGCCTTTCAGTTTTCTCCAAAGGTCTATCATACCTAGTTTATCTAATGTTCTATTTACTTTTAAAATTTCTTTCTTATTTGTTTTGTGGTTTGATTTATCTAAATCTGAGAGTGCAAGGTTGAGATCTCCCACTATTATAGTTTTAATGTCTATTTCTTCTTGCAATTCTCTTAACTTTTCCTTTAGAAAGTTAGATGCTATACCACTTGGCGCATATATGTTTCGTATTGATATGGCTTCATTATTTATGCTACTTTTCAGCAGGATATAGTTTCCTTCTTTATCTCTTTTAACTAGATCAACTTCTGCTTTTGCTTGATCTGAGATAAGGATAGCTACCCCTGCTTTTTTTGGCTTTACCTGAAGCGTAATTGATTCTGCTCCAACCTTTTAGCTTTACTCTGTATGTATCTCCCTGCTTTAAGTGTGTTTCCTGTAAACAACATATTGTAGGGTTCTGATTTTTGATCCAGTCTGCTATCAGTCTCCTTTTGATGGGAGCGTTCATCCCATTCACATTTACAGTTAAAATTACTAATTCTGTATTTCCTGCCATCACATTATCCCCAGATTATGCTTTTTCCTTTGACCCCCTGAACCCCTTCCCCGATATTTAATTTGTAGACCCCACTTGTGACGTGCAGCCCTCCCTTTTTCTAGTATCCCTCCCCCTCCCTCCACATCCCTTCCCTTATTCTCCTTTTCCTTTTCCCTTTTCCTTTCCACCATTTTAATGAGGTGAGAGAGAATTCTCTGAAAAACAAATATGACAATTATTTACTCTTTGAGCCTCTTCTGATGAGAGTAAGATTGACACAATATTTCTCCCCCTCTCTAAATTCCCTCAGATATGATGTATTTTCTATGCCTCTTCCTGGGATGTAGTTTCCCTCTTTTTATCAATCCTTCCCCTTTTTCTGATACTACCCCCTTCCCTTTACTACACCCCCCCTTTTTTTTCTTTTATATCAGTAAGATCAAATTATCCTTGAGTATTTTTTATATACCCACAACATATATACAGTTCTCAAGGGTTCTGTGTACCTTTTTCTGTTTTTCTTCAGTCTTGTGGATGTAGATCAAATTTTTTGTTTAAGTCTTTTCTTTTGTTTAAGTTTTTTTCTTAGAAACATATGGAATTCCTCTATTTCATTGAATGACCATCTTCTTCCATGGAAAAATATGCTAAACTTAGCTGGGTAGTTTATTCTTGGTTGCAATCCTTGATCTTTTGACTTTCGGAATATCAGGTTCCAGGCCCTTCTATCTTTTAATGTGGAGGCAGCCAGATGTTTTGTGACCCTTATTGTGGCACCTTGGTATTTAAATTTGTTTTTTCTAGCTGCTTGCAAGATTTTCTCCTTTGTGTGGTAATTCTGCAGCTTAGCCACAAAATTCTGTGGTGTTCTTTTTTTAGGGTCTATTTCAGAAGTTGTGCGATGAATTCTTTCAACATCTACTTTCCCTTATGTTTCTATTATCTCTGGACAGTTGTCTTTTATAATTTCCTGTAAAATAGAATCTAGGCTCTTTTTTTGGTCATAGTTTTCAGAAAGTCCAATGATCCACAGATTATCTCTCTTAGATCTATTTTCCAGGTCTATAGATTTTCCCAATAAGTATTTGATGTTATTCTACAGATTTTCTTTTTTTTTTCTTTTTCTTTTTTTTTTTTTTTTTTTGTTTTGTTTTGTTTGACTGATTTCTTGGGTTCTCAATAAATCATTCATTTCTATTTCTTCCATCCTGAATTTTAAGGAGTTATTTTCTTCATTCTCAGTTTTTAGTTCTTTTTGTAAATGCCCAATTTCGTTTTTAAATGAATTATTTTGCTCTATTGAATTTTTTTTCCATTTCCCTAATTTTTTTTTGAGAATTATTTTCTTTTTCCAGTTCAGAAATCCTACTTTCCTGTGATTTTTTAACCTTTTCCAATTCACAAATTTTGTTTCCCTGCATCTCCTGTGAATTCTTTATTTTTTCCAACTCCAATTTCAGTACGTTGTTATTCTCTATCATAGCTTCTCTTTCTTTTCCCCATTTTTCTTCAAACTCTCTTAACTTTTTAATAGTCTCTTCTAGGAGAGAGTTATGTGATGGGGGGCAGGAATCGTTCCCCTTTAGGCTGTTATCTGCTGACTCTGCTGTTAACTTCCTTGGGGTTGGATACCCACTCTTTCTCTGTGTAGAAGGAATCTATGGTTTTTTTGGGCTTCTTGCTCATACTTTAAAAAAATCTTTTGGGGTCTGTCCCTGGGGTAGGAAATTATTTATTTATTTCTTTACCAGCTTCCTCCCAGACCAGATGGATGCAGTGGCTCCAGTGCCTGAACTAAGAGAGATCTCTCAGAGAATTCCCCACCCCCTCCCTGGAAGTGCCTCGCAGGTGATTAGCAGGACTGCGCTGTGAGGGCACTGTGTGTCCTAGCAACTTTCCTGAGGTCTAAGACTGAACAGTAAAGGCGACACAAAGCCCAGCCTATGCATCCTGGTGGGGCGTGGATGTCAGCAGCAGGTGAAGTGAAAAGCCCCTGCCCTCAAACTGTAAGTGTCTGCTCTGAAATTGCGTTCCCTAGTGAAAAAGTTCTGCTTCTCTGGGACTTCTCTGAGGCTGAGTTCCACAGCCTCCAGCTGAGCAGGGCACTATGAGTTACCACCTACTTTTCAATCTCTTAACTACCCCCAGGTGAAAGCCGGACAGCCTAAGTCGGCCACACCCACAGTACTGAGATCTGCTGAGTCACTTCTGGGTTGGGGAGGTTCTAATATCTAGCTTATATTTTAAAGTGGCTTATTTTCTCTTCTGAACTGCTGTTTTATAAGCAGAGAAGAGCTAACAGCCTGTGCCAGATTCCTCTATCTCAGTGGCTTCTCTGATCCCAGAGCCCTCCTCAGCGTTATCGGGGCAGTGTGCCACTACCCAACCGACTGTGCTGGCCTCTTTTTTTTTCCTCCCCTGGGAACTAACTTTTTCTGTTGAAACTCTAGATTATTTTCAGCTGGTAATTCGTGCTTCCAGTCATTGTGGTTTCTATCTGTTCAGCGCTATTTTTGAGGCTGATTTATCTAATTGGTAGTGAGGGAAGAAAGGAGCTTACAGGATCACGTGTATCTTCTCAGCCATCTTGGCCTAGTTTTACTTTTTAGTTCAATAGTTTTCTAACTTTCATTTTTATTGATATCTCCTTTTATTTTCAGAATTTGAAATTTAGTATTTAATTGGGAGTTTTTTTTTTTTCCTACCTTTTTTAGTTGCATGCTCAATTCATTATTGTTCTCTTTCTCTATTTCATGCAAATAAGCAACTGATGATATAAAATTTCCCTTAAGAAGTTTTTGGCTATATCCCACAAATTTTGGTATGTTGCCTCATTATTGTCATTCTCTTGGATGAAATTATTGATTGTGACTATGATTTATTGTTTCACCCACTCATTGTTTAGGATTAGATAATGTAGTTTCCAATAAACTTTTGGTCTATTTTTCCCTGGTCTCTAGTTCTGAAAGAACAAGTTTGTGATCCCCAAGTAGTATAGTTTTGCTTTCTAATTCTTCTTGCAGCTCTTTTGATTTCTCCTCTAGGAATGTGTATGCTATGCCACTTGGTGTTTATATGTTTGGTATTCATAATATTTCATTATCTGTTATCCTTTAACAAAATGTAGTCTCCTTCCTTATTTCTTTTAATTAGGTCTATTTTTGCTTTTTCTTTTGCTCTTAAACCAGTATCTCTATCCCTCCTTTTTTCAATTCAGCTGAAACATAATAATCCAGTCTTTTACCTTTAAAAGATATGTATCACTCTAGTTTGAATGTTTCTTGTAAACAACATATTGTAGGATTCTGACTTTTAATCCAATCTGCTATTTGCTTCTGTTTAATGGGAGAGTTCATCCCATTCACATTCACTATTAAAATGACTAATTCTATCTCCTACAATCTTATTTTCCTGAAGTTATTTCCTTCTCTTTCTAGTCCCCCTTTCCATCCTCACAAATGTTTTGCTTCTGACCACTATTTTCCTTCAGTCTGCCATCTCTTTTTACAGTCTCTCCCCTTATTCTTTTTCCCTTCTACTTCTGTTCTTTCCTTTTCCCTAATATGTGGCAATGCCATTTTAATTTCTCTTCTATTTTTTCAATTTTATTTTCATTTTTCTGGGTTTTTCTTGATTTCTAATTGAGTCATTCTTTTCTATTTGTTCAATTATCATTTTTATTGAATCATTTTCTTCAATTAGCTGTTTTATATCCTTTTGCATTTGACCAATTAAACTTTTAAATGAGTCAGTTTGTCCATTGGATTTTTTTTCCATTTTGCCAATTTTGTTGTTCAAGTAATCTTTTTCTTTTTCCATTTCACTGAATCTGTTTTTAAGGAATTATATTCTTTTACAATTTTGCCAAATTTATTTTTAAGGAGTTTCCTTCAGACTCTTTCTGTTTCCTTTTCCAATCTCCTCTGTAAAACTTTCATTTTCTTTTCCCATTTTTCTTCTAACTCTCTTTTAAAATGCCTTTTGAATTCTTTCAAGAGAGCCTTTTGAGTTGAAGACAACTTAATATTATCCTTTGGGACTTCATCTGGAGATGTTTTGCTTTTTGTATTCTCAGAGTTTTAGTTCTGCTTTTCCTTGTCTTCATAATAGCTATCTATGGTGCTTTTTTCTCATTTTTAAAAGTTGATGTCTATACTTAGGGGAAAGGGTAGGTTGTCCAAAGCTTCCTCTACAGTTAATAGTACTTCATACTACCCTGGGTCTTTGCTGCTGATTTTTTCCCCATGCTTGTTGGGTGTAGCTAAGTTGCTCTTGTTATGCTGAACTTTAGGGTCTGACTATTTGCCAATGCCTCCCAGTTGTTTCCCAGGAGACTCTGCTCCCTGCACCCCTGTTCTGCACTGCATTGGACTGCCTTACCCATGTGCTCCCCCCCAATTAAAACAAACCTCTCCTGAAGCTCTTCCTAAATATCTTCTGCTGGAAATTTGTTATACTCCAAATATTTGTGAGTTCTGTCACCCCAAAACTTGTTCAGAAGCTTGATATGGTATTGCTCTCAGAAAATCCAGGAAGAGCTCAGACAAAGAGCTATCTACTCTCTGCAATTTGGCTCTAATCCCACTAATATAAAATTATAAATTATATTTTAAAGTAGCAATCATTACAACTATTTTATAATGGCTATAAAATAGAATAGTAGATTAGTGGAATAGATTATGTACACAAAAACAGTAGTGAGTGATTATAGACATTTACTGTTTGATAAATTCAAAGACTAGATTCTGGAACAAGAACTCACTATTTGGCAAAAAAAAAATCTGAAAAACTGGAAAATTGTACAAGTGAAACTAAATATAAGCCAACATGTCACACCATATACCAAAATAAGGCCAAACTGATTTATTCATAAACGATGATACCATAAAAAATCAGAAGAGCAAGTAATATTTTTACCTATCTAATAGATATAGAGATAGAGAATATTATAAACTTGCAAAATGATAATTGTGATTATATTAAATTAAAAAGGATTTGCACAGACAAATCCTATGTAATCAAGATTAGAAGGAAAGTAGAAAGTTGAATAATATTTTTTACAGCAAGTATCTCTGTTAAAGATTTAATTTCTGCAATATAGAGAGAATAAGTCATTCCCCAACTATCAAATGGCCAAATAGTTTAAATAGGCAATATTCAAAGGAAGCAATCATAGTTATCAATAGACATATGAAGTTTTCTAATCACCTTTGATTAGAGAAATGTAAATTCAAACAGCTCTGAAATACTACCTCAAATCTATCAGAAGGGCGATTATCATAGGAAAATGGAAAAAATATTGGAGAAAATGTAAGAAAATTACAACAGTAATGTAGCCTTTGTCAAGTTCTAAAATCATTCATCTAACTGTTCTGGAAAGCAATTTGAAACTATGTTCAAAAAGTAGCCAAACTATGCATATCCTATATTCCACAGAAATCATAAAAAAGCAAAAGGATCTAGAAGTATAAAAAATATTTATACTACCTCTTTTTGTGGTGGCAAAGCATTGAAATTTGAAGCGATATACATCAATGGGGAATACCTAAAATCATCTTGGTATTTGAATGAAATGGACTATTTTTTTGTTATAAGAAATGATAACAAGTGAATTTCAAAAAAACCTGGAAAAAACTTAAGTGAACTATTGCTGAGTGAGGTAAATTGAATGAGGAAAACTTTTTAAACACTGTGTAATGATCAACTATGATTGACTTAGGTGTTCTCAGCAATATAATAATCTTAGATTGTTTCAAAAGATTCATAATGAAAATTGTTATCTATATGCAGATAAAAAACTGATGGTAGTTTGAAGCCAATTTTATTCACTTTTTTTTTTTTTGTTCTTGTGTATTTTCTCTATTTCTTTTTTCACAACATGATTAATGTGGATTTCCCCCCCATAATTGGACATATATGACCTATATTATATTGATTTCCATCTTGGAATTTGGTGGTAAGAGGGAGAGGGATGTAGGTAGAAAAATTAGAAACTCAGAATCTTATTAAAATGAGTTTTGAAAAGTGTCTCTACATGTAATGTGGAAACATAAAATACTATTTAAAAATAAATATTGGGCAGGATAGTTTCAGAAAAAAAATTGGAAAACTTAAATGAATGCTTAGAAAGTAAAATGAACAGAAGTAGCAGTATATTGTATACAGCAATAAGATTATAAGGATGATCAACTAGTATTGACTTACCTACTCTGATCAAGATAATGATTCAAGACAATTCCAGAGGAGGAATGATCTAAAATTCTATCCAAGTAGAGAAAGAAATTATGAATTCTGAAGTGGCATAAACTTTTTCTGAAACTTTCTTGTTTTTATGGTTTTATTTTGTGTGTTTTCTTTTGCCACATGGTTAATATAAACATGTGTTTTGCATGATTTCATATATTTATTCAATATCAAATTACCTACCTTTTAATGAAAGAGAAAATGCAAAATGCAGGAGGAAGAGAAAATTTGGAACTCAATGCTTTAAAATATATAGAATTCATAACATTTTACATGTAACTGGGAAATATTTAACAAAATATGATTTTAAAAGAGAAGGGTAAATTAACACATTTAGATAAATTCAAGGATAATAATAAATAGTTGAAAGTCATAGGGAGAACCTATGTGAAAAGATCTACATCAAATTAGAGCAAATCTGAGTGTAGATACAAAATAATGATTTAAAAGTATAAGGTGTAATGATAAATACAAAAGGATAAAATGAGGTAATAATAACAAATATTAAAAATAACAATTACACTGGCAGAAAGAACAAAATAAAAACCATAATGATTTATATATAAAATATTCATAAGGCATTTGCCTTATACATTTGTATCTTTATACATTCAGAATGTAAAAGAGAAATTTGCACAAATTTTATTATATATCAGATTAAAAAATCTGCAGTTGTAAACATATTTCCAGATAAACTAAAACTAAAATTCACAGTATCAAAATCCAACTATGTACAATATTTAAAGAAAAGTTAAGAAAGTGAAGCATTTGCATTATTTAAATATATATATATATATATATATATGTGTGTGTGTGTGTGTGTGTGTGTGTGTGTGTGTGTGTGTGTGTATGAAACAGCATCTAATATAAATTAATGAAGTTTAACTTGAGAGAACTATCCACAAGACCCTAGAAACTATACCATTCCTTTTTTGTGGAACCAAATATGATTTTTGCTTAATTTATTCAAAAGGGTTTCCTAGAGTTTGATGATAGGGTTTAAACTGTGTTTTCTTTTGATTTTCAACTTATTAAGTTCTAACACCATTACTCTGAGAAGAAACACATGAAACCAATTTATTTAATAGCTTAGGTTATGACATATCTATATTTACAAAAAAATGGGGAGTAAAAATATTTGTTGTAAAATATAAATAAGACATAAAACACAGTGCTGCATTTATTCAGAACATATATTCCATAAAAACAAAAACAAACAAACAAAAAAAAAAACAAAGACTTAAAACAATTTAATCACTCAAATTCTAACTATTGTTACAATCAGCTGAGAGGCTAATGCTTACAATTTGTTGGAACACAAAGTAGTTTTGTAGGTCTGCTAATTATTTAATTCTGATTTTTGCCTCAGATTTGCACTAATCAAAGAAAACCTGGTATACATCCTCTGTTATGAGGGCCAGGATTTGATCATTTATTGTACTGGGGATCATAATCTTCACGAGTGCTAAAATATTTGCTGGGACTACTCCTCTGTAGTTATTTATTCATTCATCTTCCTGTATTTCTGGTCCTTTCATACTCACAATATTGTCTTTAAGTCTGGATATGTCCATATTATGATAAATACCTTTTTCAGTGAAGATCAGAGAAAAAAGAAACAAAAAAGAAACAACCCAAATCCATGTTCACTAGAGAGAGAAAACCCTGGAATTACCTAGGAATTACAAATCCTTTCTATATTTGTGTCTCAGATGTATGCCTCACTGTTTTTGTTCTATACTCATTTTTGATCTGTTCTCATCAGTACAATCATCCATGACCCTACTCTGAATGACTTATGATGCTCTGAATACAGACTAAAACATGATCACTCTCTTTCTCTCTCTCTCTCTCTTTCTCTCATTAGATAGAGAAATATGATCTAGACACAATTTAGTGTCATACATATGTCTAGGAAGTTGTTGGTAAAATTCTATATTTTTTAATTAAGGCAAAAGATTTTTTGAGATACATTCATCACCTCCATCACCTTCATTGGGAAGTGGTAGGGTTTTATAATGAGACACCAGTGCAACAATGACTTTTAAAATACAGTGGATACATATTTTAAAGAAGAGAGAAATGGGTTTATAATATATACAATAAAAGTCAATAAGAATATCTCACTTTATATTTATAGTATACTCTCTATTATATATTCTAGAGAGTGATTTTGACAATTGACAAACATCTTGCAATTCATTTTTTTGATAAATTTGTTTTGTTTTATATATTGAATGTTTTCTTCAGTTATATTTAAAAAAATACATTTGTTTCTAAAGTTTTTGAGTTCCAGGTAATCTCCCTTATCCCCATCCACAATTAAGAAACCACTTGTGAAGTTATGCAAAACATTTCCATAAAAGTCAAGTTGTGGAAATATATATATATATATATATATATATATATATATATATATATATATATATATATATATGTATATATATATCCCATCCTGATGAAAATAAAAAAAAAAAACTTCAAGAAAAATGAGAGAGAGAGAGAGAGAGAGAGAGAGAGAAGAGAGAGAGAGAGAGAGAGAGAGAGAGAGAGAGAGAGAGAGAGAGAGAGAGAGAGATCATGTTTCAGTCTGTATTCAGAACATCATAAGTCATTCAGAGTAGGGTCATGGATGATTGTACTGATGAGAACAGTAAAGTCATTTACAGATGTTCATCCTGGAAAACTGCTATTACTTTGTATATAATACATTTCACTTTATTTGAGTTCATGGAGGATTTTTTCTTTTCTTTTCTTTTCTTTTCTTTTTTTTTGGGGGAGGGATTTGCTTTATTGTGTCTTGATTTCTCATGAAGTCATTAGGTTTCATTTGTTTAATTCTATTTTTTAAGGAATTATTTTCCTCAGTCATCTTTTTTTTTTTTTAACTCCTTTCTCAATTGGCTAATTTTGCTTGTGAAGACATTTTCTCCTTTTGATCTATTCTCAATTCTTTTTACTAACTTTTCCCCTATCTTTCTTAGTTGATTTCCAAAATCCCTTTTTAGTTTTTCCATGGACTGAGCCCAATTCATATTTTTCTTGGAGGCTTTGGATATAGGATCTTTGACTTTTTTACCATCTCCTGAATGTGTCTGATCACCAGTTCTCTTTTCTCTCCTGGAGATGTTGAGTGTCCCTGACCTACTGTAGTTCTAAGATCTAGTGCTGAATCCATAGAGTTCTGCTTTGCTAATGCTTGGGCCCTCAGATTGGGGAAGCACCAGTCCAGCTTGCACTGGCACTGCATACCAGATTCCAACCCTGATACCACAAACTCTATCCATTGACCTTCCAAGTCCTCCCTGCTGTTCTGAGCCAAGAGGTCCACAAGCCTCTAGCACTACTGCTGATTCAGAGCCTTACTGATGCTAGGGTCCAGCCAAGGTTGAGTCTGAGCCAGGCCTGAGGGCTGAATCAGTGCTGGTGTAGCCTGTGCTGGAATTATGTGTTAGATTTCTAATCTGGTTCCACACAACTTTTCCACTGACTATCTGAGTCCTCTTTGGTCCCCCTGAGCAGAGAAGTTTGAAAGCCACTAGTTGTGCTGGCAATTCAGTGGTCTGACTGGGGTTGAATCTGGAAATGGGGCTGTGCTGTCATAGCCTGTGCTAAAATTGCATGTTGGATTCCCACTCTGATTCTACAGACCTTTTCTGTTGACCTTCCAAGTCCTTTTTGGTTTCTGTGTGCTGAGAGGTCTGGTAGATACCAATATTGCCACTGACTTAGAAGTGGAAGTTGGATTAGAGTTAGGGCTAGGGTTGGGGCTGGGATTGCACTAGTGTGGCCTGTACTAGGACTACATGCTGGACTCCCTCCCTGGTGTCACAAAACTTTCCTGCTGACTTTATAAGTTCTTTTCTGCTAGTAAATGTTCTAGTCCATCTTTGTAGGTGTTTTGATGCTTTAAATTTTGCTTAGAGTCATTATTTAATGAATTTGGAGCAGTTTTGGGAAGAGGTTGGGTGAGTTCTTACCTTTGCCATTTGGCTTCATCTCCCTACTTATATTCTTTAAAATTTTTTGCCACTAATGATAGAGCTATAAGGAATATACATAGATAGAAGGTACAGGTATAAGATGGATCTGAGAGAGTGGCATAAAAATAATTAAGGGATAAGAAAGAAACAAGGTAGAATGGAGCAATTTACTGCACATGAAAAGGTGTAATGACTGTATTAGTACCCTGGATACCTTAGAATTAGCCAGAGTCAGGATAAACAAAAATCTTTATTCTTGGTCTTTTGGGGTCACTGTCAGAGGAATAGATATAGGAATCTCCACACCTCCTTTCTCTCCCTCCACCACCAAAGAATGATCCCCCTTGTCCTACTCCACCCTCAGATGCCTCCTTTCATTCACTGTATATACCCACAGATCAGAGCCAGCACGGGATGGTGGGCTGGGTCATTCTCCAAACATGCAAAGAGAGTATTGTCCAATTGCTAATTAGCCTCAAATGCTTGGACTCAGTGCAACTCAGATTTTCAGCCCTTTACAAAATGATGTGAAAGTAGAGGATTTACACAGTGGAGGGATATATAGGAGGGTAGATGAGGGTCATTGCTTGAACCTTGCTTTCATCAGTATTGACTCAAAGAGGGAAATATATATGTAAACAGTTGAATATAGTAATCTGTCTGTCCAGGCAGGAGAGTGGGAAGGGAGGATAGTAAGTAAATATGGCAAAGATAAAATGTTTATGTAATGGCACATGTATGACATATCAAAATGCCCACTGTTTTTAAAAGACAAAAGGTAGGGGAAAAATTTTTAAAAATGGAATTCAAAATCTTGTAAAAATGAATGTTAAAAAATAGTCTTGACTTGTAATTGCAATAAAAGAGGAATACTTCTAAGGAAAAAAAAAAAAAACAACAAAAAACAAAAAACCAACAATAACTTGTATAGTTACTAAGTGAGAAACTTGAGTTCACCAAATCACAAAAATGGATTCATGAGGCTATCTAATCTAATTCAGAGGAGAGTTTTCAAAGCTATCTATTCCAATGGAAAGCAGGTAAACACAATCTCAATCCTCTACCTCCATTTTGTTTTATTTTGTTTTTCTTTTGTTTAGCATTGCTTATCTTCAACTAACCATAACTGCCTCTATCTCCTTCTTCTTCTGGGTTTGCTCCATCTTCTCTTTAATCTTTTGTTCCACCATTTTCCACTGCTTTAAATTGCTTTCACTTATTTCATACATTAGCCAGGAAAAAACAAACAAACAAACAAAAAAAAAAACAAAAACAAAAAAAAACAAGGTTTTGTTGTGGTGGTGGTTGTTATTGTTATTATTAACAGCAGTTGCATTAGGAGCCATACTTTTTTTTTTTTTTTTTTTTTTAAGAATCCACAATACTTTAGCATTTTAGAAACAGGACAATTTCTGTGATGAACACATTAGATACCTTAGAATACCCTGGATACCTTAGAATCAGCTGGAGTCAGGATAAGCAAAAGTCGTTATTCTTGGTCTTTAGCGGTAGAAGTCAAGGGGATGGATGCAGGATCTCTGTGACCACCTCTTCATCTTCTGTCCAAAAGTGATCCTGGCTAGTCTTACTCCACCCCCACCCCCCCAGTACCTCCTACAATTCTGTGTATACATGAAATGATTGGGCCAGCACAGGATAGTGAGGAGGGCCATTTTCCAAGCATATTCTAATAGAGTATTGTCCAATCAGTATTTAGCCCCAAGTGCTTGACTGTCCCACCTCAGTAAACTTAAGAGTTTCAGCCCTTTACAAATTTCTTCCTAGAAAGATACAAAGTTTACATCAAATAAATTATACCATAATTGCTGAAATAATTAATGAAGATTCTCCTAAATTATGGATTTTCAGTGCTTGGAGAATCTGACACAATTTATTGTTGGAGGCATAGGAAGGCTTAGGCAAAATTGAAAAGTCCTTTCTACTTGTCCTTGAAATCCATGTCTTTTCCATTCAACAAAGATTCTTCATGTCTGGCACCCCTACCATCATGCAGGATTATTATTTTTTTAATTATTATAGTTTTTTTTTTTTTATTTACAACATATATGCATGGGTAATTTTTCAGCATTGACAATTGCAAAACCTTTTGTTCTAATTTTTTTTCCCTCCTTCCCCTCACCCCCTCCCCCAGATGGCAGGTAGATTAATACATGTTAAATAGGTTAAAGTATATGTTAAATACAATATATACATATATCCATACAGTTATTTTGCTACATGAGAAGAATCATACTTTGAAATAATGTACAATTAACCCGTGAAGGAAATAAAAAATTCAAGTGGATAAAAACAGAGGGATTGGAAATGCCACGTAGTGGTTCACACTGATTTCCCAGAGTTCTTTCACTGAGTGTAGCTGGTTCTATTCATTATTGAACAAGTGAAACTGATTTGGTTCATCTCATTGTTGAAGAGAGCCATGTCCACCAGAAGTGGTCATCATATAGTATTGTTTTTGAAGTATATAATGATCTCCTGGTCTTGCACATTTCACTCAGCATCAGTTAATGTAAGTTTCTCCAGGCTTTTCTGAAATCATCCTGCTGGTCATTTCTTACAGAACAATAATATTCCATAACATTCATATACCACAATTTATTCAGCCATTCTCCAATTGATAGGCATCCACTCATTTTTCAGTTTCTAGCCACTACAAAGAAGGCTGAAGCCATAGTTTCTTAAAAACAATTCTGACAACCATTCTGAAGATGTATTATAGCAGCTAGTATTACTATATTTGGATGAATCGATGTAGAAATTCTCTGTATATTGCCAAGTCCTGACAGAAACATTTTAACTATGAATATATTAATTTAAAAACATGCTTTTATTGCAAAATTTACAGATTAAAGTGATAGCATCAAATTTTATTTATTTTTTTATTGCTTTAAAATAATATTTTTCTCTCAATCAGTATTTACCTCAAAACATGTTACCCTGAATTTGGATGGTATACCCTGAAGTACTTGATGACAACTATTGCCCTAATGACTCAGATTCTTTCAGATATAGAGAGTAGTATGCAAGCTAATTTCAGCCCCTGTTGAATGGAAGGAATACTTTTCTCAGGTATATAATACCTGAAATTTGGAAGTTGGAGGAAAAGGGATAGCTTAAGGTTAAGTTTGGGGGGTTTAGGAGACACCAGTGCTATTTATGTAAACAACCACTGAAGTAGTTTTCTTTTAACCTAAAGAATTATAATAATCACCACTTGAAAACTAAGAGAAAGAGAATAAATATCCTTTTGTACAATTTGGAATGTCTGCTTTTTGAATGAGCTTAATTCACTAAATACCTTGGGAGTATTTTTCTCCCCCAGCTCAGTAAGAGAGGACACTAATGCAACATCTAATCTAGGGAATGAAATTTTCCATTAAAAGGGGCTTTAAAGAGAGCTCTCTCCCAAGATGTTTTGCTATAAAGGTTGTACCCAAGGTAGTTTGCTATAAAAAGAAGGGGAAATAAGGTTTCCCCTTCCTTGTGGAACCATGGAACAGCATCTTGGTGATGGCAACAGTGGTGATAATCTATTCTTCTGTCAATCCTGGAAAGATGAAAACTAAAAGAGCAAGTATTTGTTTTAGTGGTTACATAGAGCTGAATGAAAAAAAAATTCCAAGGAATGTAAAGAAACTAGGAACTGAAAATAGCTGCAGAAAGTAATAATGATAATAATAATAATAATAATAATAATAATAATAATAATAATAATAATAATACCAGTAAAAATGAGGAAACCAAATGTCTCAGAAAGCTAGATAGAATTCCTACTATTAGAATGGAAACCAATCAGAGCTTTCCAGATAAAAAGTAAGGGGTGAGTTTCAAAAAGTTCTTCTAAAAAAGTGAAAAAAAAAATTCCTCTAATCAAAGACATAAAGTTATATAATGGGTCTGTCTTAACAGATGAGAAGAATAGGAAAGAACTAATTCCTAGATTACTTTGGATTTAAGTAGGTCCCTGTTTCTCACCATCTGTGTACTGAGAACCAAAGCAAGAAACAGAATTATTCCCTGCTACCATTCAAATTAGTCTGGTTCTTGTCTAAAACATTTGAAGCTATCCTTAAAACTTGATTGGGGGAGAGCTATATGGTATAGTTGGGACAATTAGGTGGCTTATTGGATAAAACACTGGCCTAAAGTGAGAACGATCAAATCTAGACTCAGGCACATAATGCTCACTAATTTTGTGATCCTGGGCAAGACTCTCAAAATAATCAAAAGAAAAAAAACAAAAAAACAAAACAAAAAAAAAAACATGATTGCATCAAATTGACTGAAGGCTATTAACATGTATTGCTGTGGTCTGAATAAAAAATAGCCATAAGAAATTAAATACTATTTATCTGAAGATTGGCTAAGTAGAACATATTGGACAATTTAAAAGTAAGAGAATTTAAATTTTTGGTGTTAAACTATGAAACAAAATAATACTTGGGTAAAATGTGATTTTGAAACATGACCTTTTCATAGCATATAGGACTGGCATAGTATTTCATCCTCTATTTCTTTTAAGCTTTAGGCTATGACTATAGTCTTAAAAACAGGTGTCTAGATGGGTATCAATTAGGATTTTTTTTTAAATAATTTTTTTCAACTATGTTAAAAACAATTTTTAATGTTTTTTTCAAGTTTTGATTTCTAAATTATATATGTTCCTTCTTTTCTTTCCTCTCCTTGAGATGATAAGAAATATGATAGATGTTATACATATACAAGCATATAAAGCATTTCCATATTAGTCATCTTATGGAAGAAAACTTGAACAACATTAACAACAAGAAGAAGAAAGTAAAAAATGGTTCATTTTAAAATGAATCACCAGAGTGTTCGTATGCTTAGAAAAATTGCATACTTTTATGTTTTTGTTGATTTACTATTTATTTGTAAGTACCCTATGGATCAAGAAGTTTGATTAAAATGGATAGTACCTAAAAAGTTCAGGCATGCTGAGTGGACAAAAATCAGTATCTAACTTCAAGCTTTTGTACCATAATCTTAGCTCCATCTTAGAGGGAAAGTAAGAGCTGAATTTAGGGTTATTCTAAAAGGGAAGAGTAGATTAATATTCAATTTATAATATGAACCAGGTATAGGACATTTTAAAATTTCTTACATGCAAAAGAAATAATAAAATGCAAAATTTTAACAAGTGTACAATAAGATTTAAATTAAATAGTTGACAGTGCTAACTATTGTTAGAGTGCATCATACTTAAACCTCATTAGAAGATGAGGTAGGTGGTGGTTTTGTTTAGGCACTGCATTTCAGTTCAGCTTAATACTATCCAAGGAAATTGTGGTACATGTATTAGGGTCATTCTTCTTGTGGGTTACCATCCACTTTAATAAAGGGATTTCTCTTGCTGTCAGCCAGCTCCGCATGTTGAATCTAATGCTTTTAGATTTCTCAAATACATGAGATTGGTTCCAGCTTAATCACATCCACCTGAAACCCAATATAGAGTAACTACTCATGAAAGGAAATATAAGGAAAAGGCAGTCCATCTGAGTCTCCTCTATTTGAGCTCCACTTCATTAATATATAGGTGACCAAAATTAGCATGATGACAAAGGGGAGAAAAGGCAAGTCTTCCCCATTCATTATTGTAAATTTTATACATAAAGATTAAAAGCCAGAAACTGGCTCTTTTTTTTTTTTTTTTTTTTGTTTGTTTGTTTTCCTCTGAGGCTGGGGTTAAGTGACTTGCCCAGGGTCACACAGCTAAGAAGTGTTAAGTGTCTGAGACCAGATTTGAACTGGGGTCCTCCTGAATTCAAAGCTGGTGCTCTATCCACTGTGCCACCTAGCTGCCCCTAAACTGGCTCTTTTTAAAACTGATAAAGTACCCAATACCTTGCTTCTGTCTTGGGGCAAGAGGATTTAGAAACCACTCAGAGGTTTCTGTTTCATTTTAAAATACCGAATTCATTTGGGAATGGATTACTGTACAGAAAAAAGTAACCAGAGAATTCTCTATTTTCATATGTACCCAGATACTGTCACATACATGTGATTGTTCTAAAGTAAGGGAGGTAATTTCAAAAATGACTTTTTGAGATTAAAAAAAATGTATAATTTTGGAAAATGTTATGTTTGGAGCAAAATAAAATATCAGAGAATTTATTTTTCTTCTGTATACACATATTAATGTCTCTGTGTTGCTGTGAAATTACTTTTTAAAATCAATTATGAAGTAAGCAATAAAACTCTTTTAAAGTTTAACATCCTTTATCTTATATCTTCTCATAGTATTTTCCTTTTATACTCTTGTTTTTACTTCTTTAGTCATCTTGGCAAAGTTTGACAACCTTAGCCCTACTTGCAGTTCTCATACTACTTTGTTTCTTAACAGAAGTATATCACTGAAGGGAAAAAGAAAAATGAACAATATTATTAGATTAGTATTTCCAAAAATTCTTGACTCCTAGAATTAGTTAATGTTCTCATCATTCAATACTTCTGATCTCAGAGAACAGTTGCCATATCCATGTATTTTTAATGTTTTCATTTAAGAAACACATATCCTGGGTTTTCAAAAAAACACAGCTCTATTCTATTGTGGTAGGAAATGGAATGAGGATACTCATTTCTTTTAAAATATCTCTCTATATTTGTCAGCATACCTTTTTTGCAGATAACTAAAATACTTAATCATACTCATTTGTATTTGCATAGACCAGGGAAATGAATACTTCACTTTTGTATTTGAAAACCATTTTTCCTCTATATTTCATCCCAATAGGGGCTAAAACTCTAAATATCCTTGACATATTTGTGTTGCATTATATTTCCATCCTCATATCCCAATAGGTATAAAATTCTTTCCTTTCTTTAACAAAAAAACAAATATGATATTGTGATGTGGTTTTAAGGTTTTATTCTTATAAATGTGATGTAGAGAGTCGTCATCAGGGCCATGGCTAGTCTCATCATTACAAGCTAGTCAAATCATGCTAGAAGGCACAGTGAATAGAACCCTGAGCCTCACTTTGGAAAGACCTGAGCTAAAATATTACTATAGATACTAACAGTGTGACCCTGGCAAGTCATTTAATAGAGCTGTGTTTGTTTCCATTTCCTGAAAAGTAAGATGAAGATTACAATAATATATATTATTAATCTAAGGATTGCTGTGAAGATTAAATGATATAATATTTGTAAGGAACTTAACATACATAATGTTTGGTACATAGTAGGCACTTAATAATGTTTATTTCCTTTTCTTCCTTCCAACCATGAACCCAGGAACTTGTGCTTCTTTAGAGCTGTTGGTCTGGAGTGGTCTCATCATCACTCTTGACTTCATGACTTTCAGGACTTATCCCAGAGATTTCATCTCTCACAAAATACTAATATCTACGTAATGAATGAAAAAGGGGAAATGAGAATGTAGCTGGTAACTTGCATGAATAACCTGAGACTACTTGTAAGGAAGGTTCAGGTCAGGAACCAGAATTTTCAGTCAAACCAATACTCCCATTTTGTCCATCTTTGCCTCTCATTTTGCAAAAATATACCAAATTTCTGTGTTCCTCATTTATAAATTATATATAGTTGCTTGGAAATATTCAGGTTGATATTTCCAAGTATCAGGCATCAAGCTTGAAACATGTTTTTATTAATAGTAATTTATTTGAGCTAAAGAGAAATCATCTAATGCATTAAGGATATCAGTGATTTAGCAAAACCATTACAAATACTTAAAATGCTGTCTTTCCCCCTAAGCTTTTCCTAATTCATTAATTACTCTTCTTGGTTTTGTATTACAGAGTCCTGGGTATGATTCAGAGTTATTATGCACTTCTCTGACCTCAAAACAATAATACTTAAATGACTTTGAACTTTGTCAGAAGATAATCATTTCTTGCTACTATTTAAATGCTGAGTCAAGGCCAAGGTAGTTATGAAAAATGAATGAGGGAAAGCCAAGATGTTTACTTTCAAAGCAGGAGGCACTAAACTTGTAACAATCCTCTTTTGCATTGACATTGTTAGTTCTGCCACTTTGTAAAACTGATGGAGATTTAATCATTTTTGTATAATAGTTCTTGATACTAAGGTGTAAGAATTGGTTTATGATGCTATATCTCAGCTTTGAGAATTATCCAATGTGTTTTAAAAATAATAAAGCTGGTGCATTTTCTGGGAGACATCTGAAACAGGTAACTTAGAATGTACAATGATGCATTTCTCCTATAATGTAAATAAACAAATTTATAGAATTATTTATACTAAAACATGGATTTAAAGGTCATAGTCTCTGTCATTGATTTTTTTCTGTCACCATAGTGATAGAAAACGGAATTGCATTCAATCCTAAAGATGTGGGCCAGCTCATACTCAGTGATTTTGATAGCTCTGTTGGGATTAGAGATGGTGAAGGAAAGCCAAGATGCCAGAACTTGAAAGAGAAGAAATGGAGGATAGAGACACCAAATAGTAGTTAGAGGAAATCATCAAGCCAAAAAATATCCAAGCTATTGAAGCTGGAATTCCAAATCCAGGTTTGAACCATGAAGTGAAAAATCAGGAGTGAGATTGTGTAGATCTAATAATAAATTGAAGTAGAAAATGACAGAAAAAATGATACAGATTTGAGAGCTTAGGTTGGTTAGAGAAAATTTGTTTATATTGTTATATACAAAGAGACAGCTTCTTTTCTTTTTGTTTTCTTTAATGTAGCATATGATGAAATATAGCATCTGACACAGTATATCCTTTGCTACTTTGAAAAGAAATGCATTCAATATAAATTAGGATCCTAACTAGTGTTTATTTCACCAAACTAAAATTTGTATTTATTCTGCATATTCACATACAAATACATTGTCTTCCTGATGGAATGTAAGCTCCTTGATGTCAAAGGAATGCTCTGTATATATGAAGGTGTGTGTGTGTGTTTGCATGTTATAGCCCCAGAACCTATTACTGTATCTAGTATACAGACAGTACTTAATAAATGCTTATTGATTTTTTTTTTTTTTTGTTCCAGGGCAAAGAATATACTTCTTCAAAGATCACATACTTGGCTAATCTGCTTTGTATAGACATAGATATGTTTATGTGACATTCTTCAGTTAGGTATGGCTGTAAGTATTTAGTTGTTAATTGTAATGGGCCAGAACTCTGGAGAAATATACTTGAGGCCAAGATTCTTACAACAAGGTGTTAACTCAGTGGAATTGATAAGAGAATGGTTATCTATTTTAGCTTGGTGATTAATAGTTCTCTAGTTCAGTATGATTGATTTAATCTTATTATAAATAATGGCTCCCTAGTGATATAATGATTGGCTTATACTCAGTATGATGAATTGATTTAATTGTAATAGAGTATGTACACTAGGGACAAACTCAGCCAATGGAGAGAAGACTTGACCAGACTCATGGTGGCTCTCCTGCCTTCATCACTTTTCCACTAAGACCAAGGACTTGAGAGCTAATCTGGACACTATATTTTAATCCACCCAGGTGTGGGAACTCAAGAAAGCAATGGTACATTTTGTCACCCCAATTGGGGTCTCTAGAAAGCAAGACATTACATTTGGATGTGCAGACTGGTGCCTGGATGACTGACTGAGGTTGCTGCTGCAGACTGGGAGACTGAAGGAGACACTAAAGACTTTGGACTTTATTCCTGACTGTTCTTATGGTGATTATTCTGCTGAGACTAAGGCTGGTTCAAAAGCCCTCCAGAAAGCCAACCAGAACATTACATACTATGATTTATATTGTCTTTGACTTGATCCACCTAATATTGAAAACATAAATGAAAAGTTTTTGTCAAACATTCATATATTTGAAAATAATAAGACCATTGATTGAATCAAGTTTAAAAAAATTGCATTGTGGATTGCTCCTCAATTAATATGACTGACCATCTGAGAAAACTATTAAGGGCAAATTATATATGATATTTTGTTATTAATACACATGTGGTATTAATTATTTAATATATACCAGGATCTGTGCTAAGTACTGGGAATATAAACACAGACAAATAAGAAAGGCATTTTCTTCTCTCAAAGAGCTTACATTTTACTGGGGGAAGAGAGAACAAAAAAGGATGGAAAAACAAGAGGTGTGGGAGAGGTACTCATATATGAATATGATTAAAGAAAAAGGGATGTTTTGTTTGGGTCTATCTTCAAAGAATTCACTGGTACTTATTAATGTTTAGAAGATATGTATGAAAATATAAAAAGATAGACATGTGGGTGAGATACACACACACACAGAGTACATGTCTGAAGTAAGTTTGAATTCATGAAAATGAATCTTCCTGATTTCAAGCCTAGTGCTCTGCACCAACTAGCTACTGGCATAGTTGCTATAGTAAAATAAGAAGTCTTTGGTTGAAAGTTTTCCAGTAAAAACAGCGCTCATTCCTTCTCACTGTGCTTGTAATATCTTGTAGCAGTAGCTCATCAGACTTCTAATACATTAGCTCTAACTCTGTGATTAGATCATTTTCTTTGGATCTTATTTTTCTTGGCCATTTTTGCTACATCTTTCATTTTTGTATTAAAGATTTTGCTTGATATTTTTGTTTCCATTTTGTTTAACAATAAAATTATTTCCTTTTTTTGTAAGTTCCTTTTAATTTTATTTTATTGATATATCTTAATATTATTTTCATTTCACAAAATAGTAAGGGTTTATCTTTATAAAATAATAGATTTTTTCCCATAGTGTTACACCCATACAGTCTTTCTAGTTTGCAGATGTTAATTTCAAAGAGCTTAAGTACAAAAGACAAAAAAAAAAAAAAAAAAAAAAAAAAAAAAAATCAGTGGCCTATATTATCCAGAATAATATTTTGGTTTGGATGGTGACACTAAGGAAATTTTATTGGATAGCAAATAGTTTTCATATACAACAATGAAATAACTGTCTTAGGTGGCACCCAAGCTTGTGTTCAAAAATATATTGCTCATACATTGAGGTAAATCTTTATCTCTCTTTAAACATGCTCTTCCCACTTGAGACCCTCATTACTTTTCAACTTTACTATATTAATAACTTCCTAATTTTTCCCTCCCTCAAAATTCTTTCCACTCTAGTTTCTTTTACTTCCTCATAAAGCTGACAAAATAACTTTCCAAAAGCAAAAGAAAAATGCAGCTATGTCATTAATCTATCTATCCAATCCAAGTACCTACACATGGCAGGTGGTTTGATAAGTACTGGATATAAAATTTGTAAAAATAAAAACAGTCCCAGGCTTTAATGAGCTTACAATCTAATGGGACAGAGGACTCACAAAAATAGGTAGGAAAACATAGGGGTGGGGAGACAGCAGGAGGTACTTGGAATAGGGGTATTTTGTTCTATGTAATTGAATCTATACAAGGAAGGAGATGCAAAGTGGAGTAACCTGAAAGTATACTTTCTTTTCTCTATGAAGAAGGTCATTGGGAAGAATATGGTACCCTGCCCTTCAATCCTCCAATCATAACAGAGAGGAAGTGGACAATCAAAGTTTGAGGTAACAGTATGGTGGTCAGTTCAGAAGTAATTAATTTATCCTGAGACAGGCATATTTTTCCATTAATTTGAAATAAGGTAGGGCAGTAGATGTAAATTTCCACCGAATCATTGATCTTATAAGCCATAAGCTGTCTTGATGATGTCTTTAAAAGTTCCAGAGTGGTCTCTTGGAACTTTATCTATTGAGTAAAGTTGAACATCTTCATTGAGTCTATTGTTCCTACTATATTTGATATATTGTTGCTTCTTTCCATCCTGGGGAGGTGTGTTGAGGTTTTTGATCATGAAAGCTGATTCAAAAAATATCCAAACAGTCTAGACCTCTCCCAAATGGCGAGTTTCACTGTAGTTATTTAAGCCCTTTCTACTCACCAGTTAATTATTTATGCCATAAACAATTGTTTTAGAAAGGCAAAATCTTAGGGGACAAATTTGTGGCTAAAGGAATTTATAGCACAAACTTGACCGCCAGGGCACCTTAAAACATCATTTTAATCTTATTATTGTTCAATACAGGTATCATCATATTAATGAAGGGGCACAGTTATGAAATTTAGTTATTAAGGTGAAACTAAACTCAAACATAAAAAGGAAAGAGAGAACTGTGATCTCTCAATCTCTTGCTTTTTTATATTTGCTTTTGTTTTTGTTTTCCTCTCAGTGAATGAAATAAGGTCCACTCTGAGCTGCTAAGTTGAGAGGATAACTCTTTGGTAACCCACCATTATCTGTCAATGATGCCATGATATCTTTGTTTCATTTGTATTTACTTTTTTTATTATTTTAGGTTAATAAAATTGAAAAGGAAAGTACTCTAGTGACAATGTTAGTTCAGGAGATATATTATACATACACACACACACACACACACACACACACACACACACACATATTGGAGATTCCCCCCACTAGGGTTTGTAGTTAAGTATTCTTAAGGCAGTAATGATGATTAAGAAAAGAGTAGTAACTGACCACAGAAGAGTTACTAGTAGAAAATTGTCAATGGACTGTTACCAGACAATGGTTCTGGTTTCAAAAATTAAGTGCCCTGATGTTACAGATAAAAGTCTATTGCAGACTATTGAACAAATTGATTTTCATAGTCCTTCAAAGAAGTCTTAATGGGAATTTCCTGAGGAGTCTATAAGGTGATGAGTGACTTCTAGAGTCAGGAGTTGGTGGTGTTCTTCTTTAGATGTGTTCTTTGCGTATGTGCCTTGACACTTACATTTTAACTTTGAACCCACACTCTATAGTGTTTTTTTGTGGACAGGAAAAGTGCCCTGATTTCTCTAAAAATTAAAAGAAAACAAAAAAGTGATGTATTAGATAGAGCACCTGCCCTGGAGTCAGAAAGACTTGAGTTCAAATAGTTCAAATCTAGTATCAGGAATTCATTGGATATGTGACTCTGGGCAAGTCACTTAATCTCAATCGGCACAACCCATTTTTGTATTATTAAGGCTTTTTATTTTCAAAACATATGAATAGATAATTTTCTTTTTTTCCCTTTTTTAAAAATTAATTTTATAATTATAACATTTTTTTGACAGTACATATGCATAGGTAATTTTTTTACAACATTATCCCTTGTACTCCCTTCTATTCCAAATTTTTCCCCTCTTTCCCTCCACCCCCTCCCCTAGATGGCAGGCATTAACATATATATTACATATTTATAGTATGTCATAGGTACAATATATATGTGCAGAACTGAATTTTGTTGTTGTTGTTGTTGTTGTTGCAAAGGAAGAATTGTATTCGGAAGGTAAAAATAATCTGGGGAGAAAAATAAAAAAATGCTCACAATTTACACTCATTTCCCAGTGTTCCTTTTCTGGGTATAGCTGATTCTGTCCATCATTGATCAATTGGAATTGGATTAGCTCTTCTCTATGTTGAAGATATCCACTTCCATCAGAATACATCCTCATACCTGATGGAAGTGGAAATCTTCAACATAAAGAAGATCCAACTCACTTCCAGTTGATCAATGATGAACAGAAATAGCTATACCCAGAGAAGGAACACTGGGAAGCGAATGTAAATTATTAGCACTACTGTCTATCTACCCAGGTTACTTATACCTTCGGAAGCTAATAATTAATGTACAACAAGAAAATGGTATTTACACACATATATTGTATCTAGGTTATATTGTAACACGTGTAAAATGTATGGGATTACCTGCCATCGGGGGGAGGGAGTGGAGGGAGGGAGGGGATAATTTGGAAAAATGAATAAAAAAAAATTAAAAAAAAAAAAGAATACATCCTCATACAATATTATTGTTGAAGTGTGTAGTGATCTTCTGGTTCAGCTCATTACACTCAGCATCAGTTCATGTAAGTCTCTCTAAGCCTCTCTGTATTCAACCTGTTGGTCATTTCTTACAGAACAATAATATTCCATAACATTCATATACCATAATTTACCCAACCATTCTCCATTCTAATTTTTGGTGAATTCTTTTCTTCAGTTACCTTTTTTAATCTTTTTTTGCATTTGGCCAATTGAAGTCTTAAAAGTGTTGGTTTGTTTATTTTTTTCCATTTCACAAATTCTTTTTTTTAATGAGTTTTTTTTTTCCATTTTAGTCAAATCTATTTTGTAAGAACGTATATGCTTTTTGCCTATTACTAAGTCTATTTTTAAAGAGATTTCTTCAGATAATTTCCACATTTCTCCTGCAAAGTTCTCATTTCCTTTTTTCCATTTTTCTTCTAATGGTCTTTTAAGATCATTTTTTAATTCTTCCAAGAGAACCCTGTGACTTGGGGATCAACTCACATCACTCTTTGAGGCTTCATCTGGAGGCAATTTGCCTTTTGTGTCTTCAGAGTTTGACATCTGTTGTTCTATTGCCATAAAAGCTATCTGTGCTCTGAGCTATTTTTCCTTTTTTACTCATTTTTAAAGGTTGTGATCTGCTCTTAGAGCTAAAGGGAGATTTTTCTAAGCCTCTTCTACAGGTGAGAGTGGCTTTTCACTGCTGTGGGCTGGTTCTGCTGATTTCCTTCTTCTGCTTTCTGGGAATGAACAAGATCCATGTTATTCTGGGGTTCAGAGCCTACTTGCCTTTTGTATTTGCATTAGCTATCTCATATGTGATCTGCTGATCCACTGGCTTCTGAACCAGGACAGAGTAGCCAATACTGCAGTTTTTTAGCTAAGAGCCTCCTGGTAAATTCCTTGGCACAGGGATGCCACACCTCCTTTGGTTCCTGCACCTGTGCTTGGTTGTCTCCACCCTTCTCCTTCCCTTTCCCTCCTCTGCCCTCAAGCCCCAAGCTGGATTGAAATAGACTTTTTCTGAAGTCCTTCCAAAATATCTTCTGTTAGAAATGTGTTACCCTCAAAATATTTGTGGGTTCCCTCACTCCAAAACCTGTTGAGAAGCTTGATCTAATGTTGATCTGAGAGATGTCATGAAGAGCTCAGATAAGGATCTATCTGCTCTAACCTCTTGGCTGTATTCTCCCACTCCATTTTTTAAAAAAAAGGAAGTGGCCTGGTTTGAGGGAGAGTTTCTTCCTTCCTTCCTTCCTTCTTTCCTTCCTTCCTTCCTTCCTTCCTTCCTTCCTTCCTTCCTTCCTTCCTTCCTTCCTTCCTTCCTTCCTTCCTTCCTTCCTTCCTTCCTTCCTTCCATTACATTTATATATATATAAAATTTATTAAGTCATTCCCCAAATGATGGGCATCCAGTTTCCAGTTCCTTCTCACTACAAAAAGGTCTACTACAAACATGTAAAATTATCCCAGACTGTTAATTGCCACTGAAATTCATTTTAACAACAATTTTATCTTGAAGATTCTATATAACTTTTTTCTATACTGTAATGATATGAATAAAAATATTCATGATAGATGGCAAAACATCCCTAAAACATTATAATTATTTCAATTGAGAACAATGCAGTGACCAAAGGCTATAGTTTTACCACTCATAGAACAGCATTTAAATAGACATAAATTTCTTATTCATTATTTGCATTGGTG
This sequence comes from Sminthopsis crassicaudata, assembly GCF_048593235.1. Lineage (NCBI taxonomy): Eukaryota > Metazoa > Chordata > Mammalia > Dasyuromorphia > Dasyuridae > Sminthopsis > Sminthopsis crassicaudata. Next base: position 537,324,985 of record NC_133617.1, read on the forward strand.
GTAGAAGACAACCATTAATGTCAGTATGGTCTAAAATCATTGTAAATTCATTTATATTTCACCTTATTCCGGATTTTATTTTTTTCATGGGTGCTTCTATAGACATTTCTTGATTTTTCAGTGAGTTCCTTTAAACATAGACATAGAATCTATAAATTTTAGTGGAGAATGAAACCCTAACTCAAATAAAATAATCACATATCAATTAATGCACAATACGTTATACAAACAACACTTTTTACTAAATTCTATTAACAAGTGCAACTAATTTCTTTTCTCAGTGATGTACTTATTTGAATTATTGAAAAAACTTCAAAATACAGGATAGCCTATGTATTTCAAATTCTATCTACTTATAAAATCAGAAGATATTGAACAGAACAAACTGGTGACTTTAAATTTATCAAAAAGTTAAGTTTGCTTTTTACTTGCATTTGTTTGTCTGGAGAGCAGTTATTGAAATTTTGTTTTTCTATTAATGTCTATTACATAGAATAATTGCTTATTAAGAAATAGTGTAGAATCAAAGTTTGGCCGTGATTAAATCTCTATTTTCATTTTGGCAATCTGGCATATTTTGCCATTTCATGCTGGCATATTTTGCCATTGAATGCAAACTCATTTTGGCTATGATAGTTAGGTTTCTCAGAGAACATTAGTCCAAAAGTTTGCTAAATAACTGTATACTTAAATGCCAATTGACCTTGAGCATTTCTGGTTATCTTTTTTTATAGGTCCTTCCCTTCAAACTGGTTATTTCTAGTCCAAATCGTTTCACATTTCCATAGAATACAGTGCTGTCACATAAAATAGTTGGGGATAGGAATAGGCAGATAGAAAACTTTCATTGGCAATTCTAAACTATCAAGATAGGTGTTTAGACAGCTCAGGAAACATTTCTTCCCACTATAAACTTCTGCATACAATATTATAATATCCAAGTCAAAGAAATCAATGGCACACTGTCAGATAACTGTTACTATATTTGTGTTCTTGCCCTCCTACAGAATAGGGGAAAACTGAATTTTACTTTTCCTAACAACTTCAGCTTTTTGCCTTTGGCAAACTTTGACACCCTCCTTAACCCATGTCCTGGATGGAGTTGACATTAGATGTTTCTGATAAACATCAGATTTTATGATAAAGCTTTAGATTGCATAGTAACTAAGATTAGGCCAAACCAGGAATAGGAAATTGCATTTTGCCAAGCCACTATTAAAATCTCCTGGTTTCCCACATTTTAAACTAAAATAAAACTTGATTGCTATTTGGCATACCTAAAAACCTGAAATAAATAATGTGAATGCGCTCTCTCTCTCTCTCTCTCTCTCTCTCTCTCTCTCTCTCTCTCTCTCTCTCATATACACATACAAAAATAATTGAGTATTGACAGTCAAAAGAGTATGAATATATGGATAAAGAAATCCATGAAAACATAAATAAAATATATTTTAAAATATATGTAGTCTCAAAATACAAAATGTATTTAAGAATTTTTAAAAAAATGACATTTTGTATTATACTCTGAAGCCTTTTTAAAAGTTTGGAGACTTAAAGACTGTCATATGTTATATAATGCTACTCAACGTGTCACAAATACTAGAGAGTAAAAGATTATAGAAACAGTTCACATTTGTTTATTTTTGTTTAATGTTGACAGCAATCGTATTTATGTCTGAGTGATAATTAAGGAAATTTTATCTAATATAAAAAGGATGATATATACTTAACAAAGTTTTACATTTCTTCACATAGCAAAACAACATTTATCTTCTAAGTAAATAATATCAAAATTTTAAAATTTTGATTATTAGGTGCATTTCTATAGTAACTTAATAGGGCAAATATGCTGCTCAAACTTTCTACTCATTCTTCCAACTCTGCTTTAGACCTCAAGATCAGACCCCAAAAGGTGGCTAAGGAAAGTTTTCTTCTGATTTGCTGCTATATAAATAATGATTGACTGATATATCTCTGATATTAAACAGCCAATTAACACAAATTATCTCTCATGAAGGGGTATTTACTGAAGAAGCATATTAGCAATCCTGTGCATCACGAAAAATAACTTCCTTAATTTCCCCTTTCTCCTTTCTCCCTATATCGCCAGATAATAAAAACTTACAATTCTTATGTACACAATTCTTATTTAAGGAAAGTCATCTCAAAATCAGAGAGATTTCAAAGAGGTGGGCATCTAGATGTTGCAGTGGACAGAATGTGGGTCTGGTCAAGGGAGGAAGAAAAGAATTACCCTCCACTTTTTCTCCCTGCATACTCCTAAGCTAATCTTTTTATGAAATTTGGCAAAAGCTTCACACTTGACCACACTGCTACTGGAATGCAGACTTTCAAACTTAGTAAACAAGTATCCAGATTCCACAGAGTATGGCCAATTGATTCTTAAACATTCTCTACTGAGAATTCTTATCTGTAATGTAATACTTAAAAGGATTTCATTCTTTCTTTGATTCTTCATACTTAGTATATGCTTTTAATATGTCTATCTAATAAAAATGTCTAAGTCTTTTTCTTATTGATACATCTCATTGATTCATTCATCCAGAAGATCTATAATTATTAAATTGGGGTGTAGAAAACCCTTCCATATGTTTATATGATTGTCTGCCATTATTTCTCTGTTCTCCTTGTTCCTCTTGTTCCCTGAGCATGTGAATAGTCAGAGTTTATAGTGGATATTGGTATCACTACCATTTATATTTTGGTTAAAAAAAAAGAAAGAAAGAAGACAAAAAGGAAAGGAAAAACAAAAGATCAAAGGAAAGATGGAAAGAGGAAGGAAGGAAGAAAGAGGGGAAGTGAATGAGGAAGGTTGGGTGGACAGGAGGGATGGGGATAGAACTAAAGAAGGGAGGAAGGGAGGGAGATAGGCAGGGAAGTAGGGAAGAAAAGAAAGAAGATGGGAGGAAGGGAGGAAAGAAGGTAGGAAGGAGGGAAGATTTGAAAGAGAGAGGAAGGGACAGAGGGAGGCTGACTAGGATTCGATTCTAATAGACAATCTTATAAATATTAATACCTATGTACTAGGCATTGTGCTAATCACTGGGGCCACAATTATTAAAAAATAAAGATTTTCTTTGCCTTCAAAGAACCTATAGTCTAAATGGGGAGACAGCATATGAAACAATACAAAAAGGGGTTCAGGGAGATAGATCAAGGAATATCTTATTCAATGGAGATGAAAATAGGCAGAGCAAGAATGCAAACAGGAATGAACTAACTTCAGTTTCTGCATTCTCTAGAGAAAAGCATTGGGGAAAGTTTGGTATTTTGCCCTTCCATTCTCCAATTAGAAAGGAGAGAAGGATGAAAGAAAGTGTGTCAATCAAATCTTGACTTACCAGAATGTTGATGAGTTTAGAAGTAATGAGCTTTATTCTTAGTTTATAAGTCTTAGCATATTGCAGGAATTTATGGAGAAAAATGTGTTCATACCAGAAAGAGTATAAACATAATGTGCAAAGTTTTAAGAAAAGAAAATGACTTCTGTCAGAGACCAACAATAGAAATGAAACAATTTCTATCTTTCTCACGTGGAAAAGGAAGTTTGTGCATATGCAAAACATGAATCCATTATGAAATATGTAGAAAAATAGCAACAAGTGATTACTTCAAATTTTAAGGAATGTTTTACCTTCCAATAAAAAATATTTTTGAAAAATCCATGTACTTTGTTTTAGAAAATCTCCCTGACAATTACAACTATTAGTCTTAGACAAGAAGCTAGTTTGTTGTTGATCTTTCTTTTGTAAGACTTCATATAGAGTTCAGAATATGCCATCACTTGTAAAAGAGAATAGAAGCAATTCAGGCCATCTAGGGGGAAAAAAAAAAAAAAGTTTTTTTTTTTAGTTTACTCATTTGTACCTGTGAGTTTTATCATATAATAATGGTAATTCCTGAATGATATTCTTAATATGTTCAGCTACTAGAGTTAAATATATGGGGGGAAGTCGTAAAAGGGGTACTGAAGGTACTGAAAAGGGGGTTACATGTCTACAAGGCTGTCATTCTAACAAGGATGCTCGAGGAAGACCAAAACACAGTAATATGGATTCTGACTTTTACTCTATATGATTTGCCAGGGAAGTTTGCCTTCTAAGCTACATAGTATGTTCTACATAGCTGAAAATTTGGGGGGAAAGTCTGTAGTTTCATCATCAGATTGAAGAGGTTAGTAGAGCAGAAAACAGTGACCAAAGTAATTAAAAAAAAAACTCACATTTAAATTTGCCATATGTGAAAAACATTTACCAAATTTCATGCTTTCTATCTTTACCTACAAACATATAATATCCATGAATGCTATTGAGCACTCAAAATAAAGCTATATTGGTGTATTTTCCATTTAGGAAAGAAAAAAAATATTTTAATATAGATAAACAAGTACAGGCTAGAAGACCCAAATTATATCATGTTTCTTTTAAAAATACTTTTTCCTCTCCTCTTAACATTTCATTGTTTTGGAAAATCATAAATGCCCTTTATTTTAGGGCAAATGACACTCAGATTCATTGCTAATCTTCAAAAATCTTTATTTTCCCTTCATTAAGTGCCTTCATATAAACATATATGCAACATAAACCTAATCAGGAAACTAAAAGCCCCTCGCAATAACATATTGGATATTAAATGCGGAGTTGAAAAAGTAGAATATAAGAAGAACAGTTAGCAACCTGAATGATTCCATAAATCCTTTAAAAGCCATATTTATCTCCTGAAGGTGATATGACCTTGTTCTCCAAGGTTCATTTAATAAACAATCCAAAGCTGTGGCTAGTTTTACAGTCAAATGTAAATTTGTTGTTTTATCTTCATTTTATATCAATTTCTTCTCTCCAGCTCTCCCACTATGCTTTACACTTAAAAGTTTTTTGTTTTTTTTTTTTTTTAATCTCACCTTAATGAAGAAATAAAATAATGTATCTTGTTGGTTAAGAAGCTTTTTTAAAGAGAAGTGAACATTGATTTGATTCATTTTTAAATATTAAAACATTGAGCAAGAAAGATATAAAACCTACAGATATTCCATATGCTCAAGAGACAATTGATTTTGTAAATCATCAACTTTTTCATCACAAATGTCCTTCTTAAATAAGTTTGCAGCTTATTTTTAACTGATTTGTGCCATGCCTATGAGAAAAAAATAATATTTCACTTAGACTGTACAAATAATTATTTCTTTCTAAGTTGAAGCAATGAATATGCAGCAATCAATTATTTCAGTATTTATTCAGGGTCACAGGGGGAAATCTTTTGATCAGTGTTAAAGTGAATGACAAGTCAATAAGGAATAAATTTGACATTATTATCATTACCATTATGCAGTTTTTAAATGGTGCTTAAAATCAATTTATAATACTCAATGTTACTGGCTCTAGGGTGTCTCAACTCATATGAGAAATATTCATTTGTAAATCTTTGGCTTCAATCTTCACAAAAAAAATTGGCTTATGTTAGTTATTCAAAAGCAGCAAGTAAAAAGATTTCTAAGCCTTTTTTAATATTCAGATTGCATGATGGAAAGCTATAAAAAAGGTTAAAAGGAAGGCAGCCATAGACATGTTACTTTTTTTTTAAATAATTTACTTTACAAGATAACATTAAGAAAATTATAAATAGCAAATAGTAGTATCATAAATAATAAGTTATCTTTTAAAAAAAAAAAGAACTGGACTGCTTGAAATTTATAAGTAACATCTAGCAGGGGGATTTCAATTATTTCATCTCTGAACATGAGGAGGCTTCTTCATTCCACATGACTTATCACCAATCAGAAGGCTAATGACATTCTTGTAATAATATTCTTAGCTTTGACTTCCTCTCAAAAGAGTAGCTAATAAAAACATCTGTTTTAAAGAGGCAGTTATTAAGATTTTTTAAAGTAATAATGCTAGGAAAAAGGAAATTTGAAAAATTCAGAAAAAAGGAAATGTGAATAAACTGAAACTAAATCAATATAAATAATATTCATTTCTAAAAATTCCTTTAATTATAAAATAAAATATTTCATTGTTTTTAATCTAAATTTTATCTATTAAAATTAAGAGGATATCAGAAATATATTTACCTAAATGCAAAGGTGAAAAGAGTCTCCTACTGTTTCCCCCACCTAAGCAGTTCATAATTAATTAGAGAAAAGCCTAATTGCTGAGATTCTGGCAACAGTGCTTGGCTACACTACATTAAAAAGAGAACCTAATACTTATTTGTCTTTCATGACAAATTAATTATTTACATATCTAAAAATATATCTTTGTGATAGTCTTCTAAATTTAATTGTGAATTTCTAGTCAACAAACTTCATTGAGTCAGTACCTTAATGTAGGATCTTCTGCCAACTTTGTACAAGGTATAGTATTCAGGAAGAGCTAATTGTTTTCCTTTATCTTCACTTCTAATTATGGATTTCCCCATATTTAAACTTCAAATTAAAGTATATTTCTATATACTTGGGCTTGAGTAAATAAAGTAAATTTATTTTTAATGTCTTTGTCATATAGTATTAATATTAATAATATTATATTTTTTCAATAAATTTCCACTCTAGCATTTTGGAGGTTTTACTGTGTTCTCAAGATCTATACCAGTGATGACAAAGATTCTTCCAATTTTTGCCATGTTGAAAGGTTTCAAGAAATGGTAGAAATAGACTATACTTCTTGTATTGTGATATTAAAGAAAAGTTCTGATTCGCTCCTATAAATGACGCTCTCAAGTTCAATTAAAAAGTAAAAGTAAAAAGTTTTAATCAAACAAGACAAAGTACAGACAATTTAGATTTACACCACAAAACAAGTAGAAATAAGAACAATTGACAACATGACAATTATAGCAGATAGAGGAAGAGAATACATCACCAATTCAAGGGAACCTCAAAAACTCAAATGGCTGGGAGTCCCGTTTCAGCCTCAATCAACTTGAATTGTGTAAAGATTTTTCCGGGCGAAGCGTCCTCCCCACGGATGAGACTCAGTGGAGAGGTAGGACTCTCAGTCTTATATACTTCTCTTAAACAAAGAGGGCTTTCAGCCAAGAAGTCTGTCATGTGTGACCATTTAGTATTTTGACTCACTTCATATATCATCTTGACATATATAAAAATACATGACCATCTGGTGTTTTGACCCATTCTATATTGTCTATACCTTGACGTATTTCCTTATCAATTGTATATGCTCAGGGAGGAAGCCAACCGCCCTAAGCATAGACATTCCCAGGAATGGCTAGTTCCTGGTATCTATTGTCAAGGACATATAGAGTTCATGGAATGGTCAAATTCCCATAATTTAGAAGCTCAGGCCTGTTAGATTTGAGTGAGCTTACAATTCTAATATGAAATTTTAATTTCTTATTCACTTCTGTATGTAAGTACAGAAAAAACTTAGGTTGTTTACATAACGATACATTTCCAAACTCTTGGGGAGCACATACTAGGACATAGAAGGATTGCTATTTCTTTCAGTGATGTTAGTGTCCACATTAGCAAAGGCATGGGTCTATGATAGGTAAAAATAATAACACCTTGTTCTTTAGCGATTGATTATTCTTTACTACTATGTTTTATCTTTCTGCATGTTTTTCAACTATAAAATATAAATGACTGTATGATATCTTGAGCATATGCATACAATCTCTTTACAGCATAAATAGAAGCAATAGATCTTTCTTTAAGTAAGAATTGGGGATACATAGGAAGACTCCCATGCCAGAATATTGCTTACAATATGGAAATAAAGTGATGCTATCCTTTTTGTAGCTCAAAAGGCAATATGGAAACAATATACTCTCTAACAACATATATTTCATACAAATAGAAGGCAAGAATCTGATCAAATATCTGTGTTTTATAGTATTAATTGACTCCATGTACCCTAATAATTCCTAAAAACAAAGGTTTGTGCAACCACAATAGTGAAAACAAATGCCCATTTTTGGATTGTTTTAATATGTTTCATGTTAAGTAAAGTTTTTTTTTATTAACTGGAATGTAACTGACCTGGTCTCCAATAACTAAATTGCTCTTACAAGAAATGAACAAACAAGAAGAAAATTAACTGATTTTAGGTATTAATTTAAAAATGTATTATCAGAATATGTCCTGGGACAGGTCACTTTCAGCTTAATCTCCCACATCATCAACATTTACAGTCTAGTACAATGATATGTGACATTCATAATAATAACCCTGAGGCAATACAAGATCTGGAACTGCAGAGGAGAGATTGAATTATTTTCAGTATTCTATACTTACCAAAGAAGAAAAGTGAAGTAATACATTTGAGAAAGTTTTTCATTATGATGGGTTTTCTTATTACTCTTGAGATGTCCTAGGGCAGGTAGGGAGGAGGTTAACAAAGGTAAAAAATAAATTAGCCAGATCATCACAAACTATACGATTATGATCATGCCATTTAATTGAGTTTGATTTTGTTTTCCCTCTCTCCATCTCTCCATCTTTTCTCCCTCTCTCTTTTAAGATCAATATAAATAGATAGGTTGTGTGTATGTGTGTGGTTTTTTTTTTTAATCTATATAACCAAGAAGATTAGATTTATAGTTAATTTTTAGGACAGCATTTAGCAATATTTAGTTAAGCATAGTTCATATGAATGTTTGGGCATCAAAACTGTGAAAATAAGACAAAATATAATGGCTCCTGTGATATGGGGTTATCTTCATTGTTTCTGAAAAATGCCATGGGGGTTTTCACCTGCATAGTCACCAGAGACCCAGAAATAGGACCTTATTTTTAACTTCCTGTCAAAAGGTGAGCACCTTTCTTAGCAGATCATATATCTTAGCAGATCATGTTGCAATGTCAGCATTTAATAAAGAGTCCAAATTACTGCTTAGTATTCGGACCCATAAACTTCTGCACTGACTTGGGAGAAGAGAAGTAGTTTCCCATGAGTAGTATATCAATAATATTGAGATGATATATTTTACCTGAAAATAAACAACATTTAACTGATTACATTTTTGTAATGCAAAGACAGCAAATTTTCAGGATATTTACTTTTGTTATAGTATTTTTTGATGTTTACACTAAGCAAAATAAGGAAAAAATTCAAACTAAAATGAAGGTTCCAATGTTAGTGCTTTTTGTTACAATATATTTTTCATAATACTTTGAATTGTATTAGTTTCTACATGGTCACAAAAAGAAAATAGAAGTTATAAAAGAAAACAGTGATATCACATAAAGATTTATTTCCAGCCCCAAATATTTTGATCTATATCACCTGTATCCACCTCAGAGTTTATGGACCTGTTAAAGGAGCACTAGAATCTCTGGTGTGAAGTCTTCCAAGCTCTTGAAAGAGGTTCTCATTAGCCTTGGTGTCCATCTGGCATTCAACTCTCATCTATGGCTCCAAGAAGCTGAAGGCTTTTCAGAAATCACACTCCAATAAAACAGTCTTGGCATATGGGACAAACCAGGTTTAGGGTAACTGACATATCTCAAATCAATTGATGATTTAGGAGAATTAACCATCCCTACCCAAAGCATGTCAAGCCTTTCCCAATTGGAATGACAGAATGACAACAATTCCAACAATCATGAAAGTAAACTGAAACAGGAATTGTGGAGTACTTAGAAATTCATCAGACATGAAAAATGCCAAGATCATCTACTCCATCTTGTTCCATTACCAGTCATTTTGACTTTTGTTTGTCACTGGACTTGGACAACTCTGAAAGAGACTGATGACTTCTGGAGCTCTGCCTTACCTAAATCCAATTCACATGCAGATCAAGACATCATTCAAACATGGGAAAAACAACAAATTTTCTTAAAGGAAAACACATCTAATTCCTTATTCTATTTTTTATTGTTATTACTTTTGTTGTCATTGCAAAGGTGAACCATAAATACTTTACATGATGTGGTATTTTTTTAATATAGATACTTATTAAATTCCACCTATGCCTCAATAGATAAGTTGCTAAGAGCAAAGCAAAATTTGTCACTTGTTGCTAAATAATTCCAATGATTCAATCTTTAAGTACTAATGGTACTCCCTATATAAATTTTGAGTACTGAAGGTCATTGCCATGATGAATATCAAAAGGAATTTATAACAAATGATAATTACAATATAATTTAAGTAGGTGGAACATGTTTAAAAGTACTGTTTGAGCTTTGGTCTCTTGTGAAATTAAAGAATAATGAGATACAAACATATTTACAAAAATGCAAGCACAATAGCATTACTCCAAAAAATTATTTTTATAATTCTTTCATTTGCATAACTTCCTCAGTAAGATTGTAAATGTCTTGTGAAAAAAAGGGACTTTACCTTCTATTTCTTTTATAATACATTCCATCGCCAGTAATAGCGGTGTGCCCACAATGGAAACTTGATGTTAGTGATTGTCAATTGCTTAGCAATAGTCTATACCAATTCTTTAGTATCAAAATAGAAAATTTCCCTGAACTAAAGGCAGAAGACATGGGTTTTAATCTTACATTGTAACTTGGGTAAATGATTTGTTTCTTTGAGACACCATTTTATTCTCTGTAAAACAGAGACTTTGTATAAGATTCTTAACGACTTTTAAAACCCTAAATTTTTGATATTCCATAATAATATGATAATTCTTGCTTTGTTTTAAAAATAATTAATTTTTTATAATAAATATATATGGAACCCAAATAAATGGATTTTCTCATTGTTCTTTCATATTGAAACCTAGCTAGCTTTTAGTTGTTTTGTGCTATTCAATTGGCACTTTAAATTAATAATTTTTGTTTTGTTTTGTTTTTTAATAGGAATATAGATTTGAACCTGGAAAGGAAGATAAAGAAAACTTTTTTTTTTTCCGACTGGCACTTTTTCAGATTAAAGAAACTGAAGTTAAATTAGCTTAAGTGACTAGTCAAGGTCACATAGATAGTAAATTGTTGACCTAGGCTTTGGATTCAGGTCTGGAAACTTCAAGCTTTGCTTTCTTTTCATGGTATGTACCACATTGTTCTTTGAAGTTTGATTTGAAAAGTGATGTCTTTTTATTTTTATTTCCATTTTTCTTTTTTTTTAATTCTAAGCTATGATATAAGTTCATTATGGAATATAATTATGCTATAAGAAATGATGAGCTTGTTGATCTTGGGGGAAAAACATGGATAGGCTTGTACAAAATAATGAAGAGTAGAATAAGCAGAACCAAGGGAATGTTACATATAGTAATGTTACTATTGTTTTAAAAACAACTTTGAGTAACTTATTTTGACTATTATAAATACCAAAATTAACCACAAAAGACATATGAAGGAATATGCTATCTCCTTCCAGATAAAGAATTAATGATTTTGTATGCACACACACACACACACACACACACACACACACACACACACACACAAATATGTCTGATGATAGCCATTGGGGGAAAGGAATAAAGAAAGGAAAACAAAGAAATTTACATTAAAACTTTGTTATATGTTTAAAAGGAATTGCAAATTGGGCTAATTAAAGTTGCAGTTTTATATGCAATCATTTTATTAGATTATATTATAAAAAAAACTTTAATAAAGATTAAAAACTCCATACATGATTTTTGGATTAAAAAAAAAAAAAAAAAACTTGTCCTCTTTATAATCACTTATTCTCACAAAATTCTCAAAAATTCATTACCCTGTATAATCATTGACAATAAAGTTAAATACTTTTCTACTCCAGATTGGCCCAAAAAATCAATTAAAAACCAAAAGGCAGTAGGAAAAGGAACCATCAACAACAAATTTAACATATGATAGACAAACAAGCCTGGAATTTTTTTTTTTTTTTTTTTTTTTTTTTCCCTCTGAGGCTGGGGTTAAGTTACTTGCCCAAGATCACACAGCTAGGAAGTGTTAAGTGTCTGAGACCAGATTTGAACTTGGGTGCTCCTGAATTCAAGGCTGCTGCTCTATCCACTGTGCTACTTAGCTGCCCCAAGCCTGGAAATTTTTAAGGACAATAAGACACTGGCCAGAAACACTGATAGACTGCAAATTTCTGTATCTGGAAAAAGTGCGAGCAGTTCTCCCCCTTTCCTTCCTTCCCCCAAATACATCACAACATATTAAGATGTGCCACTCATTTTGAAACCCTTTAGACCAGGACACCAGAATTAGTCCTAAAATACCATAAAAGACTTTGAACTTCAATGATCCAGTAGAGCAAGACTTGGGTTTTATGTAATCTTTCAAGTCTACATCATGTGTACATTTGGACCTTAACTGTGTACATATGGTCTAAATTAAATTTCTATCAGAATGCTCTCAAGATTTTCCCACTAGTTTTTGGCAAATAGTGATGACAATTTTCTCTAGTATCTGGGTTCTTTAGGTCTGTTGAGCACTAGGCTACTATATCTCAAAAATATATTTCAAGAAACTGTATATTAACAATGTCCAGATATAACTAGAGGGAAAATTTGAAGTATAAAAAAATTATTTACAAAACCTCAAAATAAAAGTTAAAACTAAATGATGTGTGTGTGTGTGTGTGTGTGTGTGTGTGTAATATGTTGTATGTATGGAACAACTAGGTATCTCAGATTCCAGCTCTGAGTCAAAAAGATCTGAATGTAAATCTGGCTTCAGATACTTACTGGCAATGTTACATTAGCCAAGTAATGTAACGTTGTTTTCTTCATCTGTGAAATGAGGTGGAGAAGAAAATGGAAAATTACTTCAGTATCTTTGCCAACAAAAATCCCTAATAAGTCAAAATCAGGTACAAATTAAACAACAGAATAATAAGAGAATTCCATAATAGCATTGTATGTACACACACACACACACACACACACACACACACACACACACACACATATATATATATAAACACATATTTGTGTGTGTGTGTGTGTGTGTTTGTGTAATGTAAACCAACAAAAATAAAACATTCAAATACCAAAAATAATAGTCAAGATCACACAAGAAACTTTGGAAATTGGAAGATATCACTTGGAATCTGTTATTTCAAACTCCAAAAAAAGACCAAAAAATAATTATAACAAGAATAAAATCACTTAAAAAGCTAAGTATAATCCTAGAGAAAGGAAAGCATTTTAATGGAAGAGAGGGCTTTTAAACATGACTGATTTAAAAACAAAGAAAAAGAGCTGAAAGAAATTTTGAAATGCAAGTACAACAGACAAGTGAAATTAAGGGACAGTATTATGAAGATCTCACCTATGAAAGGGAAAAGAAATGATAATTTAATTAAATCTTTTCAAAGTATAATAAAGGAGTTTTAGTTATATAATTGTACATAAAATAAGGCAAAAATTAGGGTAAATATTTTATAATGATTGTTTTAATTTCATATTTATTATTGATGGGTTCATCCTTTTCATTTTTTAATACTAGACATTTGGTTTTCTTCTTTCTCCTTTTAATTAAATAAGGGAATGATTTATGTATCTTTCTATCTTATTGTTTTGTTTCATTTTTCATAAAACTAGCTCCTACATTTATTAGCTCAATAAGTTTTGTTGTTGTTATTTGTTTAGTTTTATTTGTTTTATTTGCAGTCTTATTAATCTCATCTTTGATTTTTCAGGATTTCCAATCTGGTGTTCATTTGAGGACTTTTAATTTATTTTTTTCAAGGTGTTTTTTTTTCAGTTGCATACCAAATTCAATTATATGTTATTTTTCCCATTTATTTGGTGTAAGAATATATAAATATAGATTTCTCCCTAAATTATACTTTGGATGTATCCTATAAGTTCTGGGATGCTGTATCATTGTTGTCATTTTCTTTATTAAAATTATTGGTTTCCACTATGATCTTTGAATTATTTTTAGAATTAGATTATTTAGTTTCCAATTAAGTTTTAATCTGGGTGACGGTAGGAGATAGAGCCAAGATGGTGGAGAGTAGACAGGTATTTAACTGGGATCTTTCTGGCATACCTCAGGATTAACACTAGATTAAGCCTCTGAACTATATTGAAGTGACAGAATACACAGATATTTGGAGTGTAACAAATTACAAGCAGAAGATGGTAAAGAAGAACTTCAGAAACTATCTGTTTCAATCCAAGATGGGGAGTGGAGGGGGAGTGGAGGAGGAGGGAGGTAAAAGGGGCAGAGCACAGATGCAGGAAACCAGGGCAATGTGACATCCCAGTGCCAGGGAATTTACCTGGAGGATCTTAGCCAAGATAAAGCAGCTTTGGTTACTTTGTCCTAATTTAGACGCCAGGGTATCAGCAGATAAGCTGTGAGACATCCAACACAAATATAAAAGGCAAACAGTGAACCTCTGAACCTCAGAAAAACATGGGCCTTGGTCACACTCACCCAGCACAGGAAGGAAGTCAGCATGCCCAGAGTAGTGTAAAGTCATTGTCACTTAAAAAGAAAACTTGGAAAAATCTCCCCTTCATTCTAAGAGCAGACCTCAACCTTTGAAAATGAGCAAAAAAGTAAAAATGAACTCTAATCATAAATATCTTTTATAGAGACAGAGAAGAGCAGGTCTTAAACTCTGAGGACACTAAAGGCAAATTTTCTCCAAATAAAGGTCCAAAGGATGATATGAATTGGTCTCCATATCACAACACTCTCTTGGAAGAATTCAAAAAGGATCTTAAAAGAGTTAGAAGAAATATGGGGAAAGGAAATGAAAACTTTGCAAGAGAGTTTGTAAAAGGAAACACAGAAATCATCAGAAGAACACTCCTTAAAGATAACTTTAATGAAATGGAAAAAAATCAAATAACTCTTACAGAATAGATTTGAAAAAGAAACCAACTTGTTGCAAAATAAAATTTGTGAAATGGAAAAAAAAAAACAATAAAACCCAATGAACAAAGCAATTCATTTAAAAGTTCAATTGGTCAAATGCAAAAGGAGATTTTAAAAAGCTAATTAACTGAAGAAAACAATTCACTAAAAATTTGAAATAAATAAATGTAAGTCAACAAATCAATGAGACATCAAGAATCACTCAAACAAAAATAAAAAATGAAAATAAAATAGAATAAAACGTAAAATACTTCATTGAAAAAAAAAAAAAAAAAAAAAAAAAAAAACTAACTTGGGAAAATTGATCCAGGAGAGACAAGGTAAGAATTATTGGACTTCTGAAAACCATGATGAAAAAAAAAAAAAAAAAAAAAAAAAAAAAGAGCCTGGATATCATCTTTTAGGAAATGATCAAGGAAAACCACCCTGGTATCTGAATAAGACAGTAAAATAACCATTGATAATCAGTTCTGATGGAAATTATTATTTTCAACAATGAGATGATTCAGGCCAGTTCCAATGTATTGTGATGTAGAGACCAATCTGCATCCAGAGAGAGGATTGTAAGTCTGAGTATGGATCACAACATATCATTCTTTATCTTGTCATTTGCTTGTATTTTATTTTCTTTCTCATTCTTTCCCTTTTTGATCGGATTTTTCTTGTGTAGCATGATATTTGTGGAAATATATATATAGAACTGCATAGGTTTAACATATATTGGATTACTTGCTGTCTGAGTTCAGGGATAGGTAAAAGGGAGTGAAAAAGGGTTGGAACATAAGGTTTTGCAATGGTAAATGTAGAAAATTACCTATGCATTTTTTATTATTAAACTTTTTATTTTCAAAACATATACATGGATAAATTTTCAATACTGACCCTTAAAAACCTTGTGTTTCAAACATTTTCTCTTGCTTTTCCCCCACTCCCTAAACCAGATGGCAAGCAATTCAATACATGTTAAATATATATCAAATTTAATTATATGTTTAGCATATATATATTTTTTTCTTTTTTTTCCCCTGAGGCTGGGGTTAAGTGACTTGCCCAGGTTCACACCGCTAGGAAGTGTTAAGTGTCTGAGACAAATCTGGTCTCCTGAATTCCAAGGCCTGGTGCTCTATCCATTGTGCCACCTAGCTGCCCCCTATGTTTACATATTTATACAATAATCTTTCTGCACAAGAAAAATCAGATCAATAAGGGAAAAAAATGAGAAAGAAAATAAAATGTAAGCAAACAACAACAAAAATAATTAAAATGCTTTGTACGTTGTGATCCACACTCAGTTTCCACAGTCCTCTTTCTGGATGTAGATGACTCTCTTCATCATAAGATCATGGAAGTGGCCCAAATTATCTTATTGTTGGAAAGAGTCATGTTCATCAGAATTAATCATCGTATAATCTTGTTGTCATAAATAATGATCATCTGGTTCTGCTCATTTCATTTAGCATCAGTTCATATAAGTCTCTCCAGACCTCTCTAAATCATCCTGTTGTTCATTTCTTATAGAATAATAATATTCCATAATATTCATATTGCATAATTTATTTATCCATTCTCTAATTGATAGGCATCCACTAAATTTCCAGGTTCTTGCCACAATAAAAAGGGGCAGCACAAAATTTTTCTCACATATGCATATGCTTTGAAAATAAAGTTTTAATAATAAAAAATGTTTTAAGCTATCTTTCCTCTGCCCTTTGTTGAATGCAATTTTTATTGAATTTTTATATGGAAAGAATGTATTTAATATTTCTGCCTTTTTACATTGATTTTGAGATTATTATGCCTCATTACATTTTTTGTAGCTTGTGCTGTAGAGAAAAAAAAAAAAAAAAAAAAAAAGCTATATCCCTTTTTCTTCCCATTCAGTTTTCTCCAAAGGTCATTATTTCTACCTTTACTGGTCACAATTCATAGGGCAGTGTAAAGCCATTGTCACCTGTTTACTACCTTTGTATCTTTTTTCTTTATTCTTTTGCTTGGATTTATTGAGTTCTAAGAAGGGACAGTTGAAGTTCCCCATTAGTGTAGTTTTGTTGTTTATTTCTCTAACTTGCTTAACTTCCCTGTAAGCATCTGCATATTATATTACTTGGTGCATGTATATTTACTAATAATATTGCTTTGTTGTCTATAGTACCTTTTAAAAATGTAGTTTCATTTTTTATCTCTTTAAATTTTAGTGATTTTTACTTTTGTTTTATCGGAAATCAGAATTAATAACCATAATTTTTTTTTTTTAAACTTCTCTAGCTCTTACTTTCACTCAGTGTGTATTTCTCTGCCTCAGGTATGTTTCTTGTAAACAACATATTGGAGACTCCTATTTTTTGATCCACTCTGCTATCTATTTTTGTTTTGTGGGAGAGGTCATCCCATTCACAATTATAATTGTCATAGAGGTCATCATTATAATCTTTATATTCCATTCCATCCTATTTTTCCTATTTATGTTCTTTCTTCTTTCACCTTTTTCCTACTCAGCAGTGTTCTGCTTCTATCTACCACCTCCCCTAGTCTGCTTTCCACTCTGTCAGTTCCTACTCTTCTTATTTAATCCCCTGCCTTCCTACTAATCTTTTTGGTAAGGTAGATTTCTATATTCAAATGATTGTGTATATTATTCCCACTTTGTGTCAATACTTATGACAATAAGGCCCAAATAAAGATCACCTGTTAGGATTACAAGGTGAGAACTCAGGTTGTCTGGACAGTTTTCTGATGTTAGGTGAGAACTCAGGTTGTCTGGACAGTTCTCTGATGTTAGGGAGAACTTACGTTGTCTGGACAGTTCTCTGGCTCAGAATTCACACCTTTGGTTAGGGCCTTTGAAGGGAGTTTACACCTTTGATCTTCTGAGGTAGAGTTTACATGTTTAAAAGAAGTTTGCACCTTTAAGAAGCCTGAGTTAAAGAAGCCTTTAAGCCTCTGAGTTCTCACAAGCCCCGTTGAGTTCTCACTACAATCTCTGTGAGGATAAAAGAAGACAACATTGGGCCCAGAGAGAGAGAGTCTACTCTAGATCAGAGTTGGGACAGCTCTCTACAGGAAGAAGAGTCTGGCCAGGAGATTAAGTTGAGACAGCAGATTTCCTCCCAGAGAGCAATTGGCAGTTTCTGGAGACAACAGAACGTTACATTTTGGTGCCCAACGTGGGGCAAGGACTTTTGCTTATCCTGACAAGGACTTATTCTGAGCCCTTCAGAGGAGCTAGCCTGGACCTTTGCAATTTGGTGCCCAAACAGGGACAGACAAGATCCTGATTCCAGTGGAAAAGCCTCTGATCCAGATTTCAGTGGAAAAGTCTCTCTGACTCAGAAGTGTGAGTAACAAGGAAACTTTGTTAAACTTTGTTTAACTTTGTTAAAGAGTTAAAGTAGAATTTCATTGAAATGGAACAAATGCCTTCTGTTCAGGGAAAATGTTTAGAAAGCATTATTAAGGTTATGAAAAACCAAGGATTGATTATAATTTTGGAGGAGATTACTGAACTTTTAAAAACTATGCAGGTCATATGTCCTTGTTTTTCTCTGGAAAAAGAATTGGATCTAGATGAATGGGAATTAGTAGGAGAGCAATTAGGTAAATACTACAATTCCAAACCAAACTTAATTTCCAAAGATACACTTCATACCTACAATTTAATCCAAATGGCTTTAAAAATTGTTTGACTAAAGGAGCCAGAGGGGGAGGATCAAACTAAATTAGGTAAAGAGGATGAAGTAGATAACAATGGAATTAAGTACAATTCTGAGCAACAGGAGCATTTCCCATCTCCTCCCTCAATTAACCCTTCAGTGGTAGAGCAAGAACAAGGAGGGGAAGAGGCAGAAGTACAAACAGAATCCTCTGTTAAGCAGCCTAAGACAAGATTAGAAAAAAAAATTGGTTAAAGCTCAGAGAGAAGGACAGGATATAAGTGATTTTACACATGCATATCCTGTGATTAAGGCGATTGACTCTGTAGGTCAAAAAAGGAGAAGATATATACCTTTAGATTTGAATAAAATTAAAGATTTGAAAAAAGGTTGTACCCTTTACTGGGCTACATCAGCTTATGTTAAAATGTTACTAGAAGGTTTGTCTTATGAAGTCCTAACCCCGAATGATTGGCAATACATAGCAAGGACATGTTTAGAACCTGGACAAAATCTGTTGTGGCTTGTGGAGTTTCATGAATTATGGAAGAACCAAGTCAGATGCAATTTGGAAAAAGGAGTTAACACACAATTCACTTTTGAGCACTTAGCTGGTGAAGGTTGGTATGGAGAGAATTCAGAACAAATTAATTATACCACAACAGTGTATGAGTAAATTGGTAAGGCTGCAATAAAAGCTTGGGGTTCCCTCCCTGGACAGAAAGATCAGGGGGAGGCTTTCACTAAAATAGAGCAAGGTCCCAATGAACCTTTTGTGGATTTTGTGAGACGTTTGCAAACTGTTGTCAAAAGAACTATTTGAGAAAATGCAGCTACAGAAATAATGACCAGACATCTGGCTAAGGAAAATGCCAATGATATTTGCAAAAGAATTATATGGGGATTAGACAAAGATGCTCCTTTAGAAGAGATAATAAGATGATGTGCTACAGTAGGAACAAATGCTTTTTACACCCGGACTATGATGAACATGGAAAGACAGGGTCTCTCTTGGCAAAGGACTTCTATAGAAATTTGTCAATGTTTCCAATGTGGAAAAATTGGACATCTAAGAGCTCGGTGTAAATATGGAGATAGAATGAGAAGACAGGGTGAAAGAAGACCTAAAACTCCATGTCCAAAATGTCACAAAGGCTTTCACTGGGCCTCAGAATGTGGATTGACCAAGGGAAATGAGAGGCGGGGCCCAGTTTCAGCTCCCCCAATGGGGCTTGATGGCAGCCGAGGTTACATTCAGAGAAATTTAAGACATGATCAATCAACCAAAAGGCAATCAGATGGAAGAAAAGGATTGGAATTAGGAAAAATAGAGTTGTATGCAGTAGAGACTACTGAGATAATCCCTGGAGAAGTGAAATTTGTTCCTGTTCAGCCTATGGCTCCTTTGCCTCCAGGCACAGTAGGCTTGACCATTTCACTTTCTGAGAGTGCTTACAAAAGAGTGTTCATCCATACACTGATGTGGGAAACTGGAGAATGTGTAGCTAATATCCCAGTCACTAACACAGGTAGAAAACTTATCAACCAAGAGAAGTATGGCATCAGGCTTATTGATATGTACCCCTAATAAGCAACCTGGTGATAGTCGCCCAGATTCTGATTCCAATGAACAAAATCCAGGAATATATTGGACAGCAGCTGTGACAGGTAACTGACCTATGCCTACTATTTATATAAATGGAATACCATTTGAAAGATTGGTAGACACAGGTGCAGATCATACAGTTATTAGAGGTGCGAATTGGCCCAGTCACTGGCCAAAGATTAAGGCAGACACCTATATGTCGGGGGTAGAAGGATCAATAGTAGCAGAAGTTAGTGCTATGCCTTTGAAATGGATATTTGAAGGTGAAACAGGAGTTTTTACTCCTTTTGTGGTTGAAAAAATCCCCATCAATCTGTGGGGAAGAGACATTTTACAGCAGATAAGATTACAAATAAATACTTCGGCTTTTTAGGCAGGGCTGCTGTTGAAGGCCTACCTGCACTCTCACCGGTTCCTATTCAGTGGAAGACTGATTCACCAGTGTGGGTAGAACAGTGGCCCTTAAGAAGTGATAAAATTCAGGCCTTATTAGACATAGTGAACAAACAACTTGAAGAAGGACACTTGCAGCCTTCTCTAAGTCCTTGGAATTCCCCAGTATTTGTGGTGAAAAAGAAATCTGGAAAATGGAGGATATTAACTGATCTAAGAAGAGTGAATGAACAGATGGAAACTATGGGAACTCTTCAACCTGGACTTCCATCTCCTACTCAGTTGCCAAGAGAATGGCCTCTTTGGGTTATAGACATTAATAATTGTTTCTATTCTATCCATCTAGATAAGGAAGATATGAAAAGATTTGCTTTTTCAGTGCCTGGTGTTATAAAATATATGAATGGACAGTTTTGCCACAGGGAATGAAAAACAGCCCTACTATGTAACAAATGTATGTTGCTGCTGCTCTTGCTCCAGTAAGAAAAGCTTTTCCAAAAGTAATATTGTTACATTATATGGATGATATTTTGGGATGTGCACCTGAGGAACAAATGTTAGAAGCATGTCTACAAAAGACCATGGAAACACTAAAGTACTACAATGTTGCGTTCTGTCGTCTCCAGAAGCTGCTGGATCGCTCTCTAGGAAGAGAACTGCTGTGTCTACTCAAATCTCTCAGACAGATTCTTCTTCCTGTAACGAACCGTTGTCTCCAGGCAGTTGCTGTTAACTCTTGTCCAAAGAAGTGACTTCCCTTCCTGCAGAGAGCCCCGTCAAGCCTGATGCAATGCAGAGTCTTTCTTCTTGAATCCTGGCTCTGAATCTCCTCCAGCTCTTATCCTTCTCCAGGCCGATCTGCTCTCTGCGCCCAGTGCTCTCTCTTTTATTCTCCCAGAGAATGGGCGTGGGATAATGCAAGGGCTTCTGGGAAGAACCACCCCAGCCAATGAGCTTGCCCCCTCTATCAAGTCAACCTGAGTTCTCACCTTGTAACCGTCCAGAAAACCTGAGTTCTCACCCAGTAATCCTAACATCTCCCCCTTTCTTTTGATTTAGAACATAGGACAGTCATGCATCCTTTTCAGACCATAATGCAATTAAAGATGCTTCTTTAGAGGAGATCATAAGACTATGTTCCACAGTGGGAACAAATGCTTTTTACACCTGGACTATGATGAACATGGAAAGACAGGGTCCCTCCTGGCAAGGGCCTTCTAGAGAAACTCGGAGATGTTTTCAATGTGGAAAAATTGGACATCTAAGAGCTCAGTGTAGGTATGGAGATACAGTGAGAAGACAGGGTGAGAGAAGACCTAAAACCCCATGTCCAAAATGCAACAGAGGACTCCATTGGGCATCAGAGTGTAGAATAATTCAGGGAAATGGGATGAGGGGCCCAGGTCCAGGGCCCCTGGCAAAAAAGACTTGGGGCATGATGGCAGCTGATGTTACACCCAAAGAACCTTTAGAAGGCCAGGACTCTGATTTAATCAATCAGCAGAGAAGCAATCACATGGCAGAAAGGGATTACCTGATAAGTCAGTCAAAAGGCAATCAGATTGCAAAAGTGGAACAAATGTTAGAAGCATGTCTACAAAAGACCATGGAAACACTAAAGTACTACAAACTGCATATAGCTACAGAAAAAATTCAGACATGCCACTTTTCAATATTTAGGATATGAAGTATATCCTAAGATACTCACAGTACAAAAGCTTTCTTTAAGAACAGAGAAGTTGAACACCTTAAATGATTTCCAAAAATTAATAGGAGATATCCAATGGATGCGTTCAGTGTTAGGCTTAACTACCAATCAACTGCAACCTCTATATGACATTTTAAGGGGAGATAGTGCTTTAAATTCACCACACCAGCTTCCAAAAGAAGCACAAGAGGCTTTGAGAGAAGTTGAATTGGCTTAATCCAATGTGGTTAAAAGAGTCACTCAAAAACCCTTGGAAATATCAGTTTTTGCTACAAAAGAGGATAGCTCTGGAGGAAAAAGGGAGTTGTTTCTGGACCATACTTGAGGCTGCTCTCTGCAGGAAGGGAAGTCGGCTCTCTACAGGAAGAAGAATCTGTCCGAGAGATTTGAGTTGACACAGCAGATCTCCTCCCAGAGAGCGATTGGCAGCTTCTGGAGACAACAGCACATTACAGCATCCCTTACAAGTGGTTATCCAACCTCTGCTTCAAAGTAACCAGAAATGGAGTTGGGAAATGCTCCCACTATTTCCAAAAGCTATCCTTTTTATCCTCCCAGAGAATGGGCGTGGGATAATGCAAGGGCTTCTGGGAAGAATTACTTTAACCAATGAAGTTGCTCCTCCTAAGCATGCAAGCTCTTCCCCAGGAAAGGCCAGAACTAGATAATTGTCAGGTACGGACTTAGCACTTAGAAGGAACCTAATATCTCATTATCTCATTAGCACTTAGTAAGAACCTAACAGAAAAGAATGTATTGGGAGAAAGGGAAAGGAGAAAGAATGGTGCAAATTATCTTCCATAAAGAAAAAGGCAAGAAAAATATTTTATAGTGGAGGGCAGAGGGGAAGGAGGTGGAGAAGTAAGTGAACCTTATTCTCACCAGAACTGGCTCAAAGAAGAAATAACATATGCACTCAGTCTATAGAAATCTATCTTACCCTTCAGGAAGATAGGTGGGGATATGGAAAAGAAGGAGGATGATAAAAGTAAGAGCATATAGCATATCAAGGGGGGAGTGGTCTGTAGCAAAACACTTTTGAGGAAGAACAGGGTGAAAGAAAAGAGAATAAATGGGGGGAAATACACTTATCAATAATAATAGTAAAAAAATTTCAAAGCAAGTTTCACCGATAAGGACTCATTTCTAAAACAGAGGAAAGTGATTCAAATTTATTGTTTGGATTTATTCTTGTGAAAGCTTTTTAATTTTCAAAAGATATTCATGGATAATTTTTCAACATTAATCCTTGCAAAACCTTGTGTTCCAATTTTCCCCTTCTCCCTGTCCCATCCTCTAGATATCAAGTAATCCAATATATACCAAAAATGATAAAAATATGTTAAATCCAATATTTGCATACATTTTTATACAATTATCTTGGTGCACAAAAAAGCATTAAATCAAAAAAAATGAGAAAGAAAACAAAACACAAGCAAACAAAAAAAAAGTGTAAATGCTATTTTGTGATCCACACTCAATTTCCACAGTCCTCTGTGTAAATGGCTCTCTTCATCACAAGAACATTGAACTGGTCTAAATCATCTCATTGTTGAAAAGAGCCACTTCCATCACAATTAATCATTGTATAATCTTGTTGTTGCCCTGGTTCTGCTCATTTCACTTAACATCAGTTCATGTAAGTGATTTATAAATTTATAAAAAATAAGAACCATTGTCCATTTGATAATAATCCAAAGATATGATCTGTGTCCAAGGTCCTGTAAATTCATATATATCCTATGACTTAATAACACTACTACTAAGCATGAATACCAAAAGAGAGTCAGAAAAACAAAGGAAAATGACCTATATGTTAAAAAAAATATTGATAACAGTTCTCTTCTGAGGACAAAAAAAAATTGGAAATCGAAGGGATGCCCATCAAATGGGGAATGGATCAATAAACTGTGGTATGTGTTTATGATGGAATATTATCATTCTATGGGAAATGATAAACAGAATGCTCTCGGGGAAAAAAAAAAAACACTAGAAAGTCCTCCATGAACAAAGTGAAATATATTGTATATAAAACAATAATAACATTCTGGGATGACCAGCTGTAAATGATTTTGCTATTCTCAATAGTACAATCATCCATGACTACTGTGAATAACTTATGGCAAAAAATCCTTTCCATATCCAGAAAAGGAATTGATTGTGTCTGAATGCAGACTGAAGTATTCTCTCTTTCTCAATCTCTCTCTTTCTCTTTTAATTTAATTTTTCTTGAGGGTTTGATTATATTAAATTAAAGAGATTTGAAGAGAAGCAATAAACTGGGAAAACATTTTTACATCCAAAGGTTCTGATAAAGCCCTCATTTATAAAATATATAGAAAATTGACTCAAATTCATAAGAATTCAATATTTTCTTCAATTGATAAATGGTCAAAGGATATGAACGGACTATTTTCAGGTGAAGAAATTGAAATAATTTGTAGTCATATGAAAAGGTATTTTAAATCACTATTGATCATGACTGATGCCAGTTCCACTGATCTTGTGATGAAGAGAGCCATCTACACCCAGAAAGAGGAATGTGGGAACTCAATGTGGATCACAACATAACATTCTCTTTTTGCTATTGTTCACTTGCATTTTATTTTCTTACTTATTTACTTTTTTATCTTGTTTTACTTGTTTATCAAGAGAATTGTATAAATATGTTTACACATATTAGATTTAACATATGTTTTAACATATATAACATATATTGGATTGTTTGTCAACTAGGGAAGGGGGTGGAGGGAAGGAGGGGAAATCTGAAACACAAGGCTATGCAAGGGTCAATGTTGAAAAATTATGTGTGCATATGTTTTGAAAATAAAAAGCTTTAAAGAAAAGCAGTCTTTGAATTATGCAGAAACAGGAAAATGTTGAAGACAGTAAGAGAAATATTGCAAGATGAAAAACTGTGAATGACTTAAGCTATCCAATGATCCAAGACAATCCCACAAGACTCATGATAAAATGTTATCTGTCTTCAGAGAAAAAAAAAACAAACAAACAAACAAAAAAAAAAAAAACTGATATTTTCTGAATACAGACTGAAGCACACTAATAAATAAATAAATTACTATTGATCAGAGAAATGCAAATTAAGACAACTCTGAGATACTACTACATCCTATTTGGAATCTTCTGTGCATTTCAACTTCAAATTATCCATATTGAAATAATTTATATTTACCCACCAGAAGAACTGATCAAACTCCCAGAAATCCCATTCCCTTGAGAGAAAAAATTAATGAAAATCTATTTGCCCCTTTCATCTATCCTAGTATCATAGGCATTTCCACCTTAACCTATCATCTTATTTCCTTGTCTAATCTTTACAATGCCTAAATGTTGACTTCCAAACCAAATACAAATTCTTCAAATCTGACTTATCCATCTAATTACTAAGCAAATAACATTAATACATAATAAACTTGTTCAATCATGAACCCTTATACTTATATCCCTAATTCTATTTATTGCAACAACAAATCTCCTAGGCCTCCTTCCCTATTCATTCAATTCTACTACACAGTTCTCAATGAATCTTGGCATACCATCCCCCTTTGAATACGAACAGTAATAACAGGCTTTCACAATAAGCCTAAAGCCCATTTCTTGCCACAAGTTGCACCAATACCCCTAATCCCTATACAAATCATTTGAAACAATTAGCCTGCTTATTCAACCACTTGCCTTAGGAGTACCACTAACAGCTAATATCACTGTTGGTCACCTCATAATTCACTTCTCTTCCCTTCTCCTCTTTCTCTCTCTCTTTCAAAATAAAATGTGAGGCAAGTAGAAAAGACATGATTTCTATTAACTAATGAAAAAAATCTAGATTTTAAAGGGTTCTACAGATGTACACTAATTTCATGAATTTTCAGATGTGGTCACTTTATTGTTAATTTCCCCCTGATTGTTTTACCTTGTTACAAAATACTTTTCACAAATGAAAGTAATCTGTAAATACCTGTAATATAAAATATATTTATCAATGTAATATTTGCTTGAATTTATTCCTCAGTGACCAATATTGAACTTCTGAATGTTGTTCCCCAACCTCAATTTCCCATTTTAATTCCACTTTTCTTCCCCCTACTATGTCTTATTCTAGAGCAACACATCTCTTTTGCTTTTTGCAACACCTGCTCTATAATTAACAAACTCGTTATTCCACGGAAAAAAAAAATGAGGTTATTTACTGAGAGCTCTCTGCTTTCTTTGTCTCTCCTTATCTTACAACCCCAAGATGTTTTATGGCACTATGTTGTACATCACCCTCTGTCACATAAAAAATGTGTTTCCTCTCTGCCAATGCAAAAACTCTTCTACTTGCAATATAATGCCATTTCCTCTCATTTTCTACAACAGAATTTCTCCACTATCATACACATTATTTTAGCAATTTCTGTCATCTCTGTCTGGCTACTTAATGCTTCTCTGCTGCTATAAATGTTCTTATAGCTTCTTCCTTGTCAAAAAACTTTTACTGAGTTCATTCATTCTCAGCATCTTTTATTTTATATCTATCTCTTTTCCTTTTTTGTCTATACTCCTTAAGAAAGTCAACTGCAGTCCATCTTCTATTTATCTATCCATCTAGCCTAACTAATAAACTTCAGAGTTTTAGATGTCATCATCAGGATAACATATAAAAAGCTCTGTTTGGATTTAAAGCCCTTCTTAACCTGCCCTCTTTTAACTTTTGTAGTTTTCTTACACTTTACTCCTCTTGACTTACTGTACAATCCAATGATATTATTGATATTTGCACTTTCTTACATAAAACCCTTCATCTAAAGATGTTAATCTGTGCATTCTAATGGACTTTCCTTCATGTCAGGTACTCTCTTCCTCTTATCTCTAACTCCTTGCTTCCCTGACTCCTTCAAAGCCTCAGCCATAATTTCAACTTATGAAAGACCTTCTGGGTCTTCCTCAATTGTAAAAACTGCCTTTAGAGATTCCATCAAATATATGTATATATTTTATATATAACTAGCTGTTCATATATTCTTTTCTCCCCCACCCTGAGGAAGCTAGACTCTTAAACAAACATTTCCTACTTTATAATTCTAAGATTTGCCTTGTTGCTGGAACAATTACACATCTTTTTTGAAAACATTTGATTTTGCTATACCAATATACCTGTCATATTTTTAAAATTATGTTGATTTTCTTATTGTTATAGATATCTTAAAGTACAAGTGATGATTTACCTATTATCTCTATTATCTATTATAATTATTTATCTAATTATCTATATAATATATCATATTATTTATTATTATTATTATGTATATAATTATTTATATAATCTATTGTCTCTATCTACAAGAGAGTACTAGATTTTCAATCATAGCATCTTGATTCTAGTTTAAATTCTGATTCCCAAGTGACTTTGGACAACTCATTTCATCTCTGTTTCTGAATTACTTTATCAATAAAATGAGGCAGCTATATTAGATAGTGCTTTTGCCTCTAAGATCAATGATTCATTATCTCAGTGCCCTTTTAAAATGATATATATGTATACATATACATATGTATATGTGCATAGGGATATCTATTTAAATCATTCAGATACAAAACATCGGTTTTTTTTGTCTTTTAGTATTATCATGTCCTACTCTGAAGAGAAGCTGTTATTGCAGTCCTTTTTCTAAGTAGTTGGGATGACCTTTAGAGAGAGATTTTACTTTTGGTTATTTAAAATAAGTAATAAAATACCTTTAAATATAGTTGATTGTGGAGTACTTAAAAAGCAAATGACAATGGGTATGGGTATACATACATCTACATATGTATCTATTAATATATCTATATATATTGTGTACATTTCATTTGCTATATGAACTCCTTTGATTTTTTGTCCTGATGTAGAAATAGATAGATCACAGTAATATTTCTACATTCCCTTTTGGTACAATATAACAAAAGACACAATTCTACCTCAGGGGATAACTTTTAGCTCTAAATCTAAATCCTAAAAGCTACCTATTTCATGGCTTCAGTTCATATCTGGACCTTCCTTTTCTCCTCCTTCTTTTTCTCCTCCATTCCCTAAAGCTAAAACTTTTACATATGATGCTTTGTTCTCTTGTTAAAAACTTATCTCTTCTCCTTTAAAGGAAGCATAGTTTTCTATAACAATAATCAAATCACAGAGTGCCAGAACTGCAAAGGACTTAAACATCATATTCCAATTTCCTCAATTTTATTAGAGGAAATCTGAAAACTGAAAACTGAGGTGATTTAGCCTGGGTATCAAAGCTATTCTGTGAAATAACCAAGATTAGAACCTAGATTTGACCTATAGTTCAGAATCGTTTTCATTCTACAGGGGGATCTTTTTAAGAGCCTTAATTACATGGTCTCAAACTCTCAGTTAAAACAGAAGATAATTTATTGATTAAAATGACCATTACATAGTAACATTCTGGTGTCCACCTCCCCATTTTTTTTTTTCCTTTTAGTATTATCATGTCCCATTTTGAAGAGAAACTCTTTTTGTTCTCCTTTTTCTAAGTGGTCATGTTGATCACTAGAGACAAAGTTTTCTTTTGATTATTTGCAATGAACTATGTTATACCTTTAAATGCAGTTGATTTTTGAACTTTTTAAAAGGGAATGACAATCTCCAACGATGGCCTTTGAATATGTAATGTTTTCTTAATCCTCACCTATTAATTGCTTTTAAATACAGAGAACTACTTCCTAGACTCCCAATAACATTTCAAAATTTCTCCAGACAACAAAGACCCAGCCAGAACATGTCCTTTTCTTTGTAGCTGTTTTTCTAAAGGAAAAAGAAAAAAACAAAAACAAAAACAAAACAAAACAAACAAACAAAAAAACAACAACAATAAATGTAGATTCACTTCTAACATATTATCTCTACAACTCCTACCTGTATTTTGTTACCCTCCTTAGCAAAGTGCTCCTATTATGTAGCTTAGATTTAAGTATACTTTAAAAATAAATGTAGTCATGTACCATTCTCCTTGTTCACAATGACCATCTTTCTTGTTTCCTTAAATGACCTAGATTTTGTTCTTTTTTTAAAGATCTCCTTAGCCTGTTTGCTGCTTCTAAAATCTATTTAAACACCCTGGTCATGTGCTGCACTGACCTCCATTGCCATGAAATGTTAACCTTTTTTAATGAATGACTTCCTTTTCATTTAATATATCCTATTTAAGACTTTTTATATTCACCTGCTATCTCCAAACACTCAAACTTAGTAGCTCTTAATTAGAAGACTCTATCTTGAAATGTACAACTTTAGAAGTTTGTTTATTCTTATTCATGCAGAAGATATTAAGGAATTAAAAAATACTTATAATAGGAAGTCACTTGTTCCCAGTTACCTTTATTTTTCCTACATAGTTTCCTATATCTAAAATTATATTAAACTATAGAATATCATACAACAATGACTTTTTAAATAAGAAATATTTCTAGTCAATTTAGAGCAGTTTAACTTCACTTAGGGACTTATTATTTTCTCTCTTATTTAATAATATTTTTGCTAACAAATATGCAAAGAAAAGATAATAATAATATTTAATACCATTGCTTCAGTTATGTATTAAATTTAGAAAAGGGTTTTTACTTTGTTATGGGAAGACATACAGTGGCTATTAAAATTATAAATACATAAAGATAAAGACAAAATTCAAAATTAAATGATATTTTAGAATCTCAATATAGTGGTTTTTATAAGTATTCTAACTAAAATGTGTTTTATTAGAGCCTTTGGCAAGCTTATTAATCTGGAAGCATATTAATTCCTGTTATTCAAATGAAAAGACACAAAATAGTTGCATAATTTTATTACTTTTTGACATTCCTAGAACATTTTACCTAAATCTGAGTTTCTTTCTAAGTAAACCAATACTTTATTCTCCAATATTACAGTGCATTTATAAAGCCACATTTTTAGGAAGATAATATATTTATAGAGATTTGTAGTCAGTGTTGTAGAACACATAATGTGAGTATTTGAAGAAAGAAAACATACCTATCACAAAAAGTTATATAGATAATATGTAAAATGAATGTGTAAAATGGGAGGTGGAGACAAGATAGAAAAGTAAAGGCAGGAAATCAACCAACCTCTCCCTCAGACTTCTCCATATTCCTTTAAATAATGACTATACATGACTATACATAATTTTTAGAGCATCAGGACATCTACAAGAAGGACTAGAACACTTTCTAAACAAAGGCAACTTAGAGGGACAGAAAAAAAAAAAAGATCTGTGACACCAGGGTGGGAGTCCAGTGTGGATTCTTGGTATAGGGCATGCTAGTGCAGCCCCAGCCTCAGCCCTTGCCCCAACCTCTGCCCTAGCCCCAGATGCAACCAGTACCAGATCCAGCATCAGTAAGTGGGACCTAACATCACCAGGGCAGAAAAGAGTGCTTGTGATCAGGTTTCTTGAAGGATCTCTGAAAACAACTACATAAAACCCTAAACCTTGAAACAGTGCACCCTAGACCCTAGAAACAGAGCCCTACTTTAACAAAGACTTAAAACTTTGAATAGGCTGGGAAAATAAGCAGACAACAGAAAACATTTCTGACCAATGAAAAGCCATTATAGTGATGAGGAAGATCACCACACAGACTCAGAAGATAATAAGAAAGTCAAAGCTGCAATATTAAAAACCTCCAAGAAAAATAAGAATTGGGCTAAGTCCATAAAAGAACAAAAAGATTTTGAAAATCAAGCAAGAGAGATAGAGAGTTTAGAAAAAGAAAAGACATTAAAAAAAATAACTGATGAGCAGAAAATGCCTTAAAAAGCAAAATTGACTAATTGGGAAAAGAGTTACAAAAGCTCACTAAGGAAAAAAAATCCTTAAAAATTAAAAATGAGCAAATGGAAAATAATTACTTTATGAGAAATCAAGATATAATTAAGCAAAACAAACAAAAAAAATGAAATAGGTAATGTGGAAAGAATCCACTAAAAAGTACTAGAAACAATTCAAAAATTTAGTATATTTGTAGGATAAAAAATAAAATATTTGGGAGTCTACCTGTGAAAACAAAGTCAGGACCTATATTAAAACATTTACAAAGCACTTTCTACACAAATAAAGTCAAATCTAATCAATTGGAAGAATTTCAAATTCTCATGGGTGAGTTTAGTTAACACAATAAAAAATGACAGTTCTACCTAAATTAATCTATTTATTCTGTTTCATATCAATCAAATTCCCAAGACATTATTTTACAAAGCTATAAAAATAATGAAATTTATCTGAAAGAACAAAAGGTCAAGAACCTGAAGGGAATTAATGAACAAAAATGCAAATGAAGGTGACCTAACTGTTACAGACCCAAGACCATACTATAAAGCATCTGTCATCAGAACCATTTGGTACAGGCTAATAAATAGAATAGTTAATCACTGGAATATGTTAGGATCACATCACAATAGTCAATGAATATAGTAATCAAATGTTTAATAAACTCAAATTTGCTCTTTAGAATGGTTGGATTCATTCACAATTCCATTAACAATGTCCAAATTTTTCCACATCCCCTCCAACATTCATCATTCTTTTCCTGTTATCTTAGTCAATCTGAGAGGTGTGTAGTGGTATCTAAGAGTTGTTTTAATTTGTATTTCGTTGATCAATAAATATTTAGAGCACCTTTTCACAGGACTAGAAATAGTTTCAATTTCTTCATCTGAAAATTGTCTATTCATATGCTTTGACCATCTATCAATTGAAGAATGGCTTGAATTCTTATAAATTTGAGTCAATTCTCTCTCTATATATATTAGAAATTAGGCTTTATCAAAACTTTTGAATGTAAAAATGATTTCTCTCTTTATTACTTCTCTTGTAATTTTGTCTGCATTTGTTTTGTTTCTACAAAAAAAAATAATTAAATTTAATATAATCAATATTATCTACTTTGTATTCTATAATGATCTCCAGTTCTTTGGTCACAGATTCCTTCCTTCTCCTCAAATCTGAGAGGTAAACTATTCTATCTTCTTCCAATTTGCTTATAATATCACTGTGTCTAAAAATGAACTCATTTTAATGTTATCTTGGTATGCTGTGTTAGATGTGGGTCAATACCCACTTTCTGCCATATTAGTTTCCAATTTTCCAAGGAGTTTTTGTCAAATAGTGAGTTCTTATCACAGAAACTGGGGTTTTGGGGTTTGTCAATCCTAGTTTATTATATTAATTGACTATTTTGTCCAATGAACCTAACCTATTCCACTGACCAACTACAATATTTCTTAGCCAATAGCAAATTATTTTGATGATAACTGCTTTATAATATAGTTTTAGGTCTGACACAGTTAGGCCACCATCATTTGCATTTTTTCTTACTCTTGAAATTTTTGAGCTTTTATTCTTCCAGATAAACTTTGTTATTTTTTCTAGAGCTGTAAAATATTCTCTTGGGAGTCTGATTAGTATTGCACTAAATAAATAGATTAGTTTAGATAGTATTGCCATATTTATGATATTTTCTCAGACTATTCATGATACTTGATATTTTTCGAATTGATTAGACATGACTTTATTTGTGTGGAAGGTGCTTTGTAGTTGTGTTCTTATAATTCTTGACTTTCCCTTGGCAGAAAATTCCCAAATATTTTATATTATCAGCAGTTTATTTTTAATAGACTTTCTCTTTGTATTTC
Organism: Sminthopsis crassicaudata; assembly: GCF_048593235.1. Taxonomy (NCBI): domain Eukaryota; kingdom Metazoa; phylum Chordata; class Mammalia; order Dasyuromorphia; family Dasyuridae; genus Sminthopsis; species Sminthopsis crassicaudata. The sequence continues at coordinate 537,357,805 of NC_133617.1, forward strand.
TTGCTACTGGACTTTGTTGGAAATATATAAAGGTGCTGATAATTTATGTGGATTTATTGTGAATCCTGCAAATTTGTTAAAGTTGTGAATTGTTTCCAGAGTTTTTCAGTTCATTCTCTAAAGTTCTTTAACTATACCATCATCTAATCTGTAAAAAATGATAATTACCTGCTTTAATTCCTTTAATCTCTTTTTTTTCTCTTATTGCCAATTGACATTTTTAATAAAATATAGAATAGTAATGGTGACAGTGGGCAACCCTGTTTCACCTCTGATCTTATTAGGAATAGTTCTAGTTTGCCCTCATTACATATGATGCTTGCTGATGGTTTTAAACAGAGGCTACTGATTATTTTAAGTAAAACTCCATTTATTCCTATATTCTCTATTGTTTTTAATAGGAATGTGTGTTGGATTTTATCAAATGTTTTTTCTGCATCTATCAAGATAACCATATGATTTTTCTTACTTTTGTTCATCGATATATTTAATTATGCTACTAGTGTTTTTTTTGGTTTTTTTTGTTTATTTTTTTCCCCCTAATATTGAACCAGCCCTGAATTCCTGGCATAAATCCTATTTTGTCATGATTTATTATCCTGGGGATGACAGTGAACTAATCTTGCAAATTTGCAGAAATAATTTGAGTAATAAAATATTAAAATCTGGTAAATCACAATCAGTGGTAGTATAGTTGAGCAAGGAATTTGAGAATGAAAGATAATGTGTAATTTACTTCATTCGGCGAGAGATTGAGACATATCAGGGAGAAGAGTGAAGTCAGTATAGAAATGATGAAGCAAGAAAGAACTGAGGGATGCAGAGATCAGATGTCATTGTGAAAATGAAGAAAACTTAGAATTTATAAGTGAAAAAAGATTGAATTTTAAGAGATTATGATAAGATCAGATTCCAAATTTTTTTAATATAATTTATTAATTTTATAATTGTAATTTTTTTTGACAGTACATATGGATGGGCAATTTCTTTTACAACATTATATCCCTTGTTCACTTTTCCAAATTTTCCCCTCCCTCACTCTACTCCCTCCCCTAGAGAACAGGAAATCCCATATATATTAAATGTGTTACAGTATAACCTAGATACAATATATGTGTGTAAAACCAAATTTCTTGTTGCATGGTAAGAATTAGATTCCGAAGGTATAAGTAACCTGGGTAGAAAGACAATAGTGCAAACATTTTACATTCCTTTCCTAGTGTTCCTTCTCTGGGTGTAGCTGTTTCTGTCCATCATTGATCAACTGGAACTGAATTAGATCTTCTTTAAGTTGAAGATATCCACTTTAATCCACATAATTGGATTATGGAAATTGTGTAGATTGGGGGAAAAAAAAGTGATGGGTGGGAGATAAAGGTATTTGAAGAATATAAATAGATATATTAAAACAAGATATATTCTTACTCTGCTGTAAACCCATATTAGGAAGGCATATGAAAGAATAGACAGTAATAAAAATTGTGGCCTATAAGGCAATGTTATTTAGAGGGAGCTAGATTTCAATAACTTCCAGGATGAGGAAAGAGTGAGAAAAAAACACATTTAAGATGAGACAAAGTCTGTTTATTATACATGACAATACTGTTGAAAAACTGTCAGGAACAATGCTTTATGAACATGTTATCTTTTTTGTCTGTAATGGTTTAAGTACAAGCACTTTTTAAAAATCTTTAAATTGTTTCTTTTGTAGTTATGCAGTTTTCTGTTGTACCAAAACTTTAAAGTGACTGGATACAGGTATGAGAAATCAATCAAATATTTTTGGCTCTGGCTATTTTGTTTGAAGATTTCATTTTTAAGCAGTCAGATTGAGGAAAATTCATTTTCAAACAATTGTAAACAATTGGTATTTAGTAAAACTGGGAAGAAATAGAGATAATGTTGGGATTATTCATTTCCACTGACATCACATAGCTTTAAAAAAGCTCCTTTAATGTTTCTTGATTTATTAAAAACTTGTAATTGATTTAGTCCTGATAGTAAAAGATTCAAATATTATCATTTGTAATGCATTTAAATGTACTTTAACTAAAACATTTTCTAATTTTTCATATTAGAATATGTTTTTTAACTAAGAAAAAAAATCAGTAATCATTTTACTTTAATTTTGTCCAAACCATTTAAATTTGTCTAAATATCTTTGCATAGGGGAAAGAAACTCTTCAAAAATAGATTTTTATCTCAATAAGGACATATGGCTTCTATTTATCCCACTAAAAAATGATTATATTTGTTCCACCAAAAGAACATACACTTCATGTCATAACTGAAAATTTTGGGGAAAAGTTCCAAATATTGATTATTCATTTTTCAGTAATGTTACAAAATCATGTTACCAGTTTGTCCCATTAGTATAATTACTTAGTAAAATAAAGATGCATACAGATACTTACAGTGAAATGAGTCATATAGTATTTCATTTTATTCAGTGACTCACAGATTAAAATAGATGAAGAAAATATTAATGTATTTTCTATTTTAAGGTTGTGGAACTGCCATTTCTCAGGAACATTCCATTCTAGTATAATTATTCCTTTCCATTTTCAATGATTAACAAAGAACTATTAGGATCTTCTTGTTAAATGATGATGTGAAGTATCCTACAAGTCCCACTAGAAGGTATTAGCACAAATATGCTAATAAAGTTCTATATAATTATTAAAGGCTAAATAGTATTTTGACTATGACATTTCTGGATATTTTATGTTTCAATTTTCTTTCAGCAAATAATAAAACAGCACTTCCTACAGATTCAAGTGTTGCCATTAGGCTGGAAATTAATTCTTTCACCTTCTTTTCTTACTGACCAGGTAGAAAATACCAAGAAAACTAACTACTCCTTTTGCCACTACTAAGAACACCTGCAACATTTTTTTGGTTTTAATTCTTGTGTAGTTATTGCATGGATGAAAGAGCTTACTGGTACATCTTTTTTTTTTTTTTTTTTTTTTTTTTTTTTTTTGACATTTTTCTTTTAGGGCCTGACATATAGTAAACCTTATTATTATTATTATTATTATTATTTATTTTTATTTACACATTTTGGCTAGGGAGCTATGGACATTGTCAATGTAGTTCCATTGCCAATGTGCTATCTGCTTATCACTTCCCATAGAACAAAATATTCTGTGGCAATCATATACTACAATTTGTTGTCTGTTGTCATCCCTCAATTGATGAAAATCCCCTCACTTTCCAATTATTTACCCTGAGAAGAGTGTTGTTATAAACATTATATATATGTAGATGTCCTGGAAATGAATTTTTTTTTTTTTTTTTTTTGTGAAATGGATAATTTTCCAGTGTTCCTGATGAACAACTCAAAGTAGTAACTTTGAAATGACAACAACATTGCAATGACAGAGATAAATGCAAACAAATTTAAGCACATGGAAGGTGCTAAAAAATAATAAAGTAATTATATTTTAATAGGAAGAAGAGAAATTTGTTCCTTCAAAGTTATACTTTTTTCAAAATTTAAAGAAGGAAAGAAAAGTGACAACTATGTGGATCTGATAAGGATTTATTCTGTTTTATTGATTTGGGAAAAGTAAAAATAAGTGAAGTGTAAGTTTGGGAGAAAACACTTTTTGTATAATTGAATTAGAGAAGAAATGTCTACAAAATTGTAAGGGATGGGAGAGCAAGGATCTTAGGAAACTATCTGAATTGTAGAAAGAGGTCTTAAACACATATACATAGGGTATAGAAATTCATTAAAGCCAACAAAGAAAGTGATATGGAAAGAGGGGTTGAAAACTGATGGCAGAATTGGATCAAAATAGATAGGAGCAAAACCAACATCAGATCTAAACAACTGATCACAAAAGGGAAAAAAAAATAGAAAGAAAAAAGTGGAAGAAATAGAGATTGAAGTCTGACCTTGAAAAAGAGAGAAGGAAGTAGAAATAGACAGCTAAAATATATACCGGGGAAACTCTGAAATTAAAGGCACCATAGGTAATAAAATTTCAGTATATACATCAATATATATTCATAACATAGCATGGACTTAAATGACAATCCCAATAATAGGGATAAAGAGAAAACAAATCTAATAGTTTGTGATGTCTGTGTACTTCTTTTAAACCTAGATCTAGAACTATTTAAATTCTGACAAAAAGAAAAATGAGATAAAAATCAAGTACATGAATAGAATTTTGAAAAGGATACATATAATAGTTGTCTGGAAATCATTAAATATGTGCGTATATATATGCACATAAATCATTAAATATGTGCGTATATATATATATATACATATATATATATATATATATATATATATATATATACATATATATACATATATATGCTAAACATTTCAGCTGTTCATATTACCTTTATGAAACCTCTCTCTCTCTCTCTCTCTCTCTCTCTCTCTCTCTCTCTCTCTCTCTTTCTCTCTCACTCTCTCTTTCTCTCTCTTGACACCTTCTATACAGAGAAAAAGCAGGTATCCAACCCCAAGGAGACTAACAGCAGAAAGTCTCCAGATAACACCCTAAAGGGGAATGATACCTGCCCCCCATCACATAACTCTTTCCTAGAAGTGACTATTAAAAAGTTAAGAGAGTTTGAAGAAAAATGGCGAAAGGAAAGAGAAGCTATGATAGAGAATAACAATGTCCTGAAATTTGACTTGGAAAAAATAAAGAATTCACAGGGGTTCAGGGAAACAAAATTTGTGAATTAGAAATGGTTAAAAAGTCACGTCACAGGAAAGTAGGATTTGTGAATTGGAAAAAGAAAATAACTCACTAAAAAAAAAAAAAAGTAATGAAATGGAAAAAAATTCAACATAGCAAAATAATTCATTTAAAAACTCAATTAGGCATATACAAAAAGAACTAAAAAATGTGAATGAAGAAAATAACTCATTAAAAATCAGGACTGAACAAATAGAAATGAATGATTCATAGAGAAACCAAGAATCAATCAAACAAAAAAAAAAAAAGAAAAGCTGGAGAACAACGTCAAATACTTACTGGGAAAATCTATAGACCCAGAAAATAGATCTAGGAGAGATAATCTGAGGATCATTGGACTTCCTGAAAACTATGGTCAAAAAAAGAGCCTATATTCTATTTTACAGGAAATCATCAAAGAGAACTGTCCAGAGATAATAGAAACAAGGGAAAATAGGTGTTGAAAGAATTCATCAAACATCAAACAAAATAAGAACTCCATTGAACATTGTGGCTAAGCTGCAGAACTACCAACTAGGAAAAAACAATTCAAATATCAAGGTGCCACAATAAGGGTCACTCAAGATCTGCCTGCCTCCACATTAAAAGATCAAAGGGCCTGGAACCTGATATTCTGAAAGGCAAAAGAACAAGGATTGCAACCAAGAATAAACTACCCAGCTAAGTTTAGCATTTTCTTCCATGGAAGAAGATGGTCATTTAATGAAACAGAGGAATTCCATTTGTTTCTAAGGAAAAAAAAAAAAAAAACAGACTTAAACAAAAAAAAATTTGCTCTACATCCACAAGACTGAAGAGAAGCAGAAAAAGGTAAAAACAACTTTTGAGAACTGTATCTCTGTTTTGGATATACAGAAAGTCCACATGGATAATTTTATTTTACTGATATAATATTTTTAAAAAGGGGGGAAGTAGTAGAGGGAGGGGGATAGTATCAGAAAAAGGACAAGGAGAGATAAAAAGAGGGAAACTACATCCCAGGAAGAGGAATAGAAAATCTACCAAATCTGAGGGAATTTAGAGAGTGGGAGAAACATTGTGTGAATCTTACTCTCATCAGAGTAGGCCCAAAGAGTAAATAATTGACATATTTGTTTTTCAGAGAATTCTCTCTTACCTCATTAAAAGGGCGGAGAGGAAAAGGGAAAAGGAAAAAGGGAATAAGGGAAGGGTACAAGAAAAGGGAAGGGACTTAAAAGGAGGGGGGAGGGATACTAAAAAGGGAGGGCTGTGCATCACAAGTGGGGTCTATAAATTAAATACTGGGGAAGGGGCTCAGGGGGGTCAAGGGGAAAAAAAAGCATAATCAGGGGATAATATGATGGCATGAAATACAGAATTAGTAATTTTAACTGTAAATGTGAATGGGATGAACTCTCCCATTAAACAGAGGCAGATAGAAGAATGGATCAAAAGTCAGAACCCTACAATATGCTGTTTACACGAACCACACTTAAAGCAGGGAGATACATACAGAGTAAAGGTAAAAGGTTGGAGCAGAATCTATTATGCTTCAGGTAAAGCCAAAAAAGCAGGGGTTGCCATCCTTATCTCAGATAAAGCAAAAGCAGAAATTGATCTAATTAAAACAGAGAAGGAAGGAAACTATATCCAAATAAAAGGTAGCATAGACAATGAAGCCATAGCAAAACTAAACATATATGCACCAAGTGGTATAACATCTAACTTCCTAAAGGAAAAGTTAAGAGAGTTGCAAGAAGAAATATACACCAAAACTATAATAGTGGGAGATCTCAACCTTGCTCTCTCAGAATTAGATAAATCAAACCACAAAACAAATAAGAAAGAAATTAAAGAGGTAAATAGAACATTAAAAAAAAACTAGGTATGATAGACCTTTGGAGAAAACTGAATGGAGATAGAAAGGAATATACTTTCTTCTCACCAGTTCATGGAACCTATACAAAAATTGACCATACATTAGGACATAAAGATCTCAAAATTAAATGCAGGAAGGCAGAAATAGTAAATGCCTTCTTTTCAGATCACAATGCAATAAAAACTACATTCAATAAGAAGTTAGGGGTAAATAGACCAAAAAGTAATTGGAAACTGAATAATCTCATCTTAAAGAATGACTGGGTGAAACAGCAAATTATAGAAACAATTAATAATTTCACCCAAGGTAATGACAACAATGAAACATCATACCACAATTTGTGGGATGCAGCTAAAGCAGTAATAAGGGGAAATTTTATATCTTTAGAAGCTTACTTGAAGGAAATAGATAAAGAGAAGATCAATGAATTGGGCCTACAACTTAAAAAGGTAGAAAAAGACCAAATTAAAACCCCCAACCTTTAACTAAACTTGAAATACTAAAATTAAAAGGAGAAATCAATACTATTGAAACTAAAAAAAAAACAAAAAACTTTTGAATTAATAAATAAAACCAAGAGTTAGTTTTATGAAAAAGCCAATAAAATAGATAAACCTTTGGTAAATCTGATCAGAAAAAAGGAAAGAGTAAAATCAAATTGTTAATCTTAAAAATGAAAAGGGGCAACTTTCCACAAATTAAGAGGAAATTAGAGAAATAATGAGTTACTTTACCCAACTTTATGCCAATAAATTTGATAACTTAAGTAAAATGGATGACTACTTTTAAAAATAAAGGCTTCCTAGATGAATAGAGGAGGAGGTAAACTGCTTAAATTGTCCCATTTCAGAAAAAGAAATAGAACAAGCTATTAATTGACTCACCAGGAAAAAAATCCCCAGTACCAGATGGATTTACATGTGAATTCTACCAAACATTTAAAGAACAATTAGCCCCAATGCTATATAAACTATTTGAAAAATAGGGGATGAAGGAATCCTACCAAACTCCTTTTATAGTACAGACATGGTACTGATACCTAAACCAGGTCGATCGAAAACTGAGAAAGAAAATTATAGACCAATTTCCTTAATGAATATTGATGCTAAAATCTTAAATAAGATATTAGCAAAAAGACTTCAGAAAATCATCCCCAGCATAATAAACCATGATCAAGTAGGATTTATACCAGGAATGCAGGGCTGGTTTAATATTAGGAATGCTATTAGTATAATGGACCATATTAATAATCAAATTAATAAAAATCATATGATCATCTCAGTAGATGCAGAAAAAAGCTTTTGATAAAATACAACATCCATTCCTACTAAAAAACACTTGAGAGTATAGGAATAAATTGACTATTGCTGAAAATAATCAGGAGCATATATTTAAAACCGTCAGTAAACATCATATGTAATGGGGATAAACTGGAACCTTTCCCAGTAAGATCAAGAGTGAAACACTTTTGCTCACTATCACCATTACTATTCAATATTGTACTAGAAGTGCTAGCCTCGGCAATAAGAGCCGAGAAAGAGATTCAAAGAATAAGAGCAGGTAGTGAGGAAATCAAACTATCACTCTTTGCAGACTATATTATGGTATTCTTAGAGAACCCCAGAGATTCTAATAAAAAGTTATTAGAAATAATTCACAACTGTAGCAAAGTTGCTGGATACAAAATAAATCCACATAAATCCTCAGCATTTTTATACATCACCAACAAAATGCAACAGCAAGAGATACAAAGAGAAATTCCATTCAAAACAAATGTTGAGAGTGTAAAATATTTGGGAATCCATCTACCAAAGAAAGGCAGGAATTATATGACCAAAATTACAAAATACTTGCCACAAAAATAAAGTCAGATTTAAATAATTGAAAAGACATTCAGTGCTCTTGGACAGGCCAAGTGAATATAATAAAGATGACAATACTCCCCAAACTAATCTATATATTTAGTGCTATACCAATCAGACTCCCAAGGAACTATTTTAATGACCTAGAAAAAAATAACAACAAAATTCATATGGAAGAATAAAAGGTTGAGAATTTCATGGGAATCAATGAAAAAAAAAAGTCAGATGAAAGTGGTCTAGGTGTACCTGACCTAAAGCTATATTATAATGCAGTAGTCTCCAAAACCATTTGGTATTGGCTAAGAAATAGACCGGTCAATCAGTGGAACACATTAGATACAAAGGGCAAAAAAGGGCACAACTATAGCAATCTAGTGTTTGACAAACCCAAAGATACCAACATCTGCGATAAAAATTCATTATTTGAAAAAAAATGTTGGGAAAACTGGAAATTAGTATGGCAGAAATTAGATATGGATCCACACTTAACACAATATACCAAGATAAGATCAAAATGGGTCCATGATTTAGGCATAAAGAATGAGACTATAAATAGTTTAGAGGAACAGAGGATAGTCTACCTCTCAGACCTGTCTAGGAGGAAAGGAGGAGGACTAGAGGTCATTATTGATCACAAAATAGAAGATTTTGATTACATCAAAGTAAAAAGTTTCTGTACAAACAAAACTAATGCAAACAAGATTAGAAGGGAAGTAACAAATTGGGAAAATATTTTTATAATTAAATGTTCTGATAAAGGCCTCATTTCCAAAATATATAGAGAACTGACCCTAATTCATAAGAAATCAAACCATTTTCCATTTGATAAATGGTCAAAGGATATGAATAGACAATTCTCAGATGATGAAATTGAAACTATATCCACTCATATGAAAGTGTTCCAAATCACTACTGATCAGAGAAATCCTAATTAAGACAACTCTGAAATACCACTACACACATGTCAGATTGGCTAAAATGACAGGAACAAATAATGATGTATGTTGGAGGGGATGTGGAAAAACTGGGACACTAATAAATTGTTGGTGGAGTTGTGAAAGAATCCGGCCATTCTGGAGAGCAATTTGGAACTATGCCCAAAAAGTTATCAAACTGTGCATACCCTTTGATCCAGCAGTGCTACTACTGGGCTTATATCCCAAAGAAATACTAAAGAGGGGAAAGGGACCTGTATGTGCCAAAATGTTTGTGGCAGCTCTTTTTGTAGTGGCTAGAAACTGGAAAATGAATGGATGTCCACCAATTGGAGAATGGTTGGGTAAATTATGTTATATGAAGGTTATGGAATATTATTGCTCTGTAAGAAATGACCAGCAGGAGGAATACAGAGAGGCCTGGAGAGACTTAAACCAACTGATGCTGAGTGTAATGAGCTGAACCAGAAGATCACTACACACTTCAACAATAATACTGTATGAAGATGTATTCTGATGGAAGTGGATATCTTCAACATAAAGAAGATCCAACTCACTTCTACCTGATCAATGATGGTCAGAAACAACTACACCCAGAGAAGGGACACTGGCAATTGAATGTAAATTGTTAGCACTACTGTCTATCTACCCAGGTTACTTATACCTTTGAAATCTAATACTTAATGTGCAACAAGAAAATGGTATTTACACACATATATTGTATCTAGGTTTAATGTAACACATGTAAAATGTATGGAATTGCCTGTCATCTAGAGGGAGTAGAGGGAGTGTGGGGAAAATTTGGAAAAATGAATACAAGGGATAATGTTATAAAAAAAAATACTCATGCGTATGAGTACTGTCAATTTTCTTTTTATAATGTTGCATGGAAAAGAGTTGCACATAATAGTCTTTTTAAAAAAATAATTAATTAAACTTATTTTTACAAAAAATTTATGCATAGGTAATTTTCCAGCATTGACAATTGCAAAACCTTTTGTTTCAACTTTTGCCCTCCTTTTCCCTCTCTTCCCCCCAATGGTAGTTGACCAATACATGTTAAATATGTTAATATGTATTATATATAATATAATAATTATTACATGTAATATGATACATAAATATGTTAAATATGTGTACATATACACAATATATGTATACATGTCCAAACAGTTATTTTGTCGTACAAAAAGAATTGGGCTTTGAAACAGTGTACAATTAGCCTGTGAAGGAAATAAAAAATGTAGGCAGACAAAAATATAGGGATTGGGAATTCTATGCAGTGGTTCATAGTCAACTCTCAGAGTTCTTTCTCTGGGTGTAACTGGTACAGTTCATTACTGCTCTAGAACAATGCATAGAATGCTTAATGCATAGAATAGACAGACTTGATGAAGTCCCTCTGCATCATCAAAAGGAATTCCGATCAATAAGACCATAGATTCATTCAAGTAAATTAATTCTGTTGTAATTGTAGTCTGAATTTTTTTAAAAAATTATTATGTCATGTAAAATAGAGCAAAAAAAAGGATTAATAGCAAAAATAATGTTATAGCCACAAAACTCAAAAACCTTCATTAATAAATTTTAATAAAATAATAATTCCAGGCAGAGTAACCATAGATAAGGGCAAATGATTATAGACAAGAGCCTATGGACCAAAAAAAGTGTAACAGGAAAATAAACCTGCTTTTGAATGGATGTCCACAAATAATTCAAACTCATCATATCTAAAGCATGACATCAATTTTTCTTCTCATTCTTTTTTTTTTTTTTTAACTTAATTTTATTTGTTGAGGGCATCATAATCTGGACAATAATCAGTTTCATGAATTCAAAGAGATCCTTGAGTTTTTCTCCTCCTCTACCTTCCATAACTGGTCATTAGACACATTTTGTTGATTCTACCATACTTTTTATGCTTACTCTGCTACCCATTCATATAGCCATCATTAAACTTCAGTTCCTGGTCACCTTGAATAACTTTATCATCCACCTTCTAGTTGGTCCACCTACCTTGCTCTTCCTTATTTCATATATCCTTCCCACAATGGGAAATTACTTTCCTAAAATATAAATTTAATAGTGTAGCTAGCCTATTGACTAAACTGTAGTGAATTCCTAGAGTCATTAGGATATTATACAAGCATATTAGTCTCATATTTAAAACCTTTACAATTTGACTTTAGATAACTTTCATAATCCATAGTTTCCTGCAATGCTCAGCTCATCTATACAGCTTCTTTCTTACCATGCCAACTGCTAATGTTTATTCTTCCTAAAATTTACTATATTTTACTTTCTAATTTGTTTATTTGTGTACATGTTTTCCCAGTTAAAAGCCAAGCTTTTTAGAGTCTTTTTTGTTTGTCTTAATATTCCCAAAATCCAGTGCAATACTTGACACTAAAAGCATGCTTTTTTTTTATTTTCCAAGTAATCTCATATCAGAAGTATATATATATATATATATATATATATATGTGTGTGTGTGTGTGTGTGTGTGTGTGTGTGTGTGTGTGTGTATGTGTGTGTGTTTGAAATTTTTTTTGCAGTGATGATTTTATGTTTTAAATTGTTGTTAATATCTAAATATTATATATTACCTAGGTTGGTTCCCTACACACACACACAAAAACCAGTATTGACTAAACATGGGGTTGTTAAAACTAATTATAAGTAAACACAATTGTGACCTTGGCACTATTATGTTTGGCACCCTTCTTTTATCTTTCCTTTCAGTGTCCTTCTCCATTTTATATGTCCTTTTAAAGATAACTCTGGTGATTCTAATTCTTTTAGTCTAAATAGTTCTGACTATTAATTATACAATAAGTTTCTCAGATGGATATTTACATATTAATATAGGCTCTTAAGTAATTCTTTTAAGGCTTAAGGTCCTAAATAATTTCATTTCAATGGGTGCCTAAGGAGAGTTAATGAAGTAATTATGTGAACTTCTAAATACTTCTTAAATCCCAGAGACTGAACTGACTACTTGACCCTACTTTAGGTTCCAAATTTAACCTGAGATCATAACAGTCTTACCTATTAAAAATAATTTTCCTTTCCTAAATTGGATTGTCAGGTCTTTTATTCCAGTTATGGGACATTAGAAAGCAATGTGAATTTAGATGGTACTTAATTCAAACCCATTATTTTATAGGTAAGTAAACTAAGAACTAGAAAAAGGGATGGTCTACTACAAGTTCATACAATAGCCAGCAAAAAAGAAAAAAAAAAAAATATATATATATATATTCTTTTGCGTTAGTTTCTGGAAATTTTCTGTGTCATTTTATAATTTTCCATCTCTTCTAATTTCTGTATATTTCTACATTTTCTTAATTTTTTGATTATTACTTTAAAATTCAGATGGAAGACTCTGTGATGGTACTTTAATTTATATACTCCTAATTCATCCACCAGTCATAAAGGACATATAATTGAAATCCTATCTATGGAATTTTCTTGGACATTAGAAATTATTTCCCATGACAAGCAAGTGACATAGATCATATACACAGTTCAAAGAACACGAATACATTAGCAATAAAAATAGTCTAAACTTGCACTTATAGAAAAACAGTTCAAATAAAATACAAGATCTGAATGTATGCCACAGTATACATTTTATATTATGTAAAGTTTGACTGGCAAAAAATAGAACTGGCACTTTGAAAGAAGCACAGAAGTATATTAGAACATGTGTATGGAATTCCTTCAAAGCTGGAAAAAGTATAGAATCATTATGAATTATTATTGGAAATGATTCAAAAAGGAAGCTAATAATAGGAATATATTAGCTCACCTGGCCAGAAAATAACTGAACTATGAAATCAAATATATTAATAGCCCACTTTAATTAGTGATATTAATAGGTGTACTTACAATAAATTGGGTAGAGAGGACATTTGCTTAATTAACCTCTTGAGTATCACAGAACAAACTGTGAAGCAATATATTGTTATTTTAGGTTTTTTTATTTTTTTGGCCAAATTTAGAATTTGCTCAAAACTTTTAAATTCTAGCTTACATTTTATTTTGGTAGATAATGATTTTCATTTCATGCTAATTAACACCAAGCTTATCACTTTAGGAAAAATGTCTACTGGAGATCACATAAGCCACATTTTTAAAAAATTATCTATACTTTAACCAAGTCATAAATTGATATGTAACATCTTTAAACAATATTTGTTAAGCAATGTTGATAAATGTGTTATACAATGTAGTACTTCAGAGATAAACATGCCTTTTATAAAACAAAATGAATTATATATAGCAAATTTCATTTTAAACTTTGCTACAAGCAGGAAATTCTTGACATTTTGCAGCTTTCTACAACCATAATATCTTACATTTATAAAGAGATGTGAGGGGAAGAAGAATGTCTTTTCACATCTTTTTCTTCTTATGTGGAAACTTAGTCATGAAAACTTAACAGTACTTGGTTGAAGTTGTTGCCGTTTCTATTCTTTCCAGTGATAGTGGTAGAAAATAAAAAGGCAAATCACAATCATAGCTCTTTAAAAAGGATTATATTTTTGAACTTTTTTTCATTCAAAAAGAGATTCAAAAAGATTAGTTAAATAGTATGTCCATAATCAAACATTCCAGATCTCAAGTTAATCAAACCTCATTTTTATTTCTATTTGTGATTTTATTCAGACAGCTGCATAAAACTTTTTTTTTTTTTCACTTTTCTTGTCTCATCTTTCTCTCCCTGGTCAAAATGCAACTGTTCACTATCCCATTGCCCAAAGATGCAGGTACTCAAGATTCCTGCTAGTTTATCCAGTAAATTAACTCTTATTAATAAAATAATGATCAAGTAAATGAATAAACAAATGTTTGTTTCTCTTAAAAAATGAGCATTTTTAAAGAGAGTTGTCTGGAACAAAGTCGATTCAAAAAAAAGGAGCTTTACATCTGAAGTCATGCGGTCCTATAAGAAAAGACTAGAATGCAGGGAGGAAAGAAAAGCAGTTTTATGTGAGAATCACTCAATCAACCAATCTTCAATCATCAATAATGCATTTGTTAAGCAGCAGTTATCTGCTAGAGAGGTGTTAAAATCCTGAGAATTATGGTTTTAAATCTGTCCTACTCTTTTTGATCCTAATTGGGTTTTTCTTGCTAAAGATGCTGGAACAGTTTGATATTTTCTCTTTGAGATAATTTTACAAATACAGAAACTGAAGCAGAATTAAGTGACTTACAGTCACATTGTAAATAAGGTTCTGAGGCCAGATTTGAAGCCAGGAAGATAAGTCTTCCTAACTCTAGGCCAGTATTTTATTCACTCTACCACTTAGCAGCCCTAAGTACTGAGAATACTAAGATATAAATAAAATATTCTTAACTCATAAGGAACATACATTCTTTTGGAGACAATACGTATATTTTCAACATTTTCCTAGAGTTCAGCATTACAAAGACAAAAAGGATTAGGTTGTATCCATGGGTTTATTCCTCCTAAGAAGGGGGAAGGAAAAAAAAAAGTAAAAACAACAATAACAAAAAGTCAGGTGGTAGGATAGGATAATCACAGAGTAGCTTTACCACCTATAGTTGTGAAAAATTTGGCAACAGTAAAAGGTTTCTGAATATGCAATGACTAAAATTCAATTTAAATCAAATGTGTAATGAATCCTAATGTATCTAGAAGTACTTACCCATGTTGCATCTATGTGACTTTACTGCAACTTTAGTACTGGGCACACAATATGCACACTTTGTTCAATGCATGTCATCAAGGCATGCAATAATGATTCGGAATGTTTTCAGAATCATCTCAGCTAGAAATTGTGACTACTGTATGTTATGAATTGCAGTGTTTTTACTGTACATACAAAGTTTCTGCTCTCACAAACAAATTTTTAGTATTTCCTATATCCCTATAGTCAGCATATATCACCTTAGTATACCTTTGGGTTTTATTGTATTATAATATTTGATTTTAAAAATTACTGTTATTTTTTTCTGTTATAGAAACATAAGTGTTTAATTGCATCAAGTAAAGACAAAAGCCTTTTAATATTTATCCACCATCACCACTGTATGTGTATGTAAATGTGAACAACACTTTTTCAAAAAACAAATTAAGCAAAATGAAAGTAATTTCATAAACTAAAGCTAGCACTTATTTGAGAAATTATTGGAAACATTTATTTATATTTTAGAACATATTTTTCAGCCATTGATAAACAGACATATTTAGACAAAAAAGTTTAAAATACTGAGGATGATGTGGTAAAATTGTAGTACATGTAAATTGAAAAGAAAAAATAAGTGGACTTATTTTTGCACTGTGGATTTACTTCTAATAATAATGATGGTGTGGAAAAATCTCTTTGTTTAATTTGTAATGAAGTTTTGACTGTAAAGAACAGGAAACCAGTAAAATTCAAATTATATTATCATACCAAGCATGTAATATATTTCAATAATTCAGAGATATTTTCAATGACTTTTAAATCTTCAAATAAAGAAAAACAATGTTTTAATAAATTTGATACTCTTTTACTTTTCATCTTATGAAACTTGTGTTTACTTTTGCCTGTTATGAAACTTATTGAATTGAAAAAAATTTAAAATCTCTATGTGATAGGTCTTATGCTATTTGCTCTTGTTAAAATTTCAGAAAGAAGTTCATGGATAAATGAAAATAAAATTCTTAAATTCCTTTATCAAATGATACTTTTACCAAATATTTTCTGAATTTAGTAATGACCAATTCCAGCAGGTTATTACCAAGCTTAATTTGTAGTTCAGGTAAATGCAACAACTAATATGTCTAAGAAGACAGTTGTTACTTTATGTAAGATGTTTATGTTTATAAAGGAACAATATGTGAGGAAATACTGTTTTGTCATCCTTTGGAGGGGCACACAAGAAGGAAAGATATAAATATCTTCAAGCCAATAACTTTTTTTTCACAAAGGAAAGTTTACAGTGGGAAATAAAACATTGGAATCTGTACAGATGGTACTGGAACAAACATGGGAGAGAATAATGCATTTCCAGCAAAAATTAAAGCTGGTGCCCCAAATAGTCAAAGGATATTAACAGACAATTTTCAGATGATGAAATTAAAGCCATCTATAGTCATGTGAAAAAAAAGCTCTAACTCACTATTAGAGAAATGCAAATTAAAACAATCTGAAGTATTACCTCAAGCCTCTCAGACTGGTTAAAATGACAGGAAAAGATGCTAAATATTGAAGAGGATGTGGGAAAACTGGGACGCTAAAGCATTGTTGGTGGAACTGTGAAATGATCCAACTATTCTAGAGAGCAATCTAGAATTATGCCCGAAGGGCTATATAACTGTTCATATATTTTGACCCAGATGTATCATTACTAAAAATCATAAAGGAAGGAAAAGGACCCACATGTGCAAAAATGTTTGTAGCAGCTTTTTGTGGAAGCAAAAAATTGGAAATTGAGTAAATGGCCATCAAATGGGGAACAAGTTGTGGTATATAAAAGAAATGGAATATTATTGTTCTTTAAAAAAAAAATGAACAAGCTGATTTTATAAAAGCCTGGAAATATTTACATGCACTGATAGAGAGTGAAACAAGCAGAACCAAGAATACATTGTACATAATAATAACAATGTGTGACAATCAACTATGAAAGATTTGGTTCTTCTCAGTGTTTTAGTAATTCAAGGATTCCCAATAGACTTTGGACAGAAAATGCTATCTGCATCCAGAAAAAGAACTAAGGAGAGTGAATTTAAATCAACGTATGCTATGTTTAATTCTTCTTATTCTTCTTCTTTTTTTTTTTTTAGTTTTTTTTTTTTTTATTATAACTTTTTATTGACAGAATATATGCAAGGGTAATTTTTTACATTATCCCTACACTCACTTCTGTTCTGACTTTTCCCTTCCCTCCCTCCACCCCCTCCCCTAGATGTCAAGCAGTCTTATACATGTTAATTATGTTATAGTATATCTTAAATACAATATATGGTTGCAAAACTGAACAGTTTTCATGTTGCACAGGGAGAAAAGGATTCAGAAGGTAAAAATAACCTGGGAAGTAAAACAAAAGTGCAAACAGTTTACACTCATTTCCCAGTGTTCTTTTTCTGGATGTGGCTGATTCTGTTCATCGTAGATCAATTGGAAGTGAATTAGATTTTCTCTTTGTCGATGATATCCATTTCCATCAGAATACATCCTAATACAGTATTGTTGTCGATGTGTATAATGATCTCCTGGTTCTGCTCATTTCACTTAACATCAGTTCATGTAAATCTCTCCAAACCTCTCTGTATTGATCCTGTTTGTCATTTCTTACAGAAGAATAATATTCCATAACATTCATATACCATAATTACCCAGCCATTCTCCAATTGATGAGCATCCATTCATTTTCCAGTTTCTAGCCACTATGAAAAGGGCTGCCACAAACGTTTGGGCACATACAGGTCCTTTTCCTTTCTTTAGTATTTCTTTGGGATATAAGCCCAGTAGTAATTTTATTTTACTGGATCAAACGATATTCACAGTTGATAACGTTTTGGGCATAGTTCCAGATTGCTCTCCAGAATGATTGGATTTGTTGACAATTCCACCAGAAATGCATCAATGTCCCAGTTTTCCTGCATCCCCTCCAACATTCATCATTATGTTTTCCTGTCATCTTAGCCAATCTGACAGGTGTGTAATGGTATCTCAGAGTTGTCTTAATTTGCAGTTCTCTAATCAATAGTGATTTGGAACACTCTTTCATATAATTGAATTTCATCATCTCAAAATTGTCTCTTCATATCCTTTGACCATTTATCAATTGGAGCATGGCTTGACTTCTTATAAATCAGAGTCTATTCTCTATATATTTTGGAAATGAAGCCTTTATCAGAACCTTTAAGTGTAAAATGTTTTCTCAGTTTGTTGCTTCTTTTATAATTTTGTTTCCATTAGTTTTGTTTGTACAAAGGCTTTTTAGTTTGATGAAATCACAATGTTCTATTTTGTAATCAATAATGATCTCTAGTTCTTCTTTGTTCACAAAATCCTTCCTCCTCCATAAGTCTGAGAGGTAAACTATCCTATGTTGCTCTAATCTATTTATTATCTCATTCTTTATGCCTAAATCATGGACCCATTTTGATCTTATCTTGGTATATGGTGTTAAGTGTGGGTCCATGCCTAACTTCTGCCATACTAATTTCCAGTTTTCCCAGCAGTTTTTGTAAAATAGTGAATTCTTATTGCAAAAGTTAGGATCTCTGGGTTTGTCAAACAATAGATTGCTATAGTTATTGACTATTTTGTCCTGTGAACCTAACCTATTCCATTGATCAACTAGTCTATTTCTTAGCCAATACCGAATGGTTTTGGTGACTACTGATTTATAATATAGTTCTAGATCAAGTACAGCTAGGCCACCTTCATTTGATTTTTTTTTCATTACTTCCTTTGAAATTCTCTACCTTTTGTTTTTCCATATGAATTTTGTTGTTATTTTTTCTAGGTGATTAAAATAGTTTCTTGGGAGTCTGATTGGTATAGCACTAAATAAATAAATTATTTTAGGGAGTATTGTCATCTTGATTATATTCACTTGGTCTATCCAAGAGCACTTAATGTCTTTCCAATTATTTAAATCTGACTTTATTTTTTTGGCAAGTGTTTTAATTTTGCTCATATAATTCCTGACTTTCCTTTGGTAGATATATTACCAAATATTTTATACTATCAACTGTAATTTTAAATGGAATTTCTCTTTTTATCTCTTGCTGTTGGATTGTGTTGGTAATGTATAAAAATGCTGAGGATTTAATGTGGATTTATTTTGTATCCTGAAACTTTGCTAAAGTTCTGAATTATTTCTAATAGCTTTTTAGCAGTCTTTGGGGTTCTCTAAGTATACCATCATCTCATCTACAAAGAGTGATAATTTCATTTCCTCATTACCTACTCTTATTCCTCGAATCTCTTTCTCAGCTCTTATTGCCGAGGCTAGCATTTCTAGTACAATATTTAATAGTAATGGTGATAGTGAGCAACTTTGTTTCACTCCTGATCTTACTGGGAAAGGTTCCAGTTTATCCCCATTACATATGATGTTTACTGACGGTTTTAAATATATGTTCCTGACTATTTTCAGCAATAATCAATTTATTCCTATACTCTCAAGGGTTTTTAGTAGGAATGGATGTTGTATTTTATCAAATTTTTTTTTTCTGCATCTACTGAGATGATCATATGATTTTTATTAATTTGATTATTAATATGATCAATTATACTAATAGTTTTCCTAATATTAAACCAGCCCTGCATTCCTGGTATAAATCCTACTTGATCATGGCTTATTATCCTGGGGATGATTTTTTGTAGTCTTTTTACTAATATCTTATTTAAGATTTTAGCATCAATATTCATTGAAAAGATTGGTTTAAACTTTTCTTTCTCCATTTTCAACCTATCTGGTTTAGGTATCAGTACCATGTCTGTGTCATAAAAGGAATTTGGTAGGACTATTTCAATCCCTATTTTTTCAAATAGTTTACATAACATTGGGACTAATTTTTCTTTAAATGTTTGTTAGAATTCTCATGTGAATCCATCTGGTCCTGGGGATTTTTGCTTGTTCTATTTCTTTTTCTGAAATGAGACAATTTAAGCAATTTACTTCTTCCTATGTTAATCTGGGAAGTCAATATTTTTGGAAGTAGTCTTACTTAATAACTTAGGTTATCAAATTTATTGGCATAAAGTTGGACAAAGTAACTCATTATTGCTCTAATTTCCTCTTAATTTGTGGAATGTTGCCCCTTTTCATTTTTAAGATTAACAATTTGATTTTACTCTTTCCTTTTTCTGATCAGATTTACCAAAGGTTTATCTATTTTATTGTTTTTTTTTTTCATAAAACCAACTCTTAATTTTATTTATTAATTGAATAGTTTTTTTTTTTTTTTACTTTCATTATTATTAATTTCTCCTTTTAATTTTAGAATTTCAAGTTTAGTATTTGATTGGGGTTTTTTAATTTGGTGTTTTTCTAGCTTTTAAAGTTGCAAGCCCAATTCATTGATCTTCTCTTTATCTATTTTCTTCAAGTAAGCCTCCAAAGATATAAAATTTCCCCTTATTACATCTTTAGCTGCATCTCACAAATTTTGTTATGATGTCCCATTGTTGTCATTATCTTGAGTGAATTTATTAATTGTGTCTATAATTCACTGTTTCACACAATCATTCTTTAAGATGAGATTATTTAGTTTCCAATTACTATTTGGTCTATTTACCCCTAACATTTTGTTGAATGTAGTTTTTAATGCATTGTCATCTGAAAACATTTACTATTTCTGCCTTCCTCCATTTAATTTTCAGATCTTTATGTCCTAATATATGGTCAATTTTTGTATAGGTTCCATGAACTGGTGAGAAGGAAGTATACTCCTTTCTATCACCATTCAGTTTTCTCAAAAGATCTATCATACCTAGTTTTTTAATGTTCTATTTACCTCTTTAATTTCTTTCTTATTTGTTTTGTGGTTTGATTTATCTAATTCTGAGAGTGCAAGGCTGAGATCTCCCACTATTATAGTTTTGTTGTCTATTTCTTACTGCAACTCTCTTTCCCCTTTAGCAATTTAGATGCTATACTACTTGGTGCATATATGTTTAGTATTGATATTCCTTCATTGTCTATGCTACTCTTTAGCAGGATATAGTTTCCTTCCTTATCTCATTTCTTTAGATAAATTTTTGCTTTTGCTTGATCTGAAATAAGGATGGCTACCCCTGCTTTTTTGACTTCACCTGAAGCATAATAAATGTGATGGTCCAGATTAGCTTCTCTGAAGGGCTCAGAATAAGTCCTTGTCAGGATAAGCAAAAGTCCTTGCCCCACGTTGGGCGCCAATATGCAATGTGCTGTCGTCTCCAGAAACTGCCAATCACTCTCTGGTAGGAGATCTGCTGTCTCAACTGTTGCCAACTCTGACCTTGTGTAGAGACTTTTTTTTTTTTTTCCTCCGGAGAGCCGCCCCAGGTCTGGCCCAGACAAGACTCTCAATCCTGGGAGTGCTGCCCTCTTTTATCCTCCCAGAGAATTGGCATGGGATAACACAAGGGCTTCTGGGAAAAATTATTTCAACCAATGAACTTGCTCCTCCCAAGCATGCAAGCTCCTCCCCAGGAGTTCACAGAAGTAAAACTCCACTAAAGGCTAGAACTAGAGAATTGTTAAGTACCGACTTAGCACTTAGTAAGAACCTAATATATCATTATCTCATTAGCAGTTAGTAAGAACCTAACAAATGGATTCTTCTCCAGCCTTTATCTTTACTCCGTATGTATCTCCCTGCTTTAAATGTGTTTCCTGTAAAAAATATATTGTAGGGTTCTGACTTTGCTGTAAACAACATATTGTTGGGTTTTGACTTTAGATCCAGTCTGCTATCAGCCTCTGCTTAATGGGAGAGTTCATCCAATTCACATTACAGTTAAAATTACTAATTCTTTATTTCCTGCCATTATAGTATCCTCAGATTATGCTTTTTTTTCCTTGCCTCCCTGAACCCCTTCCCCAGTATTAACCTTATAAGTCCCACTTGTGTCACACAGCCCTCCCTCTTTACTATTCCTCCCTCCTCTCTTTAAATCCCTTCCCCTTTTTTTTGTATCCTTCCCTCATTACTCTTTTCCTTTTCCCTTTTTCTCTCCCACTTTTTAAAGAGGTGAGAGAAAAATTTCTGTTAAGCAAATATGTCAGTTATTTTCTCTTTGAGCTAACTCTGATGAGAGTAAAATTCACATAATATTCATCCCCCTCTCTAAATTCCCTCATATATGATAGGTTTTCTTTGTCTCTTTGTGGGATGTAGTTTTCCTCTTTTTATCTCCCCTTTTCCCTTTTTCTGACACTATCCCCTTTCAATTTCTACTTCCCTTTTTTATATTATATCAGTGTAAATCAGATTATACATGTGGACTTTATGTATATCCACAAGAGCAATACAGTTCTCAAGAGTTCCTTTTACCTTTTTCTGCTTCCCTTGAGTTTTATAGTTGGAGATCAAAATTTTGTTTAGATCTAGTTTTTTCCTTTGGAACAAATGAAATTCATCTCTTTCATTAACTGTGCATCTCCTTCTATGCAAGAAAATGCTCAGTTTAGCTGGGTAGTTTATTCTTGGTTGCATTCCAAGTTCTTTTGCCTTTCGGAATATCAGATTCCAGGCCCTTAGATCCTTTAATGTGGATGCATCCAGATCTTGAGTGATCCTTATTGTGACACCTCGATATTTGAATTGTTTTTTTTTTCCTGATTGCTTATAATATTTTTTCCTTAGTCTGATAGTTATGACATTTTGTCACAATATTCCTCGAGTTTTTTTTTTGTTTGTTTGTTTGTTTGTTTGTTTTTTGGGGGGGGGGTCTTTTTCAGAAGGTGTTTGATGAATTATTTCAATGCCTATTTTCCCTTCTGGTTCTGTTTCCTCTGGGCAGTTCTCTTTGATGATTTCCTATAAAATAGTATCTAGGATCTTTTTTTCATCATAATTTTCTGGAAGTCCAATAATCCTCAGATTATCTCTCCTACGTCTATTTTCCAGGTCTGTTTTTTTTTTTTCCAAGTAGATATGAATTATTTCTTTCTATTTTTTTTCATTTTTTTTGGTTTTGCTTGACTGATTCTTGATGTCTCAAGGAATCATCCACTTCTGTTTGTTCAGTTCTGATTTTTAATGAGTTATTTTCTTTATTAGATTTTTTTAAAACTTTTTTTATATTCAATTGAGTTTTTAAATGAGTTGTTTTGCTCTATGGGATTTTTTCCATTTCATTAAATTTTTTTTTTTTTTTTTTGGTTTAGTGAGTTATTTTCTTTTTCTAATTCACAAATTCTACTTTGCTCGGAGTTCTTTATCCTTTCCAATTCACACATTCTGTTTCCCTGCACTTCCTGGGAGTTTTTTACCTTTTTCCAATTCACATTTCAGGAAGTTGTTTAGCTTTTCCAGTTCACATTTCAGGAAGTTGTTACTATCTTGCATAGCTTCTCTTTCCTTTCCCCATTTTTCTTCTAGCTCTCTTTTAAGATTTTTAATAGTCTCTTCTAGGAGAGCCTTTTGTGTTGGGGACCACCAATTGTCTGAAAACTGTTTGCTGTTAGTCTCCTCGGGTTGAAAACCTGCTTTCTTTCTGTATAGAAACTATCAATCATCCTTTTAATTTTTTTACTCTTTTTTTAAAGCTTGTAGGGTCTTCCTGTAGGGCCAGTAGTTTACCAGCTTCCTCTGCAGAACATGGGTAGGTGTATGGACGGCCTGGCAACTGGCTACAAAAAGTGGCCAGGTGTGTGAGTGCTCTGGGAAATAGTTCCCCAATGGAAGTGACTCAGGCCTGCAAGGCTGAGCTGTATGGATGCCCTGAGAAGAATCTCTCTGAGCAGATTAATGACTACCCTGAGGCAAGAGGCTGAGCAGTGAAACTGTCACTACCCCAACCCAAAGCTTGCTGCAGGGCTGTATATTAGCAGCCGACCAGTGAATAGCCCTGCAGGACCAAAAGTGTCTCTGCCCCAGAAACACAGTTGTGCTACACAAGTTCTGTTGCCCCAGGCTGAGCCCCCTATTGTGCAGATTAGAGGCTGCCATGGGCTGCACCCTCCTGCTGTGTAGATTTGCAACTGCCCTGGCCATGCTTCAGTGTACAGCTGCACAGTTGTGCTAGTCTATGCTGAGTCATTTCTGGTTTGGGAGGAATATCAGATCCTGTTAGGTTCTGGTGTTTTTAGAGTACTCTGTACCTCTGGCTCTAATCTCTCTGCTGGTCCACTGCTTTATAATCAAGGCAAAGCAGTCAGCCTATGGCAGAGTCATTTCCACTACTCTTCTAGTCAGAGGCTACCCCTGTCCCTGGTCTGCTCAGGACACCAATCTTTCCTATCTCTGGGCCTGCTGCTGGTCTGTTCCTGCCCCTCAGTAGAAACCTGCTCTGGCGGTCCTCCAGATTAACTTCAGTTGGTAAGTCATCGTACCTTTAATCTTTGTGAATTTCACTAGTCAAGCACTATTTTTGAGGATGAATTCAAAGATTAGTAGTGAGGGCATGAGAGGAGCTTACAGAGTCATGTGTACCTTCTCTGCCACCTTGGCTCTGCCCCCCTGCTGTTTATTTCTTCTTGCAGCTCTCTTAATTTGTCTTTTAAGAATTTAGATGCTACACCACTTGGTGCATATGTGTTTAATATTGATACTGCTTCATTATATATGCTACCATTTAGCAAAATATAGTGTCCTTCCTTATCTTTTCTAATTAGATCAAATTTTGTTTTTGCTTGATCTGAGATGATGATGGCTACTTCTTGAGTTTTATATTTGTAGATCAAACTTTTTGTTTAGATCCGTTTTTTTTTTTTCATCAAAAATAGATGAAATTCACTTATTTTGTTGAATATCCATCTTCTTTCCCGGAAAAAGGTGCTCATTTTGGCTGACTAAGTTATTTTTTACCTGCATATCAAGTTTCTTAGCCTTTCAGAATATCATATTCCAGGCCCTTCGATCCTTTAATGTGGGCCCTGATAGATCCTGTGTAATCCTTATTGTGGCTCCTCCATATATGAATTGATTTTTTCTAGCAGCTTGCAGTATTTTTTCCTTTGTTTGATGATTCTAGAATTTGGCCACTATATTTCTTAGATTTTGATTTTAAGGTCCTTTTCAGTAGATGATCGATTAATTGTTTCAATTTCTATTTTACCCTATGTTTCTAAAATATCTGGGCCGTTGACTTTGATAATTTCCTGAAAAAATAGTGTCCAGGCTCTTTTTTTCATCACATTTTTCAGGGAGTTCAATAATTCTCAGATTGTCTCTCCTGGATCTATTTTCCAGTTCTGTTGTTTTCCCAAGAGGGTATTTGACATTTTTTCCATTGTTTCATTTTTTTGATTTTGCTTGATTCTTCGTGTCTCTTTGAGTCATTCAATTCCATTTGTTCAATTCACATTTTCAATGATGTATTTTCTCCATTCACTTTTAAAATATCTTTTTCTAATTGTCCAATTGAGTTTTTAAGTGACTAGTTTTGTTCTATGGATTTTTTTTTCCATTTCACCAATTTTATTTTTTAGAGAGCTATTTTCTTTTTCCAATTAACTAATTCTGTTTTTCAAGGATTTGATTTTTTTATCCACTTTATTTTTAAATGAGTGGAATGACTTATCTACTCTCTTGCCAAGCTTCCCTTTACTTTTCACATTTTTCTTCTAGCTCTTTTGTGAGAGCCTTTTTAATTTCTTCTCTTAGAGTCTTGTGCGCTTAGAAGCAGATGATATCCTCCTTTTGGAGAATTCATCTGGGGACAGTCTGTTTTTAGTCTCCTCAGTGTTTAAAGTCTGCTCTCTATCCATATAGAAGCTATCAATAGTTAGAATGTTAGAGTGTTCTTTATTTTTTTGCTCATTTTGTCAAAGAAGAGGCAAAGAAAATAAACTAACAAGAAAAACAAATGGTCTGCCTTTTTTTTTTTTTTTTTTTTTTTTTTTGTGACTGACTGGATGGTATTACCGAGCTTCCTCTACAGACTGTAGGGGGCAGCAGTGAGGCACCAGCTGAGACCCTAGCTTTTGGGGGTTATAGTCTTCATCCCCTGTGTTTTTAGTTTCTCTACTTGTCTATTGGCTTGCTGCCAGAGCAAAGTAGCCAATGCTGTGTTAATGTTCTCTCCACAGAAATGGCTGAGATCACTCCACACCCCCTTTGGATCTGCTCAGTTGTAAGTTGCCTGCCTTACTGTGCTGTGTAGCAGCTGTCTGCCTTCAGTTTGTATCCGATCTAAAACTGTCCCCACCTGCGAGGAAAAACAAACCTTTTCTGTTGACTTTTGAGGATATCTTCTCTTGGTAATTATTTGTGGTTTTTTTCAGTCAAGCACTAATTCAGAGGCTTGTCATGAGATAAATTATTCTGAGAGAAAGTGCAGAGCTTAAGCAGATTGTGTGTCCTCTCTGCCATCTTGGCTGGAAATCCTCAATTCTTTTTTCTATTTTTTTTTTTTTTTAATCTCTCACTTGGTTTTTATCTTTTGCGCTGATTTTTCTCTCCCTACATGGTTCATAAATCAATGTGTTCAAATAAATAAATAATAAAATAATTTAAAAATGAAAGCTGATGCCAATAAACATATTACTTTTACTTCATGATCCATAAGGAAGTACTCATAGCCAAAAATAGATCACCAGAATTAGATGTTGTGTTTCTCAATATTATAAAATCATTAACTTTGTTAAAGTCATATCCTTAACAGAAGTTTGTTTTCAAATATTTATAGACATGGATTCCAATTATAAAAGCTTATAACTACATGCAGAGGTAAAGTGGCTCTCAAGAATACGAAGCTTAAACAGATTGTTGAAATTGAAAGATGAAGCTGTTTTTGTTTGACTGAACAGAGATCTGATTTCTTATTTATTTTTCCAGAAAGACTTATGGTTTTTTAAACTATCAGATTGATAACATATTTTTTGGGGGAAAAAACAAAAAACAAACAAAAAAAAAACTCAGTGACATATACATGTTGCTTCAAGAAAAAAAAAATGTACAATGTTAAAAGTTAAAATTGAAAGTTTTACTAAACAGATTAACATAGAGAAGAATAGATTGAAAAAAGGTTTTTAGAAATGTTTATAGCCACAGATGATTTTAAAACTAAAAATTACCTTCCCAAACATTTAATTATACAAGTTATAATTGACCATACTAAGTACTTGAATAAACAATTTCAGAAATACTTCTCTTTATATTTTGATTCTATAAAACTAAGTTGGATTTGTAAACTACACTCAATTGAATTAAAATTTAAAAATAACCTTCATCATTTGCCATCAGCAGTTTAAGAACATTTTTCCAAGTTATCAAGCATCATGGATTTAAAACTAGAATTACTTTTAAAATATTATTAAATGTTATCACCAGGATTATATACTATCATCAAATTAGATTTATACCAGGAATACAGAGCTAGTTCAATGTCAGGAAAATTATCAGCATAATTAAATAAATCAGTAATAAAATGAACAGAAATCATATGATTATCTCAATAGATACAGAAAAATGTTTTAAAAATACAATATGCCTTCCTAATAAAAAACACTATAGAGCATGAATTTTTTCCTTAAAATGATAAGTATTAAGTTATATACACAAAACACAATAGTCAATGACTTGAGTAATATACTATTTAATAAACTCAATATATCCAACTTCTCATACAAAAATCTATTATTTGCCAGAGATTGTTGGGAGCATTGGAAAATATTATGGCAGAAAACAGGCATAGATCAGCATCTTCCACTCATTGACCAAGATATATTCAAAACAGGTACATTACTTGAATGTAAAGATGATAGTATAAGAGAATTAAAAAAGGATGGGAGATTTTACCTGTCAGATCATTGGAGAAGGGAGAAATTTATGCCTTTATAAGAAATAGGTAAAAAATGGACATTTTTTATTAAATTAAATTACAAAAGGTTGGCATAACCAAACCAATGTAAACAAGGTTTGAAGGGAAACAGAAAGCTGGGAAATAATTTTTTCAGCCAGTATTTCTGATAGAGGTCTCATTTTTTTTTCACCTTAAAGATGTTTATTTTAATTTTTACCATCTTTTACTTAATAAAAATTTTAAAAAGAGACTATATGAAGAACACAAAGTTTATAAACATATATTTATATTCATTATATATATATACAAATACTTTAAATTTCTATGTAAAATTATTGTCTATATTATTTGTGAAAAAGTATGAATGGTGTTGATACCAACTTCTCTGTACATACCCTCAATTCATTGTTAAAAATTCAAAAGATCTCATTTCTAAAATATATAGATAACTGAGTCATTTATAAGAATAAAAGTCATTCTACAATTAATAAATGGAGAAATAAATGAACAATTTTCAGATGAAGAAATTAAAGCTATCTATGGTCATATGAAAAATATATTCTAGATCACTATTGAT
Source organism: Sminthopsis crassicaudata (assembly GCF_048593235.1). Classification (NCBI taxonomy): domain Eukaryota; kingdom Metazoa; phylum Chordata; class Mammalia; order Dasyuromorphia; family Dasyuridae; genus Sminthopsis; species Sminthopsis crassicaudata. Next base: position 537,386,180 of record NC_133617.1, read on the forward strand.
TAAAGAAATGCAAATTGAGGCAACTATGACATACTATCACATATCTATTATATTGGCTAAGGTTACAGGAAATGATAATGATAAATGCTAAAAGGGATGTAGGAAAATAGAATACTAATGCATTTTTGGTAGACTTGTGAATTGATCCAACAATTCTAGACAACTGGAATTATGTCCAAAAAACTATAAAACTGTGGATAACCTTTGATCTAGCAGTGTAGGTCTGTATCCCAAAGAGATCATAAAAGAAGGAAAAGGATAAATATGTCAAATTTTTTTTGTAGTAGTTTTTTTTTTTTGATGGCAAGGAATTAAAAAATTGAGTTAATACCCATAAATTGAGGAATGATTGAATAATCAATGATATATGAATGTAATGGAATAGTATTTTTCTATATGAAATTATGAGCCAGGTGATTTCAGAAAAACATGCAAATACTTACATGAACTGATGATGAGTGAAGTGAGTAGAAACAGGAGAACATCATTCACAGTAACAAGATTATGTATTATCAACTGTCATAATTATAAATCTACTCAGCAATACAGTGATCTGAGACAATTTTAAAAGACTCTGGATAGAAAAATGCCATCTGCATGCAGAGAAAAATTTACGGAGAATGGATCAAAGAATATTATTTTTACTTTTTAAAATATTTTTATTCCCTTTTATTCTAATTTTTCTTTCCTAATATCACATACATGAAAATATGTTTAAAGTGATTGTCCATGCATAAGCTATATCAGATTGCTTGATATCTTGGAGAGAAGGTAGGGAAGTAAGGGAGGGAGAAAAAAATCTGGAACTCAAAATCTTATGAAAATGGATGTTGAAAGCCATCTTTACATATCATTAGAAAATAAATTATTATTGAGGGGGAGAAGAATTGAAAATTGAGAAGATGCCCATCAACTAGAGAATGGTTGAAGACGTTGAGGCATGTGATTATAATGTAAAATTATTGCACTATAAGACATGACAATCTGGATGATTTCAGGAAAATTTAGAAAGACTGAGAACAGAACTGAGGCAAAGTGAACAGAATGAGAACATTATACACAATAACAAAAATATTGCGCAGTGAACAACTGAAAATGACAGTTATTTCCAGTAACACAATGATCTAATGGTTGCATCAATTCACAACTCTACAAAAAATTTATTACTGTCCCAATTTTCCCACATTCTTTCCAATATTTAACATCATCTTTTCTTATCACCTTAACCAATGGGATAGGTATGAAGTGGTACCTCAGAGAAAATTTTAATTTTTATTTTTCCAATCAATATTTTAGTGATCTAGAGCATTTTTTTCATAAGTGTATAGATGTCTTTAATTTCTTCATCTGAAAATTGTCTGTTCACTTCCTTTGACTAAATATCAGTTGGGAAATGAATTGTATTCTTATAAATCTGACTTAGTTTTCCATTTATATTTAGAAGTGAGGCTTTTATGAGAAACATTGACTATAAAAATCATATCTCAGGTTTTTGCTTCCCTTCTAATTTTATCTGCATTGATTTTGTCTGTGCAAAAGCTTTTTAAATTTAATATAATCAAAATTATCCATTTTGAATTTTATAATATTCTCTGTTTCTTATTTGGTCAAAATTCCTCCTTTCTCCAAAAATCTGACAGGCAAACTCTCTCTTAACTTACTTATAATATCATCTTTATATTTAAATAATGTAACCATTTTGAACATATCTTGGTGAAAAGGTGGGTAATGTTGCTTTATGCCTATTATCTGACATGCTATTTTTCAGTATTCCCAGAATTTTTGTCAAATAGTGCATTTTACCAAAGAAGCTGGAGACATTGGGTTTTTCAAACAAGGTAGTCATTGACTACTGTGTCTTGTGTACTTAGCCTGTTCTGCCAATCCACCATTCTATTTCTAAACTAGTACTAAATGGTTTTTATGACAGCATACAGTTTTAGGTCCAATATGGCTAGGTCATCATTTTTTGCATCCTTCTCTGTATATCCCTTTTAACTATTCTACTAAAAGATATAGTTCTCAAGACTTACAAGTATCCTCTTCTCATGTACAAATGAAAATTGTTTAAATTTTAAATATTTTTTTCCTGTTTACCTCATACCTCTGTTGAATATCGTATTTGAAAATCAAAATTTCTGTTTATTTCTTGTCTTTTCATCAGAAAGATTCATTTTCTGTAATCTTAACCTGTATGTATTAAAGAAATAAGATTCTCAGAATGAGAGAAGGGATTCTTATGTTCTTGGCCCTAATTACAGCACATATAGAGTTCTTTCTTTAGTCCAATGTTCATCATTTCAGGAAGTACATTGACAACAGGGAAATATTCAGTATTGTGAATGGCTTTCAGACTGTCATACAGAAATTGCTTGAAGGAACTTGGATAATTTACCTGAAAGGAAAAAAAGAACACCTAAAAAGCTATCCTTAAAAACTAAAAATTTTGCCATGTAAAAAAAAGTTATATTTCATCTGCTTTCCTCCATGTATAAAACTTGGAAAAAAGAGATGGATACTGCAAAAGAAAAGGCAAATTTTGGCTTGATAGAAGGAAAATGTTATTAAAAATTGGAATACTCCCAACATTGATTGCATTTCTTCTCAGTAATGTTATAAATGGTGTTCATGCAAGGGCTGTATGACTACTTTCAGAGGATGTTGTTCAGAAAATCCATGATTTAAGAAGGACTTAGCCAATATAAATCTCTGAAATTTCTTAAAAGTCTCCTATTCTGTGATAATATGTGATCAGCAGGCCTCTCAATAATCCTAAAAGCATACTTAATCCCTTCCTTACTTAAGGACAATAGTATTATATTTAATAATATAGAGTTCCTCCAAAAATTTCTTCAGAATTTTAATTTATTCATATTTTTCATCATATAATCTTTTAGAGGTTTTGCTTTTATAGTGATTAGAAAGACTTTTATATTAAAAAAAATAAAATTATTAGTGACTGGGGTTTTTTCCATAATTTCCTAATATGCAATTATGCAACTCAATATGCTACATTCCTGACTCTATATTTCCCATTGGTAGTCATTGTCAGAAATATTAGAATTTGGATAGAAAGTCTATTTTTTATTAGCTAAAATCATGATTTATGTAGGAGAAATACAATCAATTTTATTAGTGATTAATGCAATTTAAAATAATATGTGCTGCTATGAGCTTCAGAAAATATCTCAATGTGATAGCAATATAAAACATGGCAATGAACCTGTCTACTTCAGTTTGGTGTGTTTTCCTCATTTGATAAGTGAGAATATAATCAATGAGATTTATATTATGATATAGGTTTCTAATAACTCTATATAATGATGAATTCCTTTGTGATAAAATTGTGAAAAAAATGCCTGTAATGTTTACTCTACAAATAATTAAAATAACTCAAATAGTTGAACATCAAATATAAGTGCTAAATGCTAAAACTAAAAAGTTAGGCATGAAGATGAGTGTTTTTGCAATGGCAATATTGTGTAGCTTTATTCCCCACATGCACTTCTTTCATAATTTTATTACCCCAAATTAATTCAATAAGCATTCATTGAATGTCTATTTACAAGGAATGTATGGTACTTTTTTATTTATCTATCTATTGGAATGCTAATAAATATTCAGCTTTAGATTTAAGGGGAAAAAAATTCCACATGACACTTTTGAATTTTATCTGCGTTATCATTGTCTCCATCACTTTCTTAAATCTTGATAATAAGAAAACAATAATGCCCTCATTTGTTGTGTTTATTAATTTAAGAAGTATAAGCTTTCACACAAAAATTTCATAGTTGGTTCTTATGAGCTGCTTCAATTTGATTTCATCACATCCCTATTATTCTTACATTCTAAGTAAGAAATAATAGATAATTTGCCATGGAGTCATGAGTTCAAGTTTCAATTACTGCACATGCTATCTGTATCTAACTAATTATATGGCCCATTACAGAGCCTCTCAGTATTCTAGATAACTATTCATAAATATAAGTTGCAGAAAAGTGACAGTGACACTATACATTAATAAAGAGACTTCCATCCCCTGAGGTGTTTTTTATACCAATGAAATGACTGGTCCAATTCCTTTTATTCCTCCTTAAAAAGACAGAGGCATGAGCCCTAGATGGCTAAATATAACCATCACAAGATTCTCTTAATAATATCATTCACTTACTTCAGTGCAGTATACAGAATAAGAAGCATCAAAAAAGAAATGGTAAGAAAAATAACAAGAAAGGAAACATTCCATATCTTTTGGTGGATATGCGTGTGTGTAAAAGAGGATAAGAAGAATGAAGAGAATAGGAAAAGTACAGCTCATATGAAGCGAGGACAAATATATATATATATATATATATATATATATATATATATATATATATATATATGTAAACATGTGAGGGTTCCCAATGCAGTGATAACATTATGACAACAACACTGTGAGCTAAGATCTAATAGGATTAGTGTAAGGAAACATTGAACAAATCTGAAGGAGCAATATAATCATAATTAATAGTAGTGTTATTGTCTTTTTATTGAACATATCTGCACATTTTTTATAAACTCCCAAAGGCAAAGCAGAATGATCTATGAGTATAACATACTTTTAAATACACTTTTTGAAGCAATATGATTTCTATTTCATCAAAGTTGTGAGCAAGTTGAGGAAGTTTATCACTAAAAAGATAGGTAAAACAGGAATGGATTTCATATATATTTACAATTAGGATCTCTGATTTTCTATGTAGATATAAATACATATAGATATTGACACATACATACATACATACACACATATGCATTTAATTTCATTCTCCATTATTTTTTCATAAATATAACCAACAAAGCAATAAGCTTGACTTAATATGTAACATTGCAATTTTCTGAAGTTCAAAAATTCATACTAAAATTTTAATACTAGTCTCTCAAGTTTCTAAGTAAACCCTAGTAAAAAAAAAAAAAAAAACAGTGAAGAGAAATTGATTGCATCCCTGTCAATTGAGAAATGCCTAAATAATTTATGGTATATGAATGCTACTGAATATTATTTTTATATAAAAAATAGTCAGCAGGATGATTTCAGAAAGACCTGGAGGGACTTACATGAACTGATGCTAATTGAAGTGAGTAGAACCAAAAGAACATTATCATAAACAACAAGAAGATTGTGCAATGATTATTTGTGATGGACATGGCTCTTTTCAACAGTGAAGTGATTCAGGCTAATTCCAATAGACTTGAGATAGAGAGATATCTGCATCCAGAGAAGACTGTGGGTAGTGAGTCTGGAACACAACATAGTATTTCAGCCTTTTTGTTGTAGCTTGCTTACTTTTTGTTTTCTCTCATTTTTCCCCCTTTCCATCTTATTTTTCTTGTGCAGTACGTAAATGTGGAAATATGTTTAGAAGAATTATACATGTTTAACTTACATTGGATTGCTTTCTGTCTAGTGGAGAGGCTGGGAGTGGAAGGAAGTGAGAAAAATTTGGAACACAGAGTTTTATAAGGATGAATGATGAAAACTATCTCTGTATATGTTTTGAAAATAAAAAGCTTTTTAAAAAAAAAGAAATCAGTAAAGAGCTATGTGAACAAAAAATAAGAGAGAATAGCTATATAATGAGAATGAGAAACACTAAATCAAGTGCACATAACTATATTTGAGATATTAAAAAATAAAAGAAAACAGTATCAATGTAGGATGTAGACTCTATTGAAAAGATCTCTATAAAGAAATTAACAGGAATCCCTCAGCAACAGAAGACATGAGGAAGTGAGAGGAAGTGTCTACACCAGTAAGATTCCAGATTTGTATATTCATTATTTTACATTGTCCCCACCCCATGTGTTTCATGAAATCTTGTATTGGAATAGTTCTGTCTTTTTTTTTTTTTGCCTCATTTATTTCTACAAAACTTATATGGCAAGTTTGAGAATGTTTTCTGAGAAAACAAATAAACCCAGGGCATTTGAAAACAAGAAAACAGAGGTGTCAAGAACAAAAGAAAGATGGAATCTTTTCCAACACTGGCCCCCAGTGACTGTTGGTAATGCATTCTTGTATGCATTGTTTCAATCATAATGGGTTTTTATAGCCGTGTTTGGAGTATTAAATAAGTCCATCATTCATTTGTTCCCTAAAATACTTTTTCCATGCCAAAAGAATAAAGATGTGAAATGGCCAAAACAGATGGCATCTATAATAACTTTAAACTTCTTTTTCAGTTTTCTCTTAGGATGAATTATATTCAGGAATAGAGCATTTGCTGCTTATGCCTGCCATTTGGAACAACTGAATAGAACTGTCATCTGCAAAGTGGGTATTTTGATATCATTTTATATTTAAAATAGATAAACTATGATGATTTTTCTTGAAAAAAAATGACACATTCAGTTTGTTTTAAATAAATTGTTTTTCTGGACATAAATATATATATATACATACATATATATATATACATATATATATATATATATATCAAATATATAAATATATATATTTGTTAGGTATTCATTTTAACTTTATAATGATTTCTTCCATGTTTTATTTTCCCTTTTTTGTCATTTTCAACTCTTGCATTTCCTGGCCATGTGGTTATAGAAATGAGGGTTAGCAATTTTCCTTTATTTACATATTAAAGTAAATTCCTGACATTTTCAAATTATACCCCATTTGTTCCATTCCTATAGAAGAATGACAGCAAAAATGTTTTCAGAGAATCCAAAAACAAAAACAAAAAATAATTTTTAAAAAGGGAAAAATTTAGAAACTATCAGAAAATATATTTTTGTTAAAATATTTTGCAAACAGTCATCTAGTCTCTCCTTGAAGAAATTGAATGGGGTGAGTTCCATTTCCATTTGAGACTTCCAATTCTACTTTTGGACAATTATAAATATTAGGAATTTTCCCTGTCTTAAGCATTTGCTTTCTTTCCACTTTTATTCATTGTTACATGGGGCCAAATTCCTGTTCCAAATAACAGCATTTCAAACAATTGAACTTAGATAATATATTTCTTTTGATTTTTTTTTCCAAGCTATACAAAACGAGTTATCTAATAAAGATACATTGCTAATTTCTGGAAGAGATCTTTCTATACAAAATCTCCACTATTTTTATTGCCTTTCTCTGAATTTTTTCCAGATTATAATAAATAGTAGTTTACAATACTGAACACAATACTCCTTACATAAATGGTCTAAAAAAAGAAATAATGTAACTTATTCCTAGGCACTATGCTTCTAATTTTTTTTTTTACAAGATGATATTTTATTGTTTATTGGAACTAAAACTGAAACATCTTTGATATTTGTATCTACCATAGGTCCTGTGAAACTAATATATTTCTTTTTTTAATTGGTGGACTAGTTTTTAAATATTTTTTTTTTATTTTATAATTATGTATTTTTTGACAGTACATATGCATGGGTAATTTTTTAATAACATTATCTCTTGCACTTCTGTTCTGAATTTTCCCCTCCTTCCCTCCACCCCCTCTCCTAGATAGCAGGCATTCCCATACATGGTAAATATGTTAATATGTTATGCTTCTAATAATTTAAACCAAGAGAACATTAGTTTTTTTTTTTTTTTTTTTAATCTTGTTTTGTTTTATTTTTGGCAGCCATATCATATTGATAATGCATAAGAAGATAGTATCCAAAACTCTCATTAAACCAATAACTTATATTTGTGAGATTTATGTTTTATATTTAATATTTATATTTAATAATAGCTTTTCTATTTAAAAAAAATACAAAGAGATTTCTCAACATTCACTCTTGCAAAATCTCGTGTTCCAAGATTTGCGTACTCCCTTCCCACCTTCCCTCTGTCCTAGACAGCAAGTAATGTAATATGATTAAACATGTGCAATTCTTTTAAACATACTTCCAGAATTATGCTGTGCAAGAAAAATCAGATCAAAAAGAAAAAAATAAGAAAGAAAAATTCAACAGGAAAACAAATGACGACAACAACAACAAAAGGTGAAAATATTATGCTGTGATCCACATTCAGCTTCAATAGTCATCTCTCTGAGTCCAGATAGCTTTTTTTATTATAAACCTATTGGAATTGCCTTGAATCATCTCATTGTTGAAAAGAGCCACATCTCTCAGGATTGGCAAAGATGATAGGAAAAAGATAATAGTAAGTATGTAGTAGATGTGGGGAAATTGTTACATTAATGCATTGTTGGTGGAGTTGTGAAATGATCTAATCATTCTGGAGAATAATGCATACTGTGCATACCGTTTGACCCATCATTAGTAGTGTCTGTATTTCAAGAATATCATAAAGAGGGAAAAGGGATCCACATGTGCAAAAATGTGTGCAGCAGCTCCAAAGACTTGGAAAATGAGTAGATTCCCATCAATTGGAAAATGGCTGAACAAGTTATGGTATATAAAGGTTATAAAATATTATTGTTCCATAAAAATGATGAACAAGCTGATTTGAGAAAGGCCTGGAAATATTTATACAAACTGATGTTGAGTAAGACAAGCAGAAACAAGACTACATTGCACACAATAACAAAAAATGTACAGTGATCAACTATGAAAGATTTGGTTCTCTCAGTGATTCAGTGATCCAAAGCAATCCCAATAGAACTCTGGACAGAAAATGCCATCTGCATCCAAAAATAGAACTAAGTAACCTAAATTTAAATCAACACATGCTATGTTCACTTCTTTTTTTTCTGTTTTCTTCTTCTCTCATGATTTTTTTTTCTTTTGACCTGATTTTTCTTTACTAATATGATTTATAAAGCAATGTGTACTAAAAGTAAATACACTTACAACAAAAAAATTTAAAAGTAAATGCAAAAAAAGCAAAAATCCATGTCCATCACAGCTGATCATCACATAATCTTGTTTTTGCTATGTACAATGTTCTCTTGATTCCACTCGTTTCGTTAAGCATCAGTTTATGTAAGCCTTCCAAGTTTTTTTCTGAAATCAGCCTTCTCATCATTTTTTATAGAACAATAAATTGATTTTTAAAACTCAAGTCTAAAACTAAATATCATGACATTATAGCAATTCATGTCCTATCCTTAACATCGTCTAGAATCCAGTCAAAAAATACTCAAAGTGATAGTTAAACCTTCTTCTTTCATAACATTTAAAAATTCAATAAGCAAGACAAATGACAAAAAAATATTAAGTAGCAAAAATTCAATTTCTAGAGCCCTTCACTGGAGCCTTCCATTCAAACCAGTTGTTGAACAATCAATGTCTTTCCATCTTTTTCAGTCATTTCAACAAATTCTACATTTTTTGGAGTACAACCTATATTTTTATATTTTCTGTAAAAATAGCACAATAAATGTAATCATTTATTTGGAAATATATAATACACACACACTATCATTAGCATTTTTTTATTTGCTAGTTTAACAAACCAGTCAAAATGGGATATGTATTTAACTGTTAGGACCCATCCATTCACATTTTGTCAGAGAAACATGGTAAATATAACCTAAAGGAATACTAATCTATTTAATTTTTTTTTTATCAGAAAAAAGTCAGGATCACCAGCTTATATTTCTACAATTATCTCCATTTGCCACTTTTAGTACTTTTATTCTTCTCATTCTCAATGATTTATTTATATTTACAGCCAATCTATATCATTCTATCCTCTTTATATATCAATGTAGCTACTTATCACTGACAATGTTTAAGCAATCACATTCTCAGTCCTTTTAGTACAGAGAATATATATCTAGTTCCTTAAGGTCAACTAACTTTAATTTATCAAAAATTAGGTTTTCTTTTGCTCCCTTACAATTTATTTTGCACTTTGTTACATGAACATTGTGGGAAACTCATATAGTCCTCGAAGAGACTTTAGAAAGTATTTAGCTTAACCTCTTCATTTAACAGATAAAGAAAAAAGAGGCCTAGAGAGGTTAAATGACTTGCTCAGTGTCACACGGATTTTTTTTAAAGGCAGGGTATGATTCTAAGTCATCTGAACCCAATTTTTCAACATTTCTTCTCAAGGAATTTAATATTCCAAGGGATTAATAGTTACCTTCTTTTGATTTTGTATCATTGACAAAAATATATATACATTAATATCAGTGACTTTTTTAGAAATTCACCTCCCATTTAAACATTGAACACAGAGCTAGTATTAAGTATTAAGAGCATGTATTAAGAATCATAGCAAAAGTCACTGCCCCATGTTACCAATTCATAAAATATTTTATTTTAATTTTAAATTATATGAATAAGGAAGCATTGGTAATCTGATCCTAAAAAGATTTGCAAAGTGGGTAGAATTTTTCTTTAAGTCCCCAGATTACCCATTCTTTATTCTTTGGTGAAAATTCTTCAACTTCTTTGGGTTTCCTATATTCTTCTACCATGTTGTCATTCTTTATCCACATCAACTACAAAATTAATAAAAAAATTAAATTCTATATTCCAATTTATTCTTTTTATTTTATTTATTTTTCCCCTGAGGCTGGGGTTAAGTGACTTGCCCAGGGTCACACAGCTAAGAAGTGTTAAGTGTCTGAGACCAGATTTGAACTCTGGTCCTCCTGAATTCAAGGATGGCGCTCTATCCACTGTGCTACCTAGCTACTCCTATTTTTTTATTTTAAATGGAGCTAAAACCTTGAATTAAATTAGATTAAATATCAATGGGTTTATATCAGGCCTCACCATCATCAGATTTCAGGGAAGAGTATATTCCCAGTACTCTCAAAATCTCACAGCTTGAAAGTCTTCCTGTTATACTTCTATGTTTTTATTTGAAATGACTCCATGCCAAATAACTTGTGGTATTTCATATTTACTCTATAATTAGGTGACCCTGACAATTGTTCAATATGAATTCATTCTCAAGTGTGCAAGTTTAGTACTCTCAAGCTGTATTTCACTATAGTTGCATAATTGTAACAGCACTAAAAATTCTTGCAAGCTATGGGGTTTCTATTTCCTCTTATAGAGAGGAAGGAGGAAGCATCCCATTCTTAGAGTATTGGCATATGCAGTTGTGGGGAAAGCATGACATTTGTCCTGTATAATTGCATAACCTTGCATTAGTAATAGATTTTATGAGGGAAAAACAAAAACAAAACACCTGATATTGCATTAGACACCAAATGTACATTTAATGCTATTAGTTTGCTGGAACTCTGTCTTCCCAGAAATCCACCATAGTCAGGCTAATCAAAAGTCTTTATTCTAGGTCTCTTGAAGTCACTGTTAGGGGATTAGATCTAGTAATCTCCACACCACCTTCCTCTCTCTCTACCGCCAAGAGAATGCCTCAATTTCCTCCTCCTATTCCACCCACACACATCACTTCCCCTTCTTTGTCCCACCAATCAAGTCAGCACAGAATAGTTGGGGAGGGTCATCCTTCAAACATGTTAATAGAGAATCGTCCAATTGGCAATTAGTCTCACATGCTCCATTATCCAAGTGCATTTGCTCAGTTCTAGCCCTTTACATCAGTTGTTGTATACCATTAAAGTAAAGTCTTAGCAAAGCCTGAAGCTACATTTTAAGCAAGTTAAAAGGTGTGCATTATAAAGTAGAGTATATTATAGGTATGAAATGATAATTGATAATAATCTTCATTCAGTTTGTCACATAGAGTTTTTTTATGGAACTAAATGGATATTCTGCTATATTATGCTCTTTTAGCAAAATTTGATTGAGTTAAATTTAATAGTAAGTTAGCTACTTAATTGGGTGCATTAACTCTTTCAGGCCCCTGGGGAATAATTTAGTGTATAGCACCATAATGCAATACATACAAGAGGATATAAAAGAAGCAACATTACAAAGACTTGCTAGACAGTCTCATAGGCTGATGAGTTGTTACCTCAGGGTAAGAGAATTGTTTTTATAATAAATGTTACCTTAGTGGCCTAACAAAAGTACCTTATTGTAACGAGCTGTCGTCTCCAGAAGCTGCTGGATCGCTCTCTGGGAAGAGATCTGCTGTGTCTACTCAAATCTCTCAGACAGATTCTTCTTCCTGTAACGAACCGTTGTCTCCAGGCAGTTGCTGTTAACTCTTGTCCAAAGAAGTGACTTCCCTTCCTGCAGAGAGCCCCGTCAAGCCTGATGCAATTCAGAGTCTTCTTCTTTCTCTGAGAGTCCTCTTCTTTTATTCTCCCAGAGAATGGGCGTGGGATAATGCAAGGGCTTCTGGGAAGAACCACCCCAGCCAATGAGCTTGCCCCCTCTATCAAGTCAACCTGAGTTCTCACCTTGTAATTGTCCAGAAAACCTGAATTCTCACCTTGTCACTGTCCAGACAACCTCAGTTCTCACTTAGTAATCCTAACACCTTATTTTCAGGCAACTGGGAGAATGGAACTCTGTGCTTGATTCTTGCCTTACCTTTAGGCAACACTCCTATACATTCCCAAAGGGAAGATCAGTGTGAATCTTTAGATAATTTAGGAACCCAGATGTCTTCTTCCTTTTATAGAATTTTTTTTTTTCTGTCTTAGCTACTGAAGACTAGTTTCATCAGCTGCAAACATCTCTGAGTTTAGCTAAAATTTACCTAATAAAAGATCTTTGGTATTCCAAGCAGCCATAAGTATGAGAAATGCTCCTGATAGCCTCATTGTTGTGTTACTCCATTGTCTAGTTCTCCTGTGAAAAAAGAAAGCTTAACTAAACAAAACTGATTAAAACAAGTATTCCTGAGCTCATGTTCATACTTTTGGATTTTCCAAAGATTTCTCTTATACTCTTAAACTTTCATAGCTTACAACCAGATAGGGGCAAACTTTAGAATTAGTACCTGATTTCATCAACTTTGACTAGACATTACAACTCTATGATAAGTTTGATTCTGAAGTGGAAAGCAAATGAGATCTCACTAAAGAGAATCAAACATCCTGCTTTCTTATTTATTGTACTACAGATATCTTCTACCTAGACCCAATGTTAGGAAATCTGTCTGTGATGTCTCAATTTATTGTGTTTCTTCCTTAATCCTAACATAGCCATAAATACTTCACAAAATCCTAAATATGTACAAATATCTCATTCTTTTTCACTTCCTTTGAGAAGATAAGAACATTATATCACTGCCCCAGCCTATAAGCTGCTTCTTTTCAGGCAATAAATACAGTAATAATCTTTTAGAATCATGATATAACTTTGATTTATTTTGGGTCTGCAGTTTGGACCAACTCAACCCTTTAGAGAATTTTCAGCTAATGTTTATTAACTGACTGACTAACTATGTTGTATCCAACAAGCTTCACTAGCTACTTTGGTAATGTAAGGATTTGGGACAATGCCACAAGGAGGTAGTAGGGGGTGCAGAGCAAAGATGGCAGACAACAGACACGACTTTCTATGACCCCCTCTGACCTTCTCTCAAACCAACAGTAGATTAAGCTCTAACCTTGTTTTGAAGTCAAAGAATCCACAAATGTTTAGAATACAACACAATTCGAGAAGAAGATTCCTTGGAGGAACTTCTGATTTGCTACAAAAGACAAATTGTAAACCACTGATCCTAGAAGTACATGGGACCTATCCACAATTACCAAGTGCTGGAAGCCAATCAGCAGAAATGCCCAGAGTAAACTAAAGCAGCTGTCACTCCTTTTTGTTAAGAGCAGATCTTAAGCCTTTAAAAAATGAACAAAGTACCAAAAAAGAACTCTCACCATAAACTGCTTTTATGGAGAGAGAAAAGAACAGACCTCAAATCCTGAGGTTCCTAAAGGAAAATCAATTCCAGATGAAGCCTTAAAGGAAGATATAAGACCCAAAGAAAACAGTTTGTTGAAAAACATAATTTTTGAATTAGAAAAAACAAGCAATGAACAAAACAGTTCAATTGGCCAAATGCAAAAATCATTATAAAAAGTAACTGAAGAAAACAATACACTAAAATATATAATTGAACAAATAGAAATGAATGATTCAATAAGACTTCAAGAATCAGTCAAACAAAAAACAAAAACAAAAACAAAAATTAAAAATAGAAGAAAAAATTAAATACCTCCTAGAAAAAAACAATGATTTGGAAATAAATCTAGGAGAGACAATCAAAGGATTATTGGACTTCCTGAAAGTCATGATAAAAAAAAAAAAAAAAAAAAGAATCTAAATATTATCTTACAGGAAATCTCAAGGGAAAACTGCCCTGATGTCTTAGAATCAGAAGTTAAAATAAGCATTGAAAGAATTCACCAATCTCCCCCTGAAAGAGACCCCAAAATAAAACTGCCAAGAAATATCATGTCTCAATTGAAGAACTGTTGTACCACCAAAGGGAAATATATATATATATATATATATATATATATATATATAGCAAGCAGCCAGAAAGAAACAATTTAAATACCAAGGAGTTACAATTTGGATTATGCAGGACCTACCAACTTCCACCTTAAAAGGATTAAAGGGCCTGGATTCTGATATTCTGAAAGGCAAAGGAACTTGGATTATTGCCAAGAATAAGCTAGCCAGCTAAAATGACCATTATTTTTCAGGAAAGAAGATGGATTTTCAATGACATAGGTGAATTTCATCTATTTCTAAGGAAAAGATTAGAAATGAACAAAAAAAAATGATCTCCAAAAAAAGAACTCAAGAGAATCATAAAAAGGTAAAAGGAAAAAAAAAACTCTGGAGAACTATATTTCTGTTTTGGGTATACTTAGAGAATGCAGGCATAATTTGATAAATTAGAGGTAGAAAAGGGGATCATATTGGAAAAAAGAAGAAAAAATAGGTAAAATAAGGGAAATTATATCTCAAAAAAAACCCAAAAAAAAAACAACCTTATAATTGAGGGAAAGAAGGGAAGGAGGGAAGGGGATGAGCATTATGTGTGTTATGGGCCAGAACTCTGAACTTGAATCAAAAGATTCTTACAAGGTACTAAGACGCTCTAATTGATAGAAACAATAGTTATATAATTTAGCATGGTTCAGTATGATTGATTTAATTCTACAAGGAGATGTTATGGGCCAGAACTTGAAACAAGGCACTAAGTGGATTTGAGGAGACAATGGTTAAATCTAGTTTAGCATTCATTTAATCCTACAACAAATAATGGTTTCCTAGTGATATAATGATTAGTGTATTGTCAGTGTGGGGCATATAAGCAAGAAGCTATCAGGGCCAGATATACAAGCATACTAGAATCTCTTGTATCCTCAGCCAGGATTCAATCCGGGAGATTCAAAAGCCAGAGAAACCAGGCAGGAGCTCAAGCTCTCAGAACCAAGGCCAGACTCAAAGGTTCTCCAGGGAGCTGCCCAGTCCCAGGAAGTATAATTTCTTTTTTTTTTTTTTTTTTTTTTTTTTTAATTATATATATATATATATATATATATATATATATATATATATATATATATATATATATATATATATTTTATAATATTATCCCTTGTATTCATTTTTCCAAATTACCCCCCCTCCCTTTATTCCCTCCCCCCGACGACAGGCAATACCATACATTTTACATGTGTTACAATATAGTCTAAGTACAATACATGTGTGTGCATATCATTTTCTTGTTGCACAATAAACATTAGAATCCGAAGGTACATGCAACCTGGGCAGACAGATTGTAGTGCTAACAATTTACATTCCCCTCCCAGTGTTTCTTCTCTGGGTGTATCTACCTCTGTCCATCATTGATCAACTGGAAGTGAGTTGGATCTTCTTTATGTTGAAGATTTCCACTTCCATCAGAATACATCCTCATACAGTATTGTTGTTGAAGTATACAGTGATCTTCTGGTTCTGCTCATTTCACTCAGCATCAGTTGATTTAAGTCTCTCCAACCCTCTCTGTATTCCTCCTGCTGGTCATTTCTTACCGAGCAATAATATTCCATAACTTTCATATACCACAATTTACCCAACCATTCTCCAACTGATGGACATCCATTCATCTTCCAGTTTCTAGCTACAACAAAAAGAGCTGCCACAAACATTTTGGCACATATATGTCTCTTTCCGCTCTTTAGTATTTCTTTGGGATATAATCCCAGTAGTAGCGCTGCTGGGTCAAAGGGTATGCACATTTTGATAACTTTTTGGGCATAATTCCAGATTGCTCTCCAGAATGGCTGGATTCTTTCACAACTCCACCAGCAATGTATTAGTGTCCCAATTTCCCCACATCCCCTCCAACATTTGTCATTATTTGTTCCTGTCATCTTAGCCAATCTGACAGGTGTGTAGTGGTATCTCAGAGTGGTCTTAATTTGCATTTCTCTGATCAGTAGTGATTTGGAACACTCTTTCATGTGAGTGGATATAGTTTCAATTTCTTCCTCTGAGAATTGTCTGTTCATATCCTTTGACCATTTATCAATTGGAGAATGGTTCGGTTTCTTATAAATTATGGTCAGTTCTCTATATATTTTGGAAATGAGACCTTTGTCAGAACCTTTGTTTTTAAAAATATTTTCCCAATTTGTTACTTCCCTTCTAATCTTGTTTGCATTAGTATTATTTGTACAGAAACTTTTTAGTTTGATGTAATCAAAATCTTCTATTTTGTGATCAATAATGATCTCTAGTTCTCCTCTGGTCATAAATTCCTTCCTCCTCCACAAGTCTGAGAGGTAGATTATCCTCTGTTCCTCTAATCTATTTATTATCTCCCTCTTTATGCCTAAATCATGGACCCATTTTGATCTTATCTTGGTATATGGTGTTAAGTGTGGATCCATATCTAATTTCTGCCATACTAATTTCCAGTTTTCCCAACAGTTTTTTCCGAATAATGAATTTTTATCCCTAATGTTGGAATCTTTGGGTTTGTCAAAGATTAGATTGCTATAGATGTACCCTTTTTTGTCCTTTGTATCTAATCTGTTCCACTGATCTACCGGCCTATTTCTTAGCCAATACCAAATGGTTTTGGTGACTGCTGCTATATAATATAGCTTTAGATCAGGTACACTTAGACCACCTTCCTCTGAGTTTTTTTTCATTAGTTCCCTTGCAATTCTTGACCTTTTATTCTTCCATATGAATTTTGTTGTTATTTTTTCTAGGTCATTAAAATAGTTTCTTGGGAGTCTGATTGGTATAGCACTAAATAAATAGATTAGTTTGGGGAGTATTGTCATCTTTATTATATTCGCTCGGCCTATCCAAGAGCACTGAATGTCTTTCCAATTATTTAAATCTGATTTTATTTTTGTGGCAAGTGTTTTGTAATTTTTCTCATATAATTCCTGACTTTTCTTTGGTAGATGGATTCCCAAATATTTTATACTCTCAACATTTGTTTGGAATGGAATTTCTCTTTGTATCTCTTGCTGTTGCATTTTGTTAGTGATATATAAAAATGCCGAGGATTTATGTGGATTTATTTTGTATCCTGCCACTTTGCTGAAATTTTGAATTATTTCTAGTAGCTTTTTAGCAGAGTCTTTGGGGTTCTCTAAGTATACCATCATGTCATCTGCAAAAAGTGATAGTTTAATTTCCTCATTTCCTACTCTAATTCCTTGAATCTCTTTCTCGGCTCTTATTGCCGAGGCTAGCGTTTCTAGTACTATATTGAATAGTAATGGTGATAGTGGGCAACCTTGTTTCACTCCTGATCTTACTGGGAAAGGTTGCAGTTTATTTCTATTGCATATTATGCTTACTGACGGTCTTAAATATATACTCCTGATTATTCTAAGGAATAATCCATTTATTCCTATACTCTCAAGAGTTTTTAGTAGGAATGGATGTTGGATTTTGTCAAATGCTTTTCTGCATCTATTGAGATGATCATATGGTTCTTATTAATTTGATTATTAATATGGTCAATTATATTAATAGTTTTCCTAATATTAAACCAGCCCTGCATTCCTGGAATAAATCCTACTTGATCATAGTGTATTATCTTGGAGATGATTTTCTGAAGTCTTTTTGCTAATATCTTATTTAAGATTTTAGCATCAATATTCATTAAGGAGATTGGTCTATAATTTTCTTTCTCAGTTTTTGATCTACCAGGTTTAGGTATCAGTACCATGTCTGTGTCATAAAAGGAATTTGGTAGGACTCCTTCATCCCCTATTTTTTCAAATAATTTATATAACATTGGGGCTAATTGTTCTTTAAATGTTTGGTAGAATTCACATGTGAATCCATCTGGCCCTGGGGATTTTTTCCTGGGGAGTTGATTAATAGCTTGTTCTATTTCTTTTTCTGAAATGGGACTATTTAAGCAATTTATCTCCTCCTCTGTTAATCTAGGGAGCCTATATTTTTGGAGGAAGTCATCCATTTCACTTAAGTTATCAAATTTATTGGCATAAAGTTGGGCAAAGTAACTCCTTATTATTTCTCTAATTTCCTCTTCATTGGTGGAAAGATCCCCCTTTTCATTTGTAAGACTATCAATTTGATTTTCCTCTTTCTTTTTTTTGATCAAATTTACCAAAGGTTTATCTATTTTATTGGCTTTTTCATAAAACCAACTCTTGGTTTTATTTATTAATTCAATGGTTTTTTTACTTTCAATTTTATTGATTTCTCCTTTTAATTTTTGTATTTCGAGTTTAATTTTTGGTTGGGGGTTTATAATTTGGTCTTTTTCTAGCCTTTTAAGTTGTAAGCCCAATTCGTTAATCTTCTCTTTCTCAATTTTCTTCAAATAAGCCTCTAAAGATATAAAATTTCCCCTTATTACCGCTTTAGCTGCATCCCAAAGATTTTGATATGATGTCTCATCATTATCATTATCTTGGGTGAAATTGTTAATTGTTTCTATAATTTGCTCTTTCACCCAGTCATTCTTTAAGATGAGATTATTCAGTTTCCAATTACTTTTTGGTCTATTTACCCCTAACTTTTTACTGAATGTAGCTTTTATTGCATTGTGATCTGAGAAGAAGGCATTTATTATTTCTGCCTTCCTACATTTAATTTTGAGATCTTTATGTCCTAGTATATGGTCAATTTTTGTATAGGATCCATGGACTGCTGAGAAGAAAGTATATTCCTTCCTATTGCCATTCAGTTTTCTCCAAAGGTCTATCATACCTAGTTTTTCTAATGTTCTATTTACTTTTTTAATTTCTTTCTTGTTTGTTTTGTGGTTTGATTTGTCTAAATCTGAGAGTGCAAGGTTGAGATCTCCCACTATTATAGTTTTACTGTCTATTTCTTCTTGCAGTTCTCTTAACTTTTCCTTTAGAAAGTTAGATGCTATACCACTTGGTGCATATATGTTTAGTATTGATATGGCTTCATTATTTACGCTACCTTTCAGCAGGATATAGTTTCCTTCCTTATCTTTTTTAACGAGATCTACTTCTGCTTTTGCTTGATCTGAGATAAGGATAGCTACCCCTGCTTTTTTGGCTTTACCTGAAGCATAATAGGCTCTGTTCCAACCTTTTACCTTTACTCTGTATGTATCTCCCTGCTTTAAGTGTGTTTCCTGTAGGCAACATATTGTAGGGTTCTGCTTTTTGATCCAATCTACTATCCGTCTCCATTTGATGGGATCGTTCATCCCATTTACATTTACAGTTAAAATTACTAATTCTGTATTTCCTGCCATCGTATTATCCCCAGATTATGCTTTTTTCCCTTGACCCCCCTGATCCCCCTCCCCTATATTTAATTTACAGACCCCCCTTGTGACGCGCAACCCTCCCTCTTTTTTTTTTTTTTTTTTTTTTAGGATCCCTCCCCCTCCCTCCAAGTCCCTTCACTTATTCTCCTTTTCCTTTTCCCTTTTCCTCTCCCCCCTTTTAATGAGGTGAGAGAAAATTCTCTGAAAAACAAATATGTTAATTATTTACTCTTTGAGCCTCTTCTGATGAGAGTAAGATTCACACAATGATTCTCCCCCTCACTAAGTTCCCTCAGATATGGTGTATTTTCTATGTCTCTTCCTGGGATGTAGTTTCCCTCTTTTTATCACTCCTTCCCCTTTTTCTGAACCGACCTCCTTCCCTTTACTACACCCCCCTTTTTTTCTTTTATAACAGTAAAATCAAATTATCCTTGAGTATTTTTTATATACCCACAACAGAGTTACAGTTCTCAAGGGTTCTGTGTACCTTTTTCTGTTTCTCTTCAGTCTTGTGGATGTAGATCAAATTTTTTGTTTAAGTCTGTTTTTTTTCTTAGAAACATATAGAATTCCTCTGTTTCATTGAATGACCATCTTCTTCCATGGAAAATGATGCTAAACTTAGCTGGGTAGTTCATTCTTGGTTGCAGTCCTTGATCTTTTGCCTTACGGAATATCAGGTTCCAGGCCCTTCTATCTTTTAATGTGGAGGCAGCCAGATCTTGGGTGACCCTTATTGTGGCACCTTGGTATTTAAATTGTTTTTTTCTAGCTGCTTGCAGGATTTTCTCCTTTGTGTGGTAATTCTGCAGCTTAGCCACAATATTCCGTGGTGTTCTTTTTTTAGGGTCTATTTCAGAAGGAGTTCGATGAATTCTTTCCACATCTACTTTCCCTTCTGTTTCTATTATCCCTGGACAGTTCTCTTTGATAATTTCCTGTAAAATAGAATCTAGGCTCTTTTTTTGGTCATAGTTTTCTGGAAGTCCAATAATCCGCAGATTATCTCTCCTAGATCTATTTTCCAGGTCTATAGATTTTCCCAGTAAGTATTTGACGTTGTTCTCCAGCTTCTCATTTTTTTTGTTTTGTTTGACTGATTCTTGGGTTCTCTGTGAATCATTCATTTCTATTTGTTCCATCCTGACTTTTAAGGAGTTATTTTCTTCTTTCACAGTTTTTAGTTCTTTTTGTAAATGCCCAATTTCGTTTTTAAATGAATTATTTTGCTCTATTGAATTTTTTTCCATTTCCCTAATTTTTTTTTTTTTGAGAATTATTTTCTTTTTCCAATTCAGAAATTCTATTTTCTTGAGACTTTTTTATCTTTTCCAATTCAGAAATCCTACTTTCCTGTGTTTTTTTAACCTTTTCTAATTCACTAATTTTGTTTCCCTGCATCTCCTGTGAATTCTTTATTTTTTCCAACTCCAATTTCAGGACGTTGTTACTCTCTATCATAACTTCCCTTTCTTTTCCCCATTTTTCTTCGATCTCCCTCAATTTTTTAAGAGCTTCTTCTAGGAGAGAGTTATGTGATGGGGGGCAGGAATCGTTCCCCTTTAGGTTGTTATCTTCTGAATCTTTGCTGTTAACTTCCTCGGGGTTGGATACCCGCTCTTTCTCTGTATAGAAGGAATCTATAGTTTTTCTAGCTTTTTTGCTCATACTTAAAAAATGTTTTGGGGTCTGTCCCTGGGGTAGGAAATTATTTACTTCTTTACCAGCTTCCTCCCAGACCGGATGGATGCAGCGGCTCCTGAGCCTGAGCTAAGATAGAGCTCTGGGAGAGAGTTCCCCACCCCCTCCCTGGAAGTGCCTCAGAGGTGATTAGCACTACTGTGCTTCGAGGGCGTAGAATAGTGAAGACTGTAGGAAGCCCAGAGTATGTGTCCGGGTGGGGAGTGGATGTCTGCAGCAGGTGACGTGAGAAGCCCCTGTGTTCAAACTGGAAGTGTCTGCCAGAAACCGCGGTCCCTAGTTCAAAGGTTCCGCTTCTCTGGGACTTCCTGGAGCTGAGTTCCACTCCCTCCAGCTAAGCTAGGCAGTGTGTGTTGCCTTGGGCCGTATCCACCCACTTGTCAGTCTCTTAACTATTCTCAGGAGGTAGCTGTGGCCACACCCCCTGGTGCCGAGTCAGCTGAGTCACCCCCCAGGATCGGGGAAAATCTAATCTGAGTTTTAAAATATTTTGGCTTTCTCTTCTGAACTGCTAAATAATTAGCAGAGAAGAGCTAACAGCCTGTGCCAGATTCCTTTACCTCAGTGGCTTCTCTGATCCCAGAGCCCTTCCCAGCGCAATGGGCGCAGTGTGCCCCTACCCCACCGTCTGTGGTGGTCTTTCTTATTCCTCCCCTGAGAACTGACCTTTCCTGTTGAAACTCCAGATTCTCTTCAGCTGGTAAGTCGTGCTTCCAGTCCTTGTGGTATCTATCAGTCCTGAGCTAATTTTGAGACTTAATTTATCTAATTGGTTGTGAGGGAGTGAGGACGTTCACTGAGTCGTGTGTTTCTTCTCCGCCATCTTGGCTCCGCCCCCCCCAGGAAGTATAATTTCAGAAAAGCCTGGAGAGATTTAAATGAATTGATGCTGAGTGAAATCAGCAAGGCCAGGAAATCATTATATACTTCAACAACAATACTATATGATGATCAATTATGATGGACATGACCCTCTTCAAATGTGAGATGAACCAAAACAGTTCTAATAGAGCAGTAATGAATTGAACCAGTTACATGCAGAAAAAAGAACTCTGAGAGATGACTATGAACCACTACATAGAATTCCCAATCTCTCTATTTTTCTCTGCCTTCATTTCTGATTTCCTTCACAGGCTAATTATACACTTTTTCAAAGTCTGATTCTTTTGTACAGCAAAATTACTGTAAGGACATGTATACATATGTTGTATTTAACTTATGCTTAAACATTTTTAACATGTCAACCTGCCATCTGGGGGAGGGGGTAGGGGGAAGGAGGGGAAAAGTTGGAACGAGAAGTTTTGCAGTTGTCAATGCTGAAAAATTACCCATCCATATATCTGAAATAAAAAGCTATAATAAAAAAAAAATACTAGTCAGAGACATAGAAACAGAGCAAAAGATGAAAAAAAGGAGGAAGAGGAAAGAGAATTGAAGAAAGGATGAAAATTCATATTGAATGAAATGGAACTATTAAGTGATAAACTTTATGAGATTTCCTTATGATATCTTAATAGCTATATATTTACTTTTTAGTTATCATTGTATTTATGAAGCCACTTATGTGAAATCATATAAAGTGTGACTTTTTTTTTTTTTTGTCATTAAAATGTAATTTCCCTTTTCCAACACTTGGTTGTTTTTGTAAATTGGTGCGCAAAAGATACCTGAGAAATATGCATAATTTGTTTCTGTATAACACTCATTTATACAAAATTCTATCAAAGCAAGTAAGAATTTGTTAAGCACATAATGTATTGAAGTTTGTGCATGGCACTAAAGCCAAAAAACTAACACCTTCTCCCACAAAAAAGAAATAATTATTCCCTTCTTTGCAGGAGATCATACTTCTTATAAATGAATACAGAATAAATATGTACGGAATTATATAAGATAGTTAAATAAAAATAGCAACAAAAGACATTAGTAAGAAAGACTTCATTCACATAATAATGCTGATTAAGCAGTGTATTGAACATGTCAGAAGTTTTCTAAATATGAGAGAAAACTGTAACAAAGGCACAGAAATGAAAAATACAAAGTACTTTCTGGAGAATAAATAAATGTCCAGTTTAGCTGAACCTAACGATTTTGAGAAGGGGAATTATATAAATGATGCCATTAGAAAGTACTTGATGCCAAGCTATAAATGACTTTTATTTATTTATTTTTAATAATAGCTTTTCATTTTCAAAATACATGCAAAAATAATTTTCAAACTTCAATCTCGCGAAACCTTGATTTCCAAAATTTTCTCCCTCCTTTCACCCCATCACCTTCCTTTAAACACCAAGTAATCCAACATAGATTAATCATGTGCAATTCTTCTAAACATATCTTTGCATTTATCATACTGCCCAAGAAAAAGGAAAAATAAAGGAAACCACAACCAAAAAGGTGACAATACTATATTGTGATCCACATCTATCACAAGACTATTGGAACTGGACTGAATCACTTCATTGTTGAAAAGAGCCACGGACATGTGAAGGACTTTTAAAGCCAGAGAATTATGTATATTAAAGCTAGAGACCAGGAGGAACCACTGGTTTCTATTGGGTGACAAAGAAGAATAGTCTGTTCTGTATTTAAAAAAAAACAAAAAAAAAACAAAAAAAAAAAACACAATTTTTTGCAAGATGGATTGAATTGAGAAGAGGCTTTGGAAAGAAAGAACATTATATAATTTGTATAAAACATGTGTGAATAAGATCCCATTGTAAAATATAGGGAAAAGATATTGAAAATCTGAAATATGGTGGTACCTATGCTAGTAAAATAAGTTGTATACAGGAAAAAGAAAAATAAACCAATTGTTTAGTAACTGATTGGCTGAAGGAGAATGGGTAGGAATGGGAAGGGCTATGGTTACAAATCATAGAGATGGAAAAGTAGTGGTATTTTTTTCATAATAGGGAAGCTGAATAGAGGGAACGTTTGTTATAGAGGAATGGAATATGCTTTATGTATGTATAATTGAAGAAGTTTCTCTGAGAAAGCCAGTTTGAAATACCTAAAATAGTTAATAATGCAGGAATGGAACTTGTTAGGATTCTTACAAGGTGCTAAGTCACTGGAATGGATAAAATTATCTAATTTAGCATGGTACTTAACAATTCTCTAGTTCAGTAATGTATTTACTAGAATTCATGACATTCACAATTTTAAGAGAGTATATAGAAGGACAAGCCCACTCTCTGGGAGGAGATTCACAATTAGGATTTACTTCTGGGAGCTCCCATAAGCCCACTGTAACCCACAATCCCACTCTCAGAGGTGGAGTCTGATTCATTCCCAGGTCTGCCTTTATGCTGGCTGGAGACATTGGGAGGAAAAGAGGCTGAAGCTGGCTGGAGACATTCTGACAAGAGCTCATCAGGGAACCAAGGAAAGATATAGGGCTCTATTAAAGCTAGCCAAACCCCAGGGAAAGATTCAAGACTTTGAAGGACACAATAAAGGATCCAGACTTTAATTCCTAGCTGCATTTTGGAATTATTGAACCAAACTGAAGCCAAGGCTGCCTCCAGAAGCTTCCCAAGAAACTTCCTCCCAGAGAACGATTACAATTTAGAGAAACAATACATTACAGGAAGTCATGGGAGAAATGAATTGAATATGTAAATCTGAGATTCATCTCCATGAAAAAGATAAATTTATTTAAGTGTACTTTCTGCTATTACACATTTTTCTTCAAAAACTTTTAATTTTTAAATGTACTGTATTGTATAGCTTGCAGAGAGAAATCATGATTGAAAACTGACATTTATGTCATGAGAAGAAATAGGATGAAAGAGAAGAAGAGACCATATTGCATTTGTCTTTATGCACTGAGAGAGACAGAGACAGAGAGAGAGGCAGAGAGAAAGAAAGGTTGTCTGTCTGAATTCTTAAGCAGATAAACAACTTTCACAAAAATCATAGCATTTTAGAGTTGCAAAATGACTCCAGTAGTAAATGTCTAAAATCTACAACTTGAATATCTAAGTAATTAGCAGTCATATCTGAACTATTTGTCTAATTGAATCTCTCCACTGAGAAACATTCTATTAGCTCCTACTATAGTTGATTCTATATTTAGGCAATTCTGATTATCATGAAAAATTTTTTTATTTCCAGGCTATATTAACCTTTTAGTGATTCTCCACTATTCTGATTTCTTCTCTCTGCTATACATGTATTCCTTCTTTCCATGATAGTCCTTTAAATTTCCAAATATGGTCCTACTATTTCTTCCCCACCCACCCCCACATACATAGACTATTTCTTCCTTTTTTATGCTAAAATATTCAGATCTTCTAAGTAATTTTTCTGTGGCTTGTACTCAATATCTTATTCCATTTTTGGTTTTCCTTCTCTAGATCTAAACTATGCCAGGAATGGAATATGGTCCTTCAAACATGGTCTGACCCAAGCAAAACTTGTTGCTCTAAAACTTTCATGATTTTTTTTTTTTTTTTTGGTGCTATTTCATGCCAATCCCCCATTTTCCACATAAGAAGCAAACTTTTTGAAACCAAGTTAGGGGGCTGTACAAAGTGCTTTGATTTTTTTTTTTTTCAGGCACTGCTAGCATGCTTCATATATATTAGGTTTCTGCCAAACCAGAGAGCTAGCTCTTTTCCACAGTAAGCAATTCATTTTTGTGTTTTCACAAACCCCTTTCTCCATTCCTGAATGTACTGTCTTTACCTTGAACTTTCAAAATCTTTATCTTTAATCACAGCTCTGCTCAGTGTCACCTTTTTCATAATTGAAGTGGTTATTTTTCTCTGTTCAAATTTTGGTATTTATTTATCTGTTTATGTATTATATCCCTATAGCAGATTGTGTGTTCCTAGAGAAAGAGAGTATATTGTGTTAAATTTGTCTTTATGTTTTTATTTTCTAGTGTTATATTTCCATCCAAGTAGCTTGACTGGGACTTTCTTTCATGACACTGGGATTCAGAGTATATTTACTAAGCTTTAAAAGGCAAAAAAAAAAAAAAAAAAATTAGAGGATACAGTCAAGATGGCAGAGTGAAGCTAGGAAATTGCTCAAGTTCTCCCAGTTTCTTTTGAAAACCATATAAAAACAAGCCTCTAAATGGTGTCTGATGGAAGGAAACCACTCTTCAATTCAAAATAGAATGGAAAAAGTTAAATAAAGGTCAGTCTCATTGGGATGAAAATGGTGTTCACCACAGCTCAGACAGATTTTGGGAAAGCTGGTGAGAGGGTCTTAATCACAGCAAATCAGCAACTGAGCCTCTCAGCTCTAGCTTAATAGAGGAACAGATCAAGAGGGCAGCATCCAGTCCCAGTTCAAAAAGCAAATTCTGGGAAACCAAGCTGTTTTTTGAACAGAACAGGTAAATCTACCCCCTGCAAGCACAAGGGGCAAAGTTCAAATTCAGAACTTTACAAGAAGCTTGGTACAATGCTCCTTTTACTCGAGAAAAAGAGCTCAATTATAAAAGTAAAAAAGAAACAAAAAGAAGAAATACCAAAAGAAAAAGAACTAAAATAAGCTAGAAAGCTATTATGGATGGATGGAGGGTGTTGTTGTGAAGGGAATCACATCTAATATGATGATATTGAAGAAAAATATATTGAGGCAGAAAAGGTCTGTTCTGGAAGAAGAAGAACAAATTAAATCATATGAAAAGGCACAAAAGACCTATTATAATTAAGGCAAGAAAGGAGGGGGAGAAATATTATGCTTAGCTTGATCTCATCATTTTTATCTCAAAGAGGGAATAAATTAATCATTTACTTGGATACAGAAATTAATCTCCTATAAAGTAGGAGAAAAAAGAGAAAAGAAAAGAGAGGGGCTGCATAGAAGGAAGAGTAGGAATTCTTGGAAAAAAAAAAAAAACAGATCTTAACAAAATATCCATAGGATTCTACAACCATAGGACCCAAGAGGAGCAGAAAAAGGTAAAAAGAACTCTTGAGAACTGTACTTCTGTTGTGGATATACATAAATAGTACATGTATAATTTGATTTTACTGATATAATGTAAAAAAAAAAAAGAGAGAAAAGAGTCAGAAAAAGGGAAAAGGGGAGATAAAAAGAGGGAAACTACATCCCACAAAAAGACAAAGGAAACCTATCATACCTGAGGGAATTTAGAGAGGGGAAGGAACATTGTGTGAATCTTACTCTCATCAGAGTTGGCTCAAAAAGAAAATAATTAACATATTTGGTTTACAGAGAAACTTCTCTCACCCCATTAAAAAGTGGGAGAGGAAAAGGGAAAAGGAAGTAAGTAATAAGGGAAGGGTACAAGAAAGGGGAAGGGATTCAAAGGGGGAAATGGAGGGATCCTAAAGAGGGAGAACTGTATGACACAAGTGGTGCCCATAAGTTTAATAATGGAAAAGGGGATAAGGAGAGGAAAGAAAAAGAAAAGCATAATCTGGGGATAATAAAATGGCAGGAAATACAGAATTAGTCATTTTAACCGTAAATGTGAATGGGATGAACGCTCCCATAAAGCGGAGGTGGATAGCAGATTGGATCAAAAGCAGAACCCTACATTATCTTGTTTACAGGAAGCACATTTAAAGCAGAGAGATGCATACAGAGTAAAGGTAAAAGGCTGGAAGAGAATCTATTTTGCTTCAGTTCAAATAAAAAAAGCAGGGGTAGCCATCCTTATCTCAGATCAAGCAAAAGCCAAAATTGATCTGATCAAAAGAGATAAGGAAGGAAACTATATCGTGCTAAAGGGTTGCATAGACAATGAAACAATAGCAAGATAATGACAATGATGAGACATCATCACCAAAATTTGTGGATGCAGCCAAAGAGGTAATAAGGAGAAGTTTTATATATTTAAAGGCTTACTTGAATAAAATGTAGAAAGAGAAGATCAATGAACTGAGCTTGCAACTTAAAAAGCTAGAAAAAGACCAAATTAAAACCCCCCAATCTAATACTAAACTTGACATTCTTAAATTAAAAGGAGAAATTAATAATATTGAAAGAAAAAACTATTAAATTAATAAATAAAACTTAGTTGTTTTTAAGAAAAAAATCAACAAAATAGATAAGCCTTTGTTAAATCTGTTAGAAAAAGAAAAGAGGAAATTTAAATTATTAGTCTTATTTATTATTATTATAACTTTTTATTTACAAGATGAATGCATGGGTAATTTTACAGCACTGACAATTGACAAGCCTTTTGTTCCAATTTTTCCCCTCCTTTCCCCCAATCCCCTCTCCTGGATGGCAGGTTGACCAATACATGTAATATATGTTAAAGGATAAATTAAATACAATATATGTATATATGTCCAAACAGTTATTTTGCTTTACAAAAAGAATCAGATTTTGAAATAATGTACAATTAGCCTGAAGGAAATAAAAAATGCAGGTGGACAAAAACAGGGGTATTGGGAATTCTATGTAGTGGTTCATAGTCATCTTCTGGAGTTTTTTCACTGGGCATAACTGGTTCAGTTCATTACTGCTTGATTGGAACTGATTTGGTTCATCTCATTGTTGAAAATGGCCATGTCATCAGAATTGATGATCATATAGTATTGTTGTTGAAGTATATAATGATCTCCTGGTCCTGTTCATTTCACTCAGCATGAGCTCATGTAAGTCTCTCCAGGCCTTTCTGAAACAATGTATCAGTGTCCCTTTTTTTCCCACATCCCATCCAACATTCTGCATTATTTTTCCCTGTCATTATAGCCAATCTGACAGGGGTGTTAATTTGCATTTCTCTGATATGGTGATTTGGATCACTTTCATATGAGTGGAAATATGAAGTTTGTTGTTAATTTTTTTTAGGTCATTAAAATAGTTTTTGGGGGAGTCTGATTGGTATATCACTAAATAAATAGATTATTTTAGGCAGAATTGTCATATGTATTATAGTTTCTCACCCTATCCAAGAGCATTTCATATTTTTCCAATTGGTTAGATCAGACTTAATTTGTGTAGAAAGTGTTTTGGAGCTTTGCTCATATAGTTTCTGATTTTTCCTTGGGAGATAGATTCCTAAATATTTTATACTATTGGTAGTTACTTTAAATGGAATTGGGCTTGCAAATTAAAAAAGCTAGAAAAAGACCAAATTAAAAAACCCCAATCAAATACTAAACTTGAAATTCTCAAAATTAAAAAGAAAAATTAATAACATTGAAAGTAAAAAATCTAAGAGTTGGTTTTATGAAATAAAACAATAAAATAGATAAACCTCTGGTAAATCTGATTAGAAAAAGGAGAGAGAAAAATCAAATTATTTGTCTTAAAAATGAAAAAGGAGACCTTTCCACCAAAGAAGAGGAGATTAGAGAAATAATAAGGAGGTACTTTGCTCAACTTTATGCCAATAAACTTGATAACCTAAGTGAAATGGACAATTACCTTCAAAAATATAGGCTTCCTAACAGAGGAGGAAGTAAATTGCTTAAATAGTCCCATTTCAGAAAAAGAAATAGAACAAGCCATTAATCAACTCCCTAAGGAAAAAATCTCCAGGACCAGATGGATTTACATGTGAATTCTACCAAACATTTAAAGAACAATTAACACTATGCTATATAAACTATTTGAAAAAAAAATCAGTATAATTGGCCATGCTACTAACCAAATTAACAAAAACCATATGATCATCTCAATAGATACAGAAAAAGCAGTTGATAAAATCTAACATCCATTCCTATTAAAAACACAGTAAGAGTATAGGAATAAATGGACTTTTCCTTAAAATAATCAGTAGCATCTATTTAAAACCATCAGTAAGCATCATATGTAATGGGGATAAATTGGAACCATTGTCAGTAAGATCAGGAGTGAAGCAAGGTTGCCCACTATCACTATTACTATGCAATGTTGTATTAGAGATGCTAGCTTTTACAATCAGAGTGAAGAAACAGATTAAAGGAATTAGAGTAGGTAATGAGGAAACCAAATTATCACTCTTTACTGATGTTATGATAGTATATTTAAAGAACCCCAGAAATTCTACTAAAAAGTTAATAGAAATAATCCCCGCTTTTAGCAAAGTTGCAGGATACAAAATAAAACCATAAAAATCATCAGCATTCTTATATATCACTAACAAAATCCAATAGAGTAACACAGATATTCTATTTAAAGTAACTATCAATAGTATAAAATATTTAAGAATCTAGCTGCTTAGGAAAAGTCATTTATACAACTCCTTCCATATTATATGGTGCTTTTAAAAAGTATTTTAGTTGCTTCTCTACCTTTTTTGGATGCTTCACCTGAAAAATTGCTAAAAAAACAAAAACAAAAAAAACAACAACTTTATATAAATTGTGAGACTTTTTAAAAATAATATAAGTATTTTGTTACTGGAATTTAATGGAAAAAAAGTTACTATAATCCTTTGAATTAATCCCTTCACAAGCACAATGAGGAAAACATGATTATCCTTTTTTCATTGAGATTATTGTGATCATAGTTTTTATCTTGTGTGAGTTTCTTTTTTCTTATTCAAAAGAACTTTCTCTGTATCTCAAATTGTGACATATTTAAAATTACTAAGTTTATATATAGTACAAAAGTGATTCAAAATAACAAATATTCCATCTCTGTTTAAATTACTGTTCTCTGGGGCAGTTAGATTATGCAGTGGATAGAATAGCAGCCTAGAGTTAGGAGGATCTGAGTTCAAATGTGACCTCAGACACTCAATGCATCCCAGCTGTATGAGCCTGGGCAAATCACTTAATTCCAGAAAAATAAAATGTCCTCTTTCTCATTTCTTCCCTATAACAGTTACTACTACTAAGATTTTCATTTCAATACATTTTGTTTCTTTAGTTTCATTTTTTTAAAGTCAGTTGTTCAGTAGCTATGGAAATTTATGTAAATTTTGAGGGATTTCCTTCTTTGAAATCCTTCTTAAATAGTAGAACATTACCAACAATAAACATTTATATACCACTATGAGGTTAATTAAAACAGAAATACACATATATGGAATATACATACATTTTTATATAAGATTTTAGCATCAGTATTCATTAGGGAGATTGATCTAAAATTTTCTTTCTTTGTTTTCAATCTACATGGTTTAAGTATCAGTACCTTGTCTGTGTCATAAAAGGATTTGGTAGGATTCCTTCATTACCTATTTTTTAAAATAGTTTATATTGCATTGGGGCTAATTGTTTTTTAAATATTTGATAGAATTCACATGTAAATCCATCTGGTCTTGGGGATTTTTTCTTAGGGAGTTGATTAATGGTTTGGTCTATTTCTTTATTTAGGATAATCCTATTCACATTCACAATTATGATTATCAGCTCGTATTTCCTCTTCTTCCTATTTTCCCCCTATTTATTACTTTGTTCTCTTTATCCACCCTGTTTTTATCCTTTTAATTTTTTTTTTGTTTTTTAATATATATTTTTTTGTATTTTTTAAAAATATAAATTGCCCATATCAACACATGAGGAAATTAATTACTTAAATAGGCACATTTTAGGAAGAGAAATTGAACAAGCAAATCTAAGAAAAAATCTCCAGCGCCAGATAGATTCACAAGTAAATTCTATCAAAAACTTACAGAATACTTAATTCCAATATTATGTGAACTATTTGAAAAAAAATTAGGTAAAGCAGGAGTTCTGCCAAATTCCTTTTATGCCAGATAAGAGTACTAATAACTAAATCAGGAGGAGCCAAAACAAAGAAAATTACCCACCAATCTCTTCAATAAATATTAATGTAATTAAAAAAAATATATTATCAAAGAGATTATAGCAACTTTTCAGTAGTATAATATAATCAAATGGGCTCTATACCAATAATATAGGACTGATTAAAAATTAGGAAAACTAATACTATCAATCATATCAAAAGACAAACACAACAGAAATCATATGATAATCTCAATAGACATAGAAAAAACTTTGACAAAAATACAGTAACCATTCCTATTAAGAACACTAGAGAGCATAAGAATTAAGGGGGTTTTCCTTAAAATAATAAGCAGTATCTATCTAAAATCAAGAGAAAGCATTATTTGTTATGGAGATATGCTGTATTTATTACCAATGAGATCAGGAGTGAAACAAGGATGGTCACTATCATCACTATTATTCATATTTTTCTAGAAGTGTTGGCTTTATCAATAAGTGAAGATAAATGAATTAAAGGACTTAGAATAGGCAATGGGAAATAAAACTATCACACTTTGCAGGTGATATGATGTTATATTTGGAGGATGCTGGAAAATTATCCAAAAAATTATTGAAAACAATTCACAGCTTTAGCAAAGTGGAACGATATAAAATAGAAACAAATCATCAGCATTTCTATACATTACTGACAAAGCCTATCAGCAAGAGATAGAAAGAGAAATTCCATTTAAAATAACTATAGACAAAATAAAATATTTTGGTGTGTACCTGTCAAGACAAACCCACACACTAGAAGAACACAATAATAAAACACTTCTCACACAAATAAATTCACATCTACAAAAAATTGGAAAAATATCAATGGCTCATGGGTAACTCTAGCTAATATAACAAAAATGGTAATTTTATCTAAATTTGTGTACTTGTTCAGCGCCATATCATTAAAACTGCCAAAAATTATTTTATAGAACTAGAAAAAATAATAACAAAATATATCTGAAAGAAGAAAATGTTGAGAAAATCAAGGGAATTAATGAAAAAAAAATACCAAATGCAAAACTATGCTATAAAGCAATAGTCACCAAAACCATTTGGTTCTGAGTAAGAAGTAGAGTATTGGATCAGTCGACTAGATTAGATAAACATGACACAATAATTAAGGCCTATAGTTATCTAGTATTTGAAAAACCTCCAAGACATAGTTTTTGGAATTAGAATTAACTATTTCACAAAAATTGCTGGAAAAACTGGAAGATAATATATCAGAAAATTGGCATAAACCTACATATCATACTTTATACTAAAATAAAATCAAAATTGGGCACATGATTTGGGCATAATGGATGTTGACATGAACATATTAGGAGACCAAGAAGGGAGAAATTTATGGTCAAAAAGTTCTAGAGGATTTTATGAAAGCAAGAGAGACAATTTTGATTGCATCAAATTTAAAAAAAATCACAAACAAAACCAAAAGAAACAAGATTAAAAGGGAAATACAAAATTGGGCAAAAAATCATTACTATCAGTATTTCTGATAAAGTCTCATTTCTAAATTATATAAAGATTGATGTCAAATTTATAAAAATATACATCCTTCCCTAATTGACAAATGGTCTAAGGATATGAACAAATAATTTTCAGATGATGAAACTAAAGCCAATTATAGTCAAATTTAAAAAATGTTCTAAATAGCTCTTTATTAGAGAAATCCAAATTAAAACAGATTGGCTAAGATAACAGAAAAATATAATGACAAATGTTGGAGGAGATGTGAGAAAACTGGAATATTAATGCATTTTTTCTGGAATTATAAAATAATCCCACAATTCTGGAGAGCTATCTGGAACTATGCCCAAAGGGCATTAAAACTGTGCATACTCTTTGTTCCAGTAGTGCCACTATAGGCTCTGTATCCCCAAGAAATCATAAAGGATAGAAAAGGACTCACATGTGCAAAAATCTATATAGCAGTTCTTTTTGTGATAACAAATACTTTGAAAATGAATAGATGCCTATCTATTTAGGAATGACCAAATAAGCTATGGTATATTAAGGTTATGGAATAATATTATTCTATAAAAAATGATGACCAAGCTGATTTTAGAAAGTCCTGGAACAATTCAAAAGAATTAATGCTGAGTGAAACAAGCAGCATTAGGAATAAGTTTTACACAATAACAACAAGAATGTGCAATGATCAACTACAAAACATTTAGTTCTTCTCTGTGGTTCATTATCAAGAGCAATCCCAATAGATTTTCAACAGAAAATACTGCTTCTGTGGGAGGGAGGTCTATGGATATTGAATGTATGTCAATACATACTATACTCGCTTCTTATTTCTGTTTTTTTGTTTTCTCTCTCCCGTTTTTTTCTTTTGTTCCGATTTTTCTCTTCAAACATGATTCATAAAGAAATGTATATTATAAGTAAATCAATTATATTTTTAAAGAAACAAAATTTAATTATAAAATCATAATTTTTTTATATGTTAACTTAGTTTTTTTGTTTGTTTGTTTGTTTAATAAGGCAATTGGGGTTAAATGACTTGCCCAGGATCACATAGCTAGGAAGTGTTAAGTGTCTGAAACTAGATTTGAACTCAGATCCTCCTGACTTTAGGGTTGGTGTTCTATCCACAGCACCACCTAATTGCCCCTACTTAGCTTTGTTTTGTTTTCAGCTTATTTTTAACAGAGTAACAAACCTAGTTAAAGAATATGACATGTAAAAGCATATTGTGTTCAATCAATCATTATTGACTACAACAATTAGTAGATTTATTTGCAACTTTTGTTATTTGTAAGATATATCAAAGTACTACTGTGTAAAGACCAATTAATATGATATGGAACTCTCAGTATATATTTGTCACTTAATGTAATAACTGCTCAGGTGCTAGAAAACTGGCCCTGAAATACATCTCTCTGTTCTCAGCAAGGAAAGCAGAATATTATATAAGTTGTCAAACTTGGTTACTTTGAGCTATTATTATTTTTTATTATTAAATATACTTCTTTGTAAAGGGCTAGAACTGAGCAATGCACTTGGATAATGAAGCATGTGAGACTAATTGCCAATTGGGTGGTTCCCTATTAACTTGTTTGAAGGTTGACCCTCCCCAGCTGTTCTGTGCTGACTTGATTGGTGGGACAAAGAGGGGGAAATGACGTGTGTGGGAGGAGTAAGAGAAACTTGGGTGGTGGAACTCAGCTCACTCGCACTCCTGACCTGACTTTGGAGGTGATGGTAAACATCTAGAATAAAGACATTTAGTGATCCTGACTCCTGCTGATTTCTGGGAAGACAGAGTTCCAGCATTTGGCGTCCAACGTGTGGCTGGCACCCTACTTGCACCAAAGTCCTCCAGTGACCAGGAGATTAGATGAGTATTCTAATAGAAATAAGGAATTTACCTTGTTAAGGATTAAATCAGCAATCTCTAGTAACTGAGATGGGGCAGATGTTAGGTAAATCCTGGGCTTCAGCTGACCCTGCTCCAACCCCAGCCCCTGCCTCATCTAGCAATGCCATAGAGGATATAATTAAGATAATTGATGAGAAAAGTTTACTTTTTACCATCCCACAAATGAATAATCTCTTACACTCATTGAGTCGCATGTCCCCTTGGTTCTTAAATGAAGAAAAACTACGTATAGATAAATGGAAACTAGTGGGACTTGAAATGAAAGAATTTTACTCAAAAAATGGGCTTTGTCCAATTTTCCCAGAGGTATTTTATCTATACAATGTGATTCTATTAGACTTAAGCTATAGAGCAGAGTTTAGGAGAAGGATTAGGAGATCATAAGACACTGTGCCTCAATGGGCACAAATACCTTTTATAGCCAGGCTATGATGCAGACTTCCCAAGATCCCAACATGGAGAGACAGGATCCCTTTTGGCAAGGGGTTTCCAGAGAGACTTGTCAATGCTTTCAATGCGGTAAAGTAGGCCATCTGAAAGCTCAATGTTGGCATAGAAACAGAGTGAGAAGACAGGCTGGGAAGACAAGACCCAAAACCCCATGTCCAAAATGCAACAGAGGACTCCATTGGGCCTCAGAGTGTACAATGATTCAGGGAAATGGGATGAGGGGCCCAGCTCCAGGGCCCCAGGCAAAAAACACTTGGGGCATGATGGCAGCCGATGCCACACCCAGAGAGTGCCTCCAAGTCCAATACCCAGACATGACCAATCAGCCAGGAAGCCATCTGATGGGAGAAAGAGATTACACAATCAGTCAGCCAGGAAGCAACATGATGGGAGAAAGGGACTACAATTAGGGAGGATAGAGTTGTATGCAGCTGGGACAATTGAGATACCCCATGGAGAGGTGAAATCTGTTCCTCTCCAACCTATGGATCCCTTGTCTCCAGGCACAGTTGGCTTGACCATTTCACCTCCTGAGAGTACTTACAAGACAGTGTTCATTCATACACTGATGTGGGAAACTGGGGAATGTGTAGATAATATCCCAGTCACTACTACAGGGAGACAATGTGTGACTTATCAACCAGGGGAAGTAGTAGCATTGGGTTTATTGATACAGACTCCTAATAAGCAACCTGGTGACAGTCACCCATGTTCAGACTCCAAGCAGAAAAACCCAGGAATATACTGGACAGCAGCTGTGACAGCTGACAGACCTATGCTCACCATCTATATAAATGGCATAGCATTAGAAGGACTGGTGGGCACAGGTGCAGATCGCACAGTCATTAGAGGTGCCAACTGGCCCAGTCACTGGCGAAAGAAAAAGGCAGACACCTACATGTCTGGGGTAGGAGGATCAATAGCAGGTGAAGTTAGTGCTACCCCTTTAAGATGGGTATTTGAAGGTGAAACAGGAGTTTTTACTCCTTTTATAGTTGAAAAAATCCCCATCAATTTGTGGGGAAGAGACATTTTACAACAATTAGGGTTAAAAATGAGTACTTTGGTTTTTTAGGCAGGGCTGCTGTTGAAGGCCTGCCAATACTTTCACCTGTTCCTATCCAGTGGAAAACTAATACACCAGTGTGGATAGAACAGTGGCCCTTAGGTAGTGATAAAATTCAGGCCTTACTAGACATAATACAGGAACAACTTGACCAAGGACATTTACAACCTTCTCTAAGTCCTTGGAATTCCCCAGTATTTGTTGTAAAAAAGAAATCTGGAAAATGGAGGATGTTGACTGACTTAAGAAAGGTAAATGAACAGATGGAAACTATGGGAACTCTTCAACCTGGACTTCCATCTCCTACTCAGTTGCCTAGAGAATGGCCTCTGTGGTTTATAGACATTAAGGATTGTTTCTATTCTATCCCTCTAGATAAGGAGGATATGAAAAGATTTGCCTTTTCAGTGCCCAGCATTAACTTAGCTGAGCCTTATAAAAGATATGAATGGACAGTTTTGCCACAGGGAATGAAAAACAGCCCTACTATGTGTCAAATGTATGTTGCTGCTGCTCTTAGTCCAGTAAGAAAAGCATTTCCAAAAGTAATGTTATTATATTACATGGATGATATATTGGGATGTGCACCTGAGGAACAAATGTTAGAAGCATGTCTACAAAAAACCATAGAAACACTAAGGAATTATAAATTGCACATAGCTTCAGAAAAGATTCAAAGACATGCTCCTTTTCAATATTTAGGATATGAAGTATATCCTAAGGTGCTTACAGTACAAAAACTCTCCTTAAGAACAGAGAAGCTAAACACCTTCAGAAATTGATAGGAGATATCCAATGGATGCGTCCCATGCTAGGCTTGACTACCTGTCAATTGCAACCATTATATGACATTTTAAGGGGAGACAGTGCTTTAAATTCACCACGCTAGCTTACAAAAGAAGCTCAAGAGGCTTTGAGACAAGTTGAACTGGCTTTATCCAATGTGGTTGAAAGAGTCACTCAAAAACCCTTGGAAATATCAATTTTTGCTACACAAGAGGCCCCCACAGCAGTCCTTCATCAAGGAGACAGTGTGATAGAGTGGGTGAACCTCCGAGCACAACCAGAACAAAGCCTTATTCCTTACCCAGTGCTTGTGGCTAGAATTTTATTAAAGGCCATTAAACGAGCAGTACAATTATCTGGGACAAGACCTGACAAGATATACACCTTTTATACAAATGCACAAGTTAATGTGTGCTGTGAAACCATCCCAGAGTGCCAAATTTTATTAACCATGGCTCCAAATTTTGCACACAGGTCTCCATTAAAGATAACCAGACTGTTACATAATTGGCAATGGATTCTTGAAGAAAAGGTTTCTAAAGTTCCTCTTAAAGGACCAACTATCTTTACAGATGCATCCAAACATAATATTTGTGCTGTGTATTCTTGTGACTTAACTATAAAGAGAGTAATCAGAACTCCTTTTCAGTCCACTCAGCAGAATGAATTGTATGCAATCATTCTAGCCCTTGCTTTTTATCCGGGAGACATAAATATAATATCTGATTCGGCTTATTCAGTAGGTGTGGTACAAAGAATTGCCACAGCCCAAATAAAATTTGTAGCCTCCAATATATATCAGCTCTTTAAAGAGCTTCAAGAGCGAGTGAGAAAGCATCCAGGTAAGATTTATATTTTGCATGTCCACTCCCATAGTGCACTTCCAGGTCCTATTTTTGATGGTAATTCAAAGGCAGATAGCCTTCTAACCATGCTGGCCAGAACTCCTTTATTTCAAGAAGCACAAGAATCTCATTCTAAATATCATCAGGCTGCCCAAGCTTTACATTTGCAGTTTGGAATAACAAGAGAAGAAGCTAGGAGCATAGTAAAAGCCTGTACAGCTTGACTTCCTTTACATGCTCCTACACTCCCTCCAGGGAAGAACCCTCATGGTTTGAGACCTAATGAAATCTGGCAAAAGGATGTGACCCATTATAAATCTTTTGGTCATCTGTCTTTTATCCATGTTGTGGTAGACACCTTTTCAGGATTCACATTTGCAATGCCAGCAGCAAAAGAGATAGCCCGAGTGGTAACTGGATTCCTTATACAAACATTTGCAATTATAGGTGTGCCACAAGCAATAAAAACAGACAATGGACTTGCATATACATCTAAACATTTTACACACTTTTGTGCACAGTATAAGATTTTACATACCACGGGCATACCCTTTAATCCTCAAGGGCAGGCAATAATAGAGAGAAGAAACAGATATTAAGACACTCCTCCAAAAACAAAAGAAAGGGGGAGCCATGGGTAACTCTAGAGAACTTCTAAATTTAGTTCTCTATACCATTAATTTTTAAATTTTTGACAAAGATGCACTGGCTCCAGCAGACAGGTTTTATAACCCACCAGAAGGGCAGTGTCCAGTGCAAGCAGCTCCACTGTCTTTAGATAATCGCCAAGTGATGTGGAGAGACCCAGAAAGTGGTGAATGGAAGGGACCAGATAGGTTAACTGCTTGGGGGAGAGGGTTTGCTTGTATCTCTACAGATGGAGAAGGAATCAGATGGGTGCCAACGAGCCGTATTCGCCTTGTCCATCGGAGAGAGAGAGAGCAGACCCTTGAAACGAAGGAGAAGGCCCAAGAAACATCGGGTGGTTCCGTTGCTGACTGTGCCCACCACTGAAAGAACCTGGCAGTTATGGCGTTTGACCCATGGACACCAAAAACTGTTGGACTTGAAAATCCTCAGGTATCATTGGATTCTCTGAGACATCATAAGACTATTGTAGGACTGAAATCCTCAGGAATCATTGGATTCTCTGAGGCATCATAAGACTATTGTAGGACTTGAAAATCCTCAGGAATCATTGGATTCTCTGAGGCATCATAAGAGTGTTGCTGGACCTCAAAACCTGTTGGGATCATTGGATTCCCTAACATATAAAAAGACTGATGTGGGACTTCAAAAACTTGTGGGGATCATTTGATTCCCTAACATATAAAAAGACTGATGTGGGATTTCAAAAAACTTGTGGGGATC
Organism: Sminthopsis crassicaudata; assembly: GCF_048593235.1. Taxonomy (NCBI): domain Eukaryota; kingdom Metazoa; phylum Chordata; class Mammalia; order Dasyuromorphia; family Dasyuridae; genus Sminthopsis; species Sminthopsis crassicaudata. The sequence continues at coordinate 537,426,012 of NC_133617.1, forward strand.
ATTGGATTCCTTAACAGTGAAGCAATGGAAAATAGATTGGTTTTGGACTATCTCTTGGTTGCCGAAGAAGGCGTGTATGTGTGACTGATGTTTACATACCCTCCTTCTAGGACTTCTGGAAATCTCTTACAATACCATGTTGATTTATATTGTTTGTTATATCACTCCTTGCATGTACAATTCCTGTTTGTTACACCACATCAAGTTTGCACTGACTGTGGGAAGAGTCACCACTAATAGCCTCTGCGTTATTGCTATGTGCTTGTGTAATAACTCCCATGCTGATGGGTTTGTGCATACTTGTCTCTAATAAGGCCCTTCAATCCAGAAACCCCCTAGCAAATCCCCACTTCTCTTTGGTGCTTTTCATCTCTCTTCCTGAGATGTCAGGGAGGGCATGATTATCTCCTTTTTAGTGCTTTCATCTCCCCTTCTGAGAAGTCAGGGAGGGCATGATCACCTCCTTTTTGGGGTTCTCATCTCCCTGAAAAGTCAGGGATGGCACGACCACCTGTGGTCTAAAACAAAAGAAAACGGGAGATGTAAAGGGCTAGAACTGAGCAATGCACTTGGATAATGAAGCATGTGAGACTAATTGCCAATTGGGCAGTTCCCTATTAACTTGTTTGAAGGTTGACCCTCCCCAGCTGTTCTGTGCTGACTTGATAGGTGGGACAAAGAGGGGGAAGTGACGTGTGTGGGAGGAGTAAGAGAAACTTGGGTGGTGGAACTCAGCTCACTCGCACTCCTGACCTGACGTTGGAGGTGACGGTAAAGATCTAGAATAAAGACATTTAGTGATCCTGACTCCTGCTGATTTCTGGGAAGACAGAGTTCCAGCACTTCTTTGACAAAAGCAAGAGTATTTCTGGTGGGGCGTGGGGGCTAGATTAAGGAACAACAATGATATAAAAAGAAAAGACCTCAACTCTTTTGATTTTACTTGTGAATAAATAATATCAACATAATAATTCATGTATAAACGTGTATGATTAGGAGTTTTTGAAACAGCTCTACAAGCATTAATATATTTTTAGGGATAAAAATATTTCATTACCATAAGTCATAGCCCAATATTTTTAATAAACAATATAGCTAAGGAGATATAGTGACATATATGAAAAAATTAGAGAATAATTTTGTCCTATATATTATGAGTTTTATTGACATTACTACTTAGTCAACTTATTGTAGGTAAAATCTGTGTTGAATTACCATAATCAAACTTAATTTCATCTGTTGGCCAATCCTTTTTCAAGATGACTTGCTCGTTGCAGACTGATAGTCTTTTGACAAGATTGTTATCCCATCTAGATTCAAGCTATCAATGGTTTTACTCTGCAACCATGACTTTTTTTTTCTCTTCAAATTAGCTTTACTATAAATTATTATTATTATTTTTCTTATACCTTTTTATGTACGATACATGCATAGGTAATTTTTCAGCATTGACAATTAAAAAAACTTTTGTTCCAATTTTTCCCCTCCTTCCCCTCACCCTCTCCACCAGATAGCAGGTTGACTAATACATGTTAAATATATTAAAGTATATGTTAAATACAATATATGTATACATGTCCATACAGTTATTTTGCTGTACAAAAAAAAAATGAACTTTTAAATAGTGTACAATAAATCTGTGAAGGAAATCAAAAATGCAGGCAGACAAAAATAGAGGGATTGGGAAGTCTATGTAGTAGATCATACTCATTTCCCAGAGTTCTTTTGATAGCTGTAGCTGTTTCAATTCATTACTCTTCTATTGGAACTGATTTGGTTCATCTCATTGTCTAGGAGGGCCACATCCATCAGAATTGATCATCATATATTATTGTTGTTGAAGTATACAACAATCTCCTGGCCCTGCTCATTTCACTCAGCATTAGTTCATGTAAGTCTCTCCAGGCCTTTCAAAATCATCCTGCTGGTTATTTCTTACAGAACAATAATATTCCATAATATTCATATACCACAATTTATTCACCATTCTCCACTGAGTGGGCATCCACTCAGTTTCCAGTTTCTGGCCACTAGAAAGAGGGCTGCCACAAACATTCTTGCACATAGAGGTCACTTTCCCTTCTTTAAAATCTCTTTGGGATATAAGCCCAGTAGTAACACTACTGGATCAAAGGGTATGCACAGTTTGATAACTTTTTGAACATAGTTCCAAATCGCTCTCCAGAATGCCTGGATGTATTCACAATAACACCAACAATGTATCAGTGTCCCAGTTTTCCCACTTCCCCTCCAACATTCATCATTATTTGTTCCTGTCATCTTAGCCAATCTGACAGGTGTGTAGTGGTATCTCAGAGTTGTCTTAATTTGCATTTCTCTGATTAATAATGACTTGGAGTATCTTTTCATATGGCTAGAAATAGTGTCAATTTATTCATCTGAAAATTGTCTGTTCATATCCTTTGACCTTTTATCAATTGGAGAATGGCTTGATTTCTTATAAATTAGAGTCAATTCTCTATATATTTTGGAAATGAGGCATTTAACAGAACCTTTAACTGTAAATTTTTTTTCCCATTTTAATGCTTCCCTTCTAATCTTGTCTGCATTAGTTTTGTTTGTACAAAACTTTTCAATTTGATATAATCAAAATTTTCTATTTTGTCATCAATAATGATCTCTAGTTCTTCTTTGGTTATAAATTTCTTCCTCTTCCACAAGTCTGAGAGGTAAAATATCCTCTGTTGTGATTTATTTATAATCTCATTCTTTTTGCCTCGGTTATGAACCCATTTTGACTTTATCTTAGTGTACGGTGTTAAGTTTGGATCAAGGCCTAGTTTCTGACATACTAATTTTCAATTTTCCCAGCAGTTTTTGTCAAACAGTGAATTCTTATCCCAAAAGCTTGGGTCTTTGGGGTTTTTAAACACTAGATTATTAAAGTTATTGACTATTTGCTCCTTTGAACCTAACCTATTCCGCTGATCAACTAGTCTATTTCCTAGCCAGTACCAAATGGTTTTGGTAATTGCTGCTTTATAATATAATTTGAGATCTGGTACAGTTAGGCCACATTTATTTTATTTTATTTTTTTTTCCATTAGTTCCCTTGAAATTCTTGAACTTTTGTTTTTCCATATGAATTTTGTTGTTATTTTTTCTAGGTCATTAATATATATATATATATATATATATATATATATATATATATATATATTTTTTTTTTTTGCAGTCTGAGTGGTGTAGTGCTAAATAAATAGTTTAATTTAGGTAGTATTGTTATCTTTATTATATTTGCTCACCCTATCCAAGAGTATTTAATAATTTTTCAATTGGTTAGGTCTAACTTTATCTGTGTGGAAAGTATTTTGTATTTTTGCTCATATAGTTCCTAATTTTCCCTTGGCAGATAGATTCCTAAATATTTTAAATTTTTGGTAGTTACTTTAAATGGAATTTCTCTTTGTAACTCTGTTGGATTTTGTTAGTGATATATAAGAATGCTGATGACTTATGTAGATTTATTTTGTATCCTGCAACTTTGCTAAAGGTGTAGATTATTTCTAATAGCTTTTTAGTAGAATCTCTTTGGTTCTCTAAGGATACAATCATATAATCAGCAAAGAGTGATAATTTGGTTTCATTTTTACCTATTCTAATTCCTTTAATATCTTTCTCAACTCTTATTGTGCAACCATGACTTTTAAGAAGCCACCTCTGCACTTTGGAGTGAATGTTGGAGCCATAATCTAATTGTTAGATTTTCATTTTGTTCATTTGTACTTCATAAATGATCGAATGATACAAAGCAAAGATTTGTACTTTTGTTGACCGTCTAAACTTAAGAAAGTGAAAGAAAATTTTATTAATATGAACAGTGTCATAAGTACCTTTTTTCTGGCAAATTGATAATTAAATTAAACATTTACTACAACAACTTTAGCTTAATCACATCATAATGTGATATAACATTCTACAAGTGGAATATTACAGGATAACAGATACAATGCTAAGTTGGAGTAATATGGTTCTTTAAAATAGTCTTTATAGAGATTCAGTTACAGAGGAATTAGATAGACTTTGATCTCAGTGTGTGGCAAAACCAAGTCTAGGCACATTTCTCAGAGTAGTTGTGGAAAATTAAATAAATTTTTAAATGTGAAAAAGATAAAACCAAACAATAGGGGTAAGGATTAGTATGAGAGAAAGAACCCTCCACTCAGATAATATTTTTTACTTCAAAATTTGCCCAAAATAAATAACCTAATTCAAAAATTATAAAGCATTGTTCAATTTCTTTCTGACTTAGTACTGTGCTAGGTAACAATTCTATGTATGAGTAATTATAATTTTAGACTATTCAAAAGAATTATAATTTTTATGCTAAAAAAAATCCCATACCTCTGCATTGCTAAAAGAATTATAATGTTCTTTTCAAGTGAATCCATTTATACCTCCTTGACCAGTCTTTGGAGGATAGCTTTGAAAAGGACAGTAATTCAGTTATTATCCACAGAATACCATTTACAAATCAGAACACTCCAATTAGATTTCCCTCCTATACCATTTCACAAACTGCAAGTTACACTCTCTGGATGACTCATTTTTAGAGTTTATCATTAGTCTTGCTTCTCTTCAGTGCTTTACTGTCCTTCCTTGCTATAATTAGGTCACCAAAAGAAACCTCAACCTTTAGAAAAAAATCTGTATTCATAAGTCTTTATGCTGTGGAAGTAGAGCAAAGCTGCATAAATGCACACATTCACCCATGAATGTCCTGCAATGGCTGCTGGCAATAGGATTGATGACAGAATGAACTGTTCCCCACAAATTGAGTCATATTTTCCCAATGCCTGAATGACTCCTGAGCTGTAAATTGAGAAGTACTATATGATGCATTAACTCTTTCTAGCCACAAAAGTTATATTAAGTTTCCTCTTGAGTTTAATAATGAATATATTGGATTTTTTAAATAAGGCTTTGGAATTTCAGAACATAAAGGTAGTAGATTTGAAAGGTTAAAGGAAACAGGGTAGCTCTTTTGGAATGACAGATTTTAAAACACCTCAGGTCTGTAATGGCAGCTGTAGTTGGGAACTGTGGTATACATTATATACCAAGGTTGAGCTCATATGTTTGTTGGATAAGAAAATCCTTCAATATTAAGTTAGGTAATCAGCAGCAATGCATGTAAGCCATAAGACATTGTCCAGTTTTCCTTTGTAGATAGTTTTTTTTTTTTTTTTTCCCCTGAGTAGGCAAACTGAGCAAAGCCTTGTGAATTACTAAAAATATGTTACCTTTTAAACTTTTGCTGTTTTTCTGCCCTCTAGGAGCTTATTATCTAAATACAGAGTTATATAGATGAATTAATAACAAATAAGGCCAGGGAAAGTCAATACAATTCTATTCATAAATAATTAGATATTTATACCTAAGTAGGCTAAGGGTAATTAAATTTGTTCATAGAAAAAAATAACTAAGTATTTTAAATAGATTAATTTGGCTGACCTTCATTGTTCTGTACAATTTTGAATAATCTGTAAACACTTACCATGTCATTATCCTCAGTTTATAGGCAACTATATTCTCTGATCTGAAAGATATCACATTGTACCTGTCTCAAAGTTTATATGAGATAGCCATTCATACAACCCCTACCATATTATATGAAGCTTTTAAAAGTAGTTTAGTTGTTTCTCTACCTTTTTTGGATGCTTCACCTGAAAAATTGCTAAAAACAAAAACTTTATATAAATTGTGAGTTTTTTTTTTTTAATAATATAAGTATTTTGTTACTGGAATTTAATGGAAAAAAAGTTCCTATAATCCTTTGAATTTAGTCCCTCCACAATCACAAAGAGCAAAACATGATTATCCTTTTTCATTGAGATTTTTGTGAGCATTTTAATTTTTATCTTGGGTGAGTTTCTTTTTTTTTATTATATATATTTTTATAATATTATCCCATGTATTCATTTTTCCAAATTATCCCCCCCTCCCTCTACTCCCTCCCCCCGATGACAGGCAATCCCATACATTTTACATGTGTTACAATATAACCTAGATACAATACATTTATGTAAATACCATTCTCTTGTTGCACAATAAGCATTAGATTCCGAAGGTACATGTAACCTGGGCAGACAGATATTAGTGCTAACAATTTACATTCACTTCCCAGTGTTTCTTCTCTGGATGTAGCTACCTCTGTCCATCATTGATCAACTGGAAGTGAGTTGGCTCTTCTTTATGTTGAAGATTTCCACTTCCAGCAGAATACATCCTCATACAGTATCATTGTTGAAGTGTATAATGATCTCCTAGTTCTGCTCATTTCACTCAACATCAGTTGATGTAAGTCTCTCCAAGCCTCTCTGTATTCCTCCTGCTGGTCATTTCTTACAGAGCAATAATATTCCATAACCTTCATATACCATAATTTACCCAACCATTCTCCAACTGATGGATATACATTCATCTTCCAGTTTCTAGCTACAACAAAAAGAGCTGCCATAAATATTTTGGCACATATAGGTCTCTTTCCGCTCTTTAGTATTTCTTTGGGATATAAGCCCAGTAGTAGTACTGCGGGTCAAAGGGTATGTACAGTTTGATAACTTTTTGGGCATAGTTCCAAATTGCTCTCCAGAATGGCTGGATTCTTTCACAACTCCACCAATAATGTATCAGTGTCCCAGTTTTCCCACATCCCCTCCAACATTCATCATTATTTGTTCCTGTCATCTTAGCCAATCTGACAGGTGTATAGTGGTATCTCAGAGTTGTCTTAATTTGCATTTCTCTAATCAGTAGTGATTTGGAACACTCTTTCATATGAGTGGATATAGTGTCAATTTCTTCATCTGAGAATTGTCTGTTCATATCCTTTGACCATTTATCAATTGAAGAATTGTTTGGTTTCTTATAAATTAGGGTCTGTTCTCTATATATTTTGTTCTCTATATATTTTGGAAATGAGACCTTTGTCAGAACCTTTAACTTTAAAAATATTTTCCCAATTTGTTACTTCCCTTCTACTCTTGTTTGCATTAGTATTGTTTGTACAGAAACTTTTTAGTTTGATGTAATCAAAATCTTCTATTTTGTGATCAATAATGATCTCTAGTTCTCCTCTGGTCATAAATTCCTTCCTCCTCCACAAGTCTGAGAGGTAGACTATCCTCTGTTCCTCTAATCTATTTATTATCTCACTCTTTATGCCTAAATCATGGACCCATTTTGATCTTATCTTGGTATATGGTGTTAAGTGTGGATCCATATCTAATTTGTGCCATATTAATTTCCAGTTTTCCCAACAGTTTTTTCCAAATAATGAATTTTTATCCCTAATGTTGGTATCTTTGGGTTTGTCAAAGATTAGATTGCTATAGGTGTACCCTTTTTTGTCCTTTGTATCTAATCTGTTCCACTGATCTAGCAGTGTATTTCTTAGAGAAGACAGCTTTTTTTTTTTTTTTTTTTTTTGAGGCTGGGGTTAAGTGACTTGCCCAGGGTCACACAGCTAGGAAGTGTTAAGTATCTGAGACCAGATTTGAACTCGGGTCCTCCTGAATTCAAGGCTGGTGCTCTATCCACTGAGCCACCTAGCTGCCCCTTGAGTGAGTTTCTTTGTTCCAACTCAAAAGAACTTTCTCTGCATCTCAAATGGTGACATATTTAAATTACTAGGTTTATATATAGTACAAAAGTGATTCAAAATAACAAATATTCCATCGCTGTTTAAATTACTGCTCTCTAGGTCAGTTAGATGATGCAGTGGATAGAATACCAGCCCTGAAGTTAGGAGGACCTGAGTTCAAATGTGACCTCAGACATTCAATATATCTCAGTTGTATGACCCTGGGCAAGTCACTTAATTCCAGTTACTACTACTAAGATTTTTATTTCAATACATTTTGTTTCTTAAGTTTCTTTTTTTAAAAGTTAATTATTTACTAGCCATGGAGATTTATGTAAATTTTGAGGGATTTCCTTCTTTGAAGTCCTTCTTAAGTAATAGGAGAATCCTTTAAAGTTGTTAGGAATATCCCCTCTCTTTCATTCTGTCATTAAGATGTAGAAAATTGAACTCTAATCAAATTCCAGGTCAATCTTGAACCTATCAGCAAATTCAATAATTATTGTGTTTATACCAGTCAATGGTATTCTGCATCATAAGAACACAGTCACATTTTAAGTTGTGCAAAAACTGAGGAAACTTGGTAACTAATTTCTGAGGATTCAGCAAATTGATACACCAGGTAAGAATAATAACATACAATCACACACACACACACACACACACACACACACACAGACAGATTATATATATATATATATAATATATTAAAATATATGTATATTCTATATATGTATATATGTGTCTTAGTTAACCTTATAGTGCTATATAAATGTTTATTGTTGGTAATGTTCTATTGAAGTTAAAACTATGTATGCCTTTCCATACAGAGAGGAAATCATTTTGTAAGATTAATTTTAAATTGCTTAGCCTTGAATTGAACTTTATTCCAATACAGCTCTTAAATTCTGCAAAGATGTTTTAATTAAACTGTGGGTGCAAAAGAGAGTGAAAGCTAACTTACAGCTTACACATGGGATGAATTTTATTTACTTATTTACAGAGTGGCTATTTCTTTATCCATCCTATAGGCCTCTAAGTCCCTCATTAATTATCCTAAAGCTTCTCAATTTGGAAAGAAGTTGCAAAAGCTCAAGATCATCTTCTACTCTTTTTTTGTGGCTGGGCATTGAAATTTTAATATAGTATACTTTACCTCAAGGCTATATTCCAGAACAATTATGCACATTTTCCCAATATTGCTAAAGCACATAATGAACTGGGTTAAACACTAATCAAATATTTAAATAACTGCATTTCACTGGATGATGGTATTGCTAAGATGTTTGCTTAGGTTGTGGAACTATTGATTAAATCAACTCATTATTTTAATTGTGTTATTTGATGTGCTCTTTACTTTCAAAGAATTTGGGAAAAGGCCTCTTTTGGGGCTTAAAAATTATTGTTTAATAAAGAAATATATACTTAGATAACAATTTTTTTCTGATTAGAAAGTTTAAATATCATCATTCATAAAACTGTCATCAGAACTGGATACATTCTTTTTTATTTTAAAATTTCTTCATAATTCCTATGTATTTTATTTTATTCCTTTTTCATTAAAGCTTTTTTTTTTTACTTTCAAAGCATATGCATAGATAATTTTCAACATGTACAGTTGCAAAACATTGTATTCCAAAATTTTCCCCTTCTTTCCTTTCAACCCCCTCCCCTAGATGACAAATAATCCAATATATATTGAACATATATATGAACAATTCTTCTATACGTATTTCCACAATTATCTTTCTGTACAAAAAAACTCAGGTCAAAAAGGAAAAAAAAAGAGAAAGAAAACAAAATACAAGCAAACAACAACAAAAAGAGTAAAATATTATGTTATAATCCACACTCGTTACCCCCAGTCCTTTCTCTTGGTGGAGATGACTCTCTTAATCACAGGACCACTGCAACTGGCCAGAATCATCTCAAAAAGAGACATGTCCATCAAAATTGATTGTTTATAATGCTGTTGGTAAGAATAGTGAACTCCTGGTTCTGCTCATTTCACTTAGCATCAGTTCATATAAGTTTCTCCAGGCCACTCTGAAAACATCCTGATAATCATTTCTTATAGAAAAATAATATTTCATAACATTCATATGCCACAACTCATTCAGCCATTCTTCAACTGATGGACCTCAATTCAGTTTCCAGTTTCTTGCCACTACAACAAAAAGGCTGCCACAACATGTGAGTCTCTCTCCCATCTTTAAAATCTCTTTGGGATACAGACCCAGTAGAGACATTCCTAGATCAAAGGATATGCACATTTGATAGCCCTTTGGATATAGTTCCAAATTGCTCTCCAGAATGGTTGAATCAGCTCACAACTCCACCAACAATGTATTAGTGTTCCAATTTTCCTATATCTCATTCATTATCTTTTCCTGTCTTCTTAGCCAATCTGAGAGATGTGTAGTGATACCTCAGAGTTATCTTAATTTGCATTTCTCTGATTCATAGTGATTTAGAGCACCTTTTCATATGACTAGAAATGATTTCAATTTCTTCACCTGAAAATTTTCAGGCCATATCCTTTGACCATTTATCAATTGGAGAATGGCTTGAATTTTTATAAACTTGAGTAAATTCTCTATATATTTTAGAAATGAAGCCTTTTTCAAAATCTTTAATTGTAAAAATGTTTTCCCAATTTATTGCTTCCTTTCCAATTTTATCTCTACTGGAATTGTGTGTACAAAAACTTTTTTAGCTTAACATAATCAAAATTATCCTTTTGCATTCCATAATGTTTTCCAGTTCTTTGGTCACAAAGTCCTTTCTTCTCCACAGATCTAAGAAATAGACTATCCTTGTTCTTCTAATTTGCATAAAATATCACTCTTTATATCTAAACCATGAACCCATTTTGACATTATCTTGGGATAGGATATTAGGTCAATGTCTCATTTCTGCTATATTATTTTCCAAATTTTTCAAGAAATTTTTATCAAATAGTGAGTTTTTATCCCAGAAGCTGGGATGTGTGGGTTTATCAACCTTTAGATTATCATATTCATTAACTATTTTGTATTGTGAACCTGAACTACACTATTTCTTAGCCAGTACCAAATGGTTTTGATGATTGCTAATTTATACTATAGTTTTATGTCTAGTCCACCTTTATTTGCATTTTCTTCATTAATTCTTATGAAATTCTTGACCTTTTGTTCTCCCAGATGAACTTTCTTGTTATTTTTTTTCTAGCTCTGTGAAGTAATTTCTTGGGAATTTGGTATGGCACTAAATTAATTTAAGTAATATTGTCATTTTTATTATGTCAACTCAGCCTAACTATAAGCACTTAATATTTTTCCAATTGATTTATTTGTTTTTATTTGTATTGAAAGTATTTTGTAATTGTGTTTATAGATTTCCTGATTTTGCCTTGTATATTATCAACAATTATTTTAAATCAAATTTCTCTTTGTCTCTCTTGCTGATGAGTTTGGTGGTAATAAATAAAAATGTTGATGATTTATGTGGATTTATTGTGAATCCTGCAACTTTGCTGAAGCTGTGAATTGTTTCTAGTAGTTTTTTTACTTGACTTTCTAGGATTCTCTAAGTATACTATCATATCCGCAAAGAGTAATAATTTGGTTTTCTCCTTACCTCCTCTAATCTCTTTAATTTATTTTTCTTCTCATTGACAAAATAACATTTCTAATACAATATTGAATAGTGATGGTGATAGTGCACAATTTTGTTACACATCTGATTTTATTGGGAATGGTTCTAGTTTATCCCCATTATACATGATGCTTATTGATGCTGTTAAATAGATTCTACTGATCATTTTAATGAAAAGTGCATTTATTCCTACACTCTCTAGTATCTTTAATGGGAATGGGTGTTGGATTTTGTCAAATGCTTTTTCTGCAAGCATTGAGATAATTATATGATTTTTGTTAGTTTGGTTATTGATAACAATAATTATCAGATTAATTGACATACAGTTGGCCAAAATTGCTCCTAATTATTGGTCTAATTCCCTCTAAATTGGTGGAAAGGTCACTCTTTTCATTTTAATACTGACAATTTGATTTTATTCTTTCCTTTTTGTAATGAAATTAAGTAAAATGTATCTATTTTATTATATTTTTTCATAAAACCAACACAATTTTATTTCAATAGGTTTTTTTTTTTAACTTTCAATTGTATTAATATCCCTATGTATTTTCAGAATTTCAAATTTGGTATTTAATTGAGGGGGTTGTTCTTTTTAAAACTTTTTAGTTGCATGTTCAATCCATTTATTTTCTTTTTCACTATTTTATGCAAGTAAACATCTGAAGATATAAAACTTCCTCTAAGAATTATATCAGCTGCATCCCATAGATTTTGGTAAGTTGTCTCATTCTTGTCATTCTCTTGGTTAAAATTATCTATTGTATCTATGATTTGTTGTTTCATTCTTTGGGATCAGATTCTTTATTTTCCAATTAACTTTTTGTTTTATTTTCCCCTGCCCTTTTATTGCATGCAATTTTTGTCGCGTCATCATCTGAAAAAAATGAATTTACTATTTCTACCATACTGCTTTTGATTTTTAGGTTTTTATACCCTAGTACATAGTCAATTTTTGTGTAGGTTCCATATACCATGAGGAAAAAAAATATTTTTTTATTCAGTTTTCTCCAAAGTCTATCATACCTAAGTTTTGTTTTTTTTTTTTTTTTTTTTTTTTTTTTTTTTTTTTTAATTCTATTTACCTCCTTAGCTTCTTTTTAAAATTTATTTTGTGGTTTGATTTTTCTAGTTCTGAGAGAGCAAGGTTGAGATCCCTCACTAGTGTAATTTTGCTGTCTAATCCTTCTTGCAGCTCTCTTAAATTCTCCTCCAGGATTATGGATGCTATCTGCTTCTCTTTATTATGGGAGAATTCATCTCATTTACATTCACAGTTAAAATTACTTACTCTGTACTTTCCCTCATCTTATTTTCCCCAAGTTATGCTTTTCTCTTTCCTTTCCCTCTTTCCCTCTTCTCCAGTATTTTGCTTCTAACCGTCTCCTTCAAGCAGCCTTACCCTTTTACATTAATTCCTTCTTTTTTATGTCTTTGCCTTCAATTTCAGTTTTCCTTTCTATTAGCGTCTCCCTTTCCTTTCCCATGTCCCCTCCTATTTCCCTATAGGGTGAGACAAGTATTCTGAGATTCACACAATGTTCATCTTCCTCCCTTTTTTCCCTCAATTGTAATATGTGTTTTTTCCTTTACTCCATTTTACTTCCATTTTGCTCTTTTTCCAATAGAATCCCCCTTCTAACTCTACTTTCTTTTTTATGTCATTAGAATAAAATCAAATTATATACACATAAGAAAGACAGAGATCTCAAGAATTAAACATATTATCTTCCATTTTAGGGTATAAGATTTTTAAGTTTTAAAAGAAAGTTATTTTTTTCTTTCCTTCTTACCTTTTTATCTTCTCTTGAGTTCTTTTTTTATTCTCTGTTTCTAATTACATTAACGGAGAAAAATCTTGCATTGTCAAACTCTTCCTAATAGTACCCTAAGCCAACTATTCAGTTCCTGTCAATAAAAATTATGAACTTCAGAAATAGGCATTTTATTTAAATACTAAAGGGAATTATTTTACTTGGAACATATACTGATTTGCACTTCTAACTAATTAATTTGCTGGAAGAAGCAATTATTAGTTTTTCTAAATTTCAAAATATAACCTCCCTTTTAATTCTCTGGTTATGGTCTCTTTCTCCCTCTCCCTCTGCCTCTTTCCATCTCTCTCTCTCTCTCTCTCTCTCTCTCTCTCTCTCTCTCTCTCTCTCTCTCTCTCTTTTCTGTCTCTTTCTCTTTCTTAGTCTCTCTCTCTCTCTCTCTCTCTCTCTCTGTTTTTCTTTCTTTTACTCTCCTCTTACACACTCTCTCTTTCTTTCAAATAGAGAAATATATATATAGATATTATACATAAGTATGCATAGATTTGTGTGTGAATATATATGTATATAAATATATATATATATATATATATATAAAATCACATTAAAACTTTTTATATTCTTTTTCTTTTCTGTTATATTTTTCAAAACAACTTTGTATTATGTTTTACTGCCCAACTTTTAAATTTAATGTCAATTTACAATTTGTAAATGTGTGTGTGTATGTATATATTGTGAATATCTGAGGGTGACACAAGTATTGAGTTCAGTTCTATAAATATTATCATATTCATTTCATTGATGAGATGGTTGATGCTTAAAGATTAGGCTTATGCATATCTTGCTAAGTTTTATAGATGGAATATGAGCTTATGTCTCCTTGAATGAAACTATAAAGCCACATTGATTTTTACTATGTATTTAGTAACAACCTTTTCAATTTATAATCTATAAATATATTCACAAATAAGAATAATGATCATTTTAATTTGCTTTATCAATTTTTTTTAAATATCCCCTTTTCTTTCCTAGGAATTCAAATATCTCAATAATGAAATAGTATATAACACTATTTACAAATTTTAAGGAACTAGGTAAAATCAAGTTATTATTATTGTTGTTATTATTACAGTAATATCTATGAATAAATTTCCCATCATAGTCCAATATATGTCCTTCAATTATTAAAAATATTCTTACTAATAGGGTTACAATTTCATTTTAATTTATTTTAATTGACTACATTATCTTATGAAAATTAATTCTACTGGAAATTAAAAAATATATAATCAAATTATTTTGTATTTTATACCACCAGAGTTTATTCATTTTTCATTTCAGAAAGGTTTTTTTTTTCAGTTTTGTACTTATCACTTAGAAAAGGTGCACTGATTGCTAAATACTCTTTTTTTTTTCAGATGTCTTTCAATTTCTCATTAAATGTTTCTGTGTTTGTTTAATTATTATTTGAGTTATTTGTTTCCAATTATTATCTACTTAGTTGAAAATTTTTTGTAAGAGGGATTTGAAATATTTTTTCTTCATTGGCACTGAATATGAAACAGACTTGAAAGTTTATACCTTTTCCTAGACTCTAATAAAATAAATTCATATCATAGACTATTAGTGTATTGATATAGATAGATACAGGTATGTTTTGTGTTCACATATGTGTGTATATGTATGTTTTTCAATAATTTAAGATCTGTTATATTTTGGAGGCCCATCTGGGATATACATGACTTTATCAAATTAGAAGGGAAAAAAAAATCATTACTGATTAACTCTCAGATGGCTATATTATTGACTTTCCATGTCAGAAAAGAGAATGTCTATTTTTAGTTAGAAAAAAATGTCAGGGCAGCTAGGTAGTAAAGTGAGTAGAGCACCAACTCTGAAGTCAGAAGAACCTGAGTTCAAATCTGGCCTCAGAAACATAACACTTTCTAGCTGTATGACTCTGAGCAAGTCACTTAATCCCAATTGCTAAAGAAAAAAAAAAATAATAATAATAAAAAAAATAACAAAAACCAAAACCAAAACCAAGACCAAAAAATATGTCTTTCAATTTAATTTGTCACTTTAATTAAATGAGTATATATTGAGTACCAATGTTGTATCAGAGACTGGTAGGGATACAAAAATAAAATTAAATAGTGCTTGAATTCATGCATATTACATTTTATTGGTAAGAATGGAATTTATACAAATAAAATTATGCTAATTAAACCAAAATTCAAAACAATTTGGGGAGGAAAAAGAATGGCATTTGAGAAGATTGGGATATATTGGTATGGTGGTGAATAAGTAAGTTAATTTCATTTTTATTATCCTGGCTTAACCAAAATATTTCCCCAATTCTTCAGATTCAACTTCATTTTCTTTGGTAAAGCATTTTGTATTTTTATTCATATAGTTCCTAGATTGCTCATTACGGGTGGATTATCTTGTATTTTGCATTGTCTTATGCTATTTTATTTTATTTTTTTTTTTTTAATTTGGAATTTTTTTTTCACAGTATATATGCATGAGTAATTTTTTTATAATATTATCCCTTGTATTCATTTTTCCAAATTATCTCCCCCTCCCTCCATTCCCTCCCCCGGATGACAGGCAATCCCATACATTTTACATGTGTTACAGTAAAACCTAGATACAATATGTGTGTAAATACCATTTTCTTGTTGCACATTAAGTATTAGGTTACAAAGGTATAAGTAACCTGGGTAGATAGACAGTAGTGCTAACAATTTACATTCACTTCCCAGTGTTCCATCTCTGGGTGTAGTTATTTCTGTCCATCATTGATCAACTGGAAGTGAGTTGGATCTTCTTTATGTTGAAGATATCCACTTCCATCAGAATACCTCTTCATACAGCATTGAAGTGTACAGCGATCTTCTGGTTCTATTCATTTCACTCAGCATCAGTTGATGTAAGTCTCTCCAAGCCTCTCTGTATTCCTCCTGCTGGTCATTTCTTACAGAACAATAGTATTCCATAACCTTCATATACCATAATTTACCCAACCATTCTCCAATTGATGGGCATCCATTCAATTTTCAGTTTCTAGCTACAACAAAAAGAGCTGCCACAAACATTTTGGCACATAGAGGTCCCTTTCCCTTCTTTAGTATTTCTTTGGGATATAAGCCCAGTAGAAGTAGTACAGCTGGGTCAAAGGGTATGCACAGTTTGATAACTTTTTGGGCATAGTTCCAAATTGCTCTCCAGAATGGCTGGATTCTTTCACAACTCCACCAATAATGTATCAGTGTCCCAGTTTTCCCACATCCCCTCCAACATTCATCATTATTTGTTCCTGTCATCTTAGCCAATCTGACAGGTGTATAGTGTTATCTCAGAGTTGTCTTAATTTGCATTTCTCTAATCAGTAGTGATTTGGAACACTCTTTCATATGAGTGGATATAGTGTCAATTTCATCATCTGAGAATTGTCTGTTCATATTCTTTGACCTTTAACTTTAAAAATATTTTCCCAATTTGTTACTTCCCTTCTAATCTTGTTTGCATTAGTATTGTTTGTATAGAAACTTTTTAGTTTGATGTAATCAAAATCTTCTATTTTGTGATCAATAATGATCTCTAGTTCTCCTCTAGTCATAAATTCCTTCCTCCTCCACAGGTCTGAGAGGTAGACTATCCTCTGCTCCTCTAATCTATGTATTATCTCATTCTTTATGCCTAAGTCATGGACCCATTTTGATCTTATCTTGGTTTATGGTGTTAAGTGTGGATCCATATCTAATTTCTGCCATACTAATTTCCAGTTTTCCCAACAGTTTTTTCCAAATAATGAATTTTTGTCCCTAATGTTGGTATCTTTGGGTTTGTCAAAGATTAGATTGCTATAGATGTACCCTTTTTTGTCCTTTGTATCTAATCTATTCCACTGATCTACCAGTCTATTTCTTAGCCAATACCAAATGGTTTTGTTGACTGCTGCTATATAATCTAGCTTTAGATCAGGTACACTTAGACCACCTTCCTCTGACTTTTTTTTTTTTTTCATTAGTTCCCTTGCAATTCTTGACCTTTTATTCTTCCATATGAATTTTTGTTGTTATTTTTTTTCTAGGTCATTAAAATAGTTTCTTGGGAGTCTGGTTGGTATAGCACTAAATAGATAGATTAGTTTGGGGAGGATTGTCATCTTTATTATATTCGCTCGGCCTATCCAAGAACACTGAATGTCTTTCCAATTATTTATATCTGACTTTATTTTTGTGGCAAGTGTTTTGTAAATTTTCTCATATGATTCCTGACTATTCTTTGGTAGATGGATTCCCAAATACTTTATAATCTCAACATTTGTTTGGAATGGAATTTCTCTTTGTATCTCTTGCTGTTGCATTTTGTTGGTGATATATAAAAATGCTGAGGATTCATGTGGATTTATTTTGTATCCTGCCACTTTGCTGAAATTTTGAATTATTTCTAGTAGCTTTTTGGCAGAGTCTTTGGGGTTCTCTAAGTATACCATCATGTCATCTGCACAGAGTGGTAGTTTGATTTCCTCATTTCCTACTCTAATTCCTTGAATCACTTTCTCAGCTCTTATTGCTGAGGCTAGCGTTTCTAGTACTATATTGAATAGTAATGGTGATAGTGGGCAACCTTGTTTCACTCCTGCTCTTACTGGGAAAGGTTGCAGTTTATTTCTATTGCATATTATGCTTACTGATGGTCTTGAATACATGCTCCTGATTATTCTAAAGAATAGTCCATTTATTCCTATACTCTCAAAAGTTTTTAGTAGGAATGGATGTTGGATTTTTTCAAATGCTTTTTCTGCATCTATTGAGATGATCATATGGTTTTTATTAATTTGATTATTAATATGGTCAATTATACTAATAGTTTTCCTAATATTAAACCAGCCTTGCATTCCTGGTATAAATCCTACTTGGTCATAGTATATTATCCTGGGGATGATTTTCTGAAGTCTTTTTGCTAATATCTTATTTAAGATTTTAGCATCAATATTCATTAAGGAAATTGGTCTGTAATTTTCTTTCTCAGTTTAGGTATCAGTACCATGTCTGTGTCATAAAACGAGTTTGGTAGGACTCCTTCATTCCCTATTTTTTCAAATAATTTATATAACATTGGGGCTAATTGTTCTTTAAATGTTTGGTAGAATTCACTTGTAAATCCATCTGGTCCTGGGGATTTTTTCCTGGGGAGTTGATTAATAGCTTGATCTATTTCTTTTTCTGAAATGGGACTATTTAAGCAATTTATCTCTTCCTCTGTTAATCTAGGAAGCCTATATTTTTGGAGGAAGTCATCCATTTCACTTAAGTTATCAAATTTATTGGCATAAAGTTGTGCAAAGTAAATCCTTATTATTTCTCTAATTTCCTCTTCATTGGTGGAAAGATCCCCCTTTTCATTTGTAAGACTAACAATTTGAATTTCCTCTTTCTTTTTTCTGATCAGATTTACCAAAGGTTTATCTATTTTATTAGCTTTTTCATAAAACCAACTCTTGGTTGTATTTATTAATTCAATAGTTTTTTTTTTACTTTCAATATTATTGATTTCTCCTTTTAATTTTTGTATTTCCAGTTTAATTTTTGGTTGGGGGTTTTTAATTTGGTCTTTTTCTAGCTTTTTAAGTTGCAGGCCCAATTCGTTAATCCTCTCTTTCTCTATTTTCTTCAAATAAGCCTCTAAAGATATAAAATTTCCCCTTATTACTGCTTTAGCTGTATCCTACAGGTTTTGGTATGATGTCTCATCATTGTCATTATCTTGGGTGAAATTATTAATTGTTTCTATAATTTGCTCTTTCACCCAGTTATTCTTTAGGATGAGATTATTCAGTTTCTAATTACTTTTTGGTCTATTTACCCCTGACTTCTTACTGAATGTAGCTTTTATTACATTGTGATCTGAGAAGAAGGCATTTATTATTTCTGCCTTCCTACATTTAATTTTGAGATCTTTATCTCCTAATATATGGTCAATTTTTGTATAGGATCCATGAACTGCTGAGAAGAAAGTATATTCCTTTCTATCACCATTCAGTTTTCTCCACAGGTCTATCATACCTAGTTTTTCTAATGTTCTATTTACTTTTTTAATTTCTTTCTTATTTGTTTTGTGGTTTGATTTTTCTAAATCTGAGAGTGCAAGGTTGAGATCTCCCACTATTATAGTTTTACTGTCTATTTCTTCTTGCAATTCTCTTAATTTTTCCTTTAAAAAGTTAATTGCTATACCACTTGCTGCATATATGTTTAGTATTGATATGGCTTCATTATTTATGCTACCTTTCAGCAGGATATAGTTTCCTTCCTTATCTCTTTTAACTAGATCAACTTCTGCTTTTGCTTGATCTGAGATAAGGATAGCTACCCCTACTTTTTTGGCTTTACCTGAAGCATAATAGATTCTGCTCCCACCTTTTACCTTTACTCTGTATGTATCTCCCTGCTTTAAGTGTGTTTCCTGTAAACAATATATTGTAGGGTTCTGATTTTTGATCCAGTCTGCTATCTGTCTCCATTTGATGGGAGCGTTCATCCCATTCACATTTACAGTTACATTACTAATTCTGCATTTCCTGCCATTTTATTATCCCCAGATTATGCTTTTTACCTTGACCGCCCTGTGACCCTTCCCCAATAGTTAATTTATAGACCCCATTTGTGACACGCAGCCCTCCTTTTTTTTTTTTTTAGTATCCCTCCCCCCTCTCTCCAAGTCCCTTCCCTTATTTTCCTTTTCCTTTTCCCTTTTCCTCTCCGCCCTTTTAATGAGGTGAGAGAGAATTCTCTGAAAAACAGATATGTCAATTATTTACTCTTTGAGCCTCTTCTGATGAGAGTAAGATTCACACAATGTTTCTCCCCCTCTCTAAATTCCCTCAGATATGGTGTATTTTCTATGCCTCTTCCTGGGATGTAGTTTCCCTCTTTTTATCACTCCATCCCCTTTTTCTGATACTACCCTCTTCCCTTTATTACACCCCCTTTTTTCTTTTATATCAATAAGATCAAATCATCCATGAGTACTTTCTATACACCCACAACAGAGATACAGTTCTCAAGGGTTCTGTGTACCTTTTTCTGTTTCTCTTCAGTCTTCTGGATGTAGATCAAATTTTTTGTTTAAGTCTGTTTTTTTTCTTAGAAACATATGGAATTCCTCTATTTCATTGAATGACCATCTTCTTCCATGGAAAAAGATGCTAAACTTAGCTGGGTAGTTTATTCTTTGTTACAATACTTGATCTTTTGCCTTTCGGAATATCAGGTTCCAGGCCCTTCTATCTTTTAATGTGGAGGCAGCCAGATCTTGTGTGACTCTTATTGTGGCAAAAAAAAAATAATAGAGCAAAACAACTCATTCAGAACCTCAATTGGACATTTACAAAAATAAATAAAAAAACTTAATAAAGAAAATAACTCATTAAAAATCAGAACTGAATACATAGAAATGAAAGATTCATTGAGACATCAAGAAGCAGTCAAGCAAAACCAAAAACAATGAAAAATCAGGGAAAAATTAAATATATACTTGGAAAAATGGCAGAATTGGAAAATAGATCTAGGAGAGTTAATTTGAGGATTGTTGGACTTCCTGAAAATTATGATGAAAAAAAGAGCCTACATACTATTTTATAGGAAATCATCAAAAAGAACTGCCCAGATGTAATAGAATCAGAAGGGAAAATAGGCATTGAAAGAATTCATCAAACACCTTCTGAAAAAGATGCTAAAATACAAACTCCAAGGAATACTTTGGCAAAATTTCAAACTAAAGAAAAAAATATTACAAGCAGCCACCAAAAAAAAAAAAAAAAAAAAAAAAAAAAAAAAAAACAATTAAAATACCGACATGCCAGAAGAAGGATCACTCAAGATCTAGCTGCTTCCATGTTAAAAGATCAAAGGACCTGGAATCTGTTATTCTGAAAGGCAAAAGAACTTGGAATGGAGCCAAGAATAAACTATCCAGCTAAGTTGAGCATTTTCTTCCTTGGAAGAAGATGGACATTTAATGAAACAGATGAATTCCATTTATCTCTAAGGGAAAAAAAAAGATCTAAACAAAAAATTTAACTTCCAACCATAATATATAATTTCAATAATATTGTACATAATAATTTCAATAATATTATACATCAATATTCCTTAGGGAGTTTGGTCTATACTTGAAGAAAATAAAGAGAATATCAATGAATTGGGCTTGCTACTTAAAAAGCTAGAGAAAGAGACCAAATTAACACCCCAATCAAATGATAAACTTTAAATTCTAGAATTAAAAAGAGAAGTTAATAATATTGAAAGTAAAAAAAAAAAAAAAAAAAAAACTGTTGAATTAATAAATAAACCTGAGTTGGTTTTATGAAAAAAAAAACAATAAAATAGATAAATCTTTGATAAATCTGATGAGAAAAAGGAAAGAGGAAAATCAAATGGTTAGTATTAAGAATGAGATGGGAGAACTTTCCACCAATGAAGAGGAAATTAGTGCAATAATAAGGAGTTACTTTGCCCAACTTTATGCCAATAAATTTGATAAACTAAGTGAAATGCATGACCAACTCCAAAAATATAGGCTTCTTAGATTAACAGAGGAGTAAATAAATTGCTTAAATAATTCCATTTCAGAAAAAGAAATAGAACAATTTATTAATCAACTCCCTAAGAAAAAAATCACCAGGACCAAATTCCTTTTTATGACACAAACATGGTACTGATACCTAAACCAGGCAGGTTGAAAACAGAGAAAGAAACTTATAGACCAAACTCCCTAAGGAATATTGATGCTAAAATCTTAAATAAGATATTAGCAAAAAGACTACAAAAAAACATCCCCAGGATAATACATCATGATGAAGTAGGGAATGCATGGTTGGTTCAATATTAGGAAAACTATTAATATAATTGACCATATCAATAACCAAATTAACAAAAAATATATGATCATCTCAATAGATGCAGAAAAAAAATTTGATATAATTCAGCATTCCTATTAAAAACACTTAAGAGTATAGGAATAAATGGACTTTAATGGGGATAAACTGGAACTATTTCAAACAAGATCAGGAGTGAAACAATGTTGCCCACCATCACCATTACTATTTAATCTTGTATTAGAAATGCTAGCTTTGGTAATAAGAGTTGAGAAAGATATTAAAGGAATTAGAGTAGGTAATGAGGAAACTAAATTATCACTCTTTGCAGATGATATGATGGTATACATAGACAACACCAAATATTCAACTAAAAAGCTATTTGAAATAATCCATACCTTTAGCAAAGTTGTAGAATACACCATAATCCCACATAAGTCATCAGCATTCTTATATATCACTAACAAAATCCAACAGTTAGAATTACAAAGAAAAATTCCATTTAAAGTAACTACCAATAGTATAAAATATTTAGGAATCTATCTGCCAGGGGATATCAGGAACTATATGAGTAAAACTCCAAAACACATTCCACACAAATTAATTCAGATCTTACCAATTGGAAAAAATATTAAATGCTCTTGCATAGAGCAAGCAAATATAATAAAGATGACAATACTACCTAAAGTAATCTATTTATTTAGCACTATACAAATAAGACTCCCAAAAAACTATTTTAATGACTTAGAAAAAATAACAAGAAGTTCATAAGGAAAAACAAAAAGTCAAGAATTTCAAGGGAATTAATGAAAAAAAAATTCAGCTGAAGGTGGCCTAGCTGTACCAGATCTAAAATTATATTATAAAGCAGTGGTTACCAAAACCATTTGGTATTGGCTAAAAAAATAGACTAGTTGATCAATGGAATAGGTTAGGTTCAAAGGACAAAACAGTCAATAACTTTAATAATCTAGTGTTTGACAAACCCAAAGACCCCAGCTTTTGGGATAAGAACTTACTGTTTCACAAAAACTACTGGGAAAATTGGAAATTAGTATGGCAGAAACTAGGCATTGACTCACACTCAACATCATACACCAAGATAAGGTCAAAATGGGTTCATGACTGAGGTATATTTTTTTTTCTTTTTCTTTCTTTTAATTAATTAAATTAATTTTTACAAAAAAAATTATGCATTGCTAATTTTTCAGCATTGCCAATTACAAAGCCTTTTGTTTCAAATTTTCCCCTGTGTTCCCCCACCCCTTGTCCCAGATGGCAGGTTGACCAATATATGTTAAATATGTTAAAATATAAGTTAAATACAATGTATGTATACATGTCCAAACAGTTATTTTGCTGTACTAAAAGAATTGGACTTTGAAATAGTGTACAATTTGGCTGTGAAGGAAATCAAATATGCAGGCAGACAAATATATAGGAATTGGGAATTCTATGTGGTGGTTCATAGTCAACTCCCAGAGTTTTTTCGCTGAATGTAGTTGGTTCAGTTCATTAGTGCTCTATTGGAGCTGATTTGGTTCATCTCGTTTTTGGAGAGGGCTGTGTCCATCAGAATTGATATCATATAGTATTGTTGTTGAAGTACATAATGATCTCCTGGTCCTGCTCATTTCACTCCGCATCAGTTCATGTAAGCACCTCCAGGCCTTTCTGAAATCATCCTGTTGTTCATTTCTTATAGACCAATAATATTCCACAATATTCATATACCACTATTTATTCAACCATTCTCCAACTGATGCACAACCACTCAGTTTCCAGTTTCTGGCCACTATAAAGAGGGCTGCCACAAACATTCTTGCACATACAGGTCATTTTCCCTTCTTTAAAATCTCTTTGGGATATAAGCCCAGTAGTAACATTGCTGGATCAAAGTGTGTGCACAGTTTGATAACTCTTTGAGCATAGTTCCAAATTACTCTCCAGAATGGCTGGATGTATTCACAATAACACCAACAATGTATCAGTGTCCCAATTTTCCCACTTCCCCTCCAACATTCTGCATTATCTTTCCCTGTCATTCTAGCCAATCTGACAGGTCTTAATTTGCATTTCTCTGATTAATAATGATGTGGAGAATCTTTTCATATGGCTAGAGATAGTTTCAATTTCTTTGTCTGAGAATTGTCTGTTTATATCCTTCTTATCAGTTGGAGAATGGCTGGATTTCTTATAAATTAAAGTCAATTCTCTGTATATTTTGGAGATGAGGCCTTTATCAGAATCTTTGACTGTAAAAATGTTTTCTCAGTTTATTACTTCCCTTCTAATATTGTCTGCCTTAGTTTTGTTTGTACAAAAGATTTTAAATTTGATATAATCAATTTTTTCTATTTTGTGATCAATAATGACCTCTGGTTCTTCTTGGGTCATAAATTCCTTCCTTTTCCACAGGTCTGAGAGGTAAACTATTCTATGTTCTTCTAATTTATTTATAATCTCATTCTTTATGCCCAGGTCATGAATCCATTTTGACCTGCTCCATGGTGTTGACTATGATGGTGTAGGTAAATGCCTAGTTTGTGCCATACTAATTTCCAATTTTCCCAGCAATTGTTGTCAAAAGTGAGTTCTTATCCCAAAAGCTGGGGTCTTTAAATTTCAAATACTAGATTATTGAAGTTATTGGTTGTTTTTTCCTTTCAACTTAACTTATTCCATTGATCAAGTAGTCCATTTCTTAGCCAATACCAAATGGTTTTGCTAATTGCTGGTTGATATAATAATTTTAGATCTGATACAGCTAGGCCACCTTCATGTTTTTTTTTTTTTTTTTTTTCATTAATTCCCTTAAAATTCTTGACCTTTGTTTTTCTATATGAACTTTGTTGTTTTTTCTAGGTCATTAAAATAGTTTTTGGTAGTCTGATTGGTATAGCACCAAATAAATAGATTAGTTAGGTAGTATTGTTATCTTTATTATATTTACTTGACCAAACCAAGAGCATTTAATATTTTTCCAATTGGTTAGATCTGAATTAATTTGAATGGAATGTGTTTTGTAGTTTTGCTCATATAATTTCTGATTTTCCCTTGGCATATAGATTCCTAAGTATTTTATAATATCAGTAATTATTTTAAATGGAATTTCTCTTTGCAGCTCTGTGTGATATATAATAATGCTAATGATTTATGAGTTTATTTTGTATCCTGCAACTTTGCTAAAGATGTGTATTATTTCTAATAGCTTTTCCAGTATATAGCACAGTGCTCAAGGGCACATAATAAGTACTTAATAAATATTCTTTCTCTCCTATCTCAACATATATAAAACAAAGAGACTCACTGTTTCCTGGTTAGGAGTTACATAAAATTGATGCAAATATATAATTTTTACATAGGCAAAAAAGGAAAAAAAAACACTAGCAAGTTCATGAGAATGGAAAATTGATGGAGGTTGGAGGTTCCAGCTGTTTATCTTCTCCTTATGAAGGAGCAAGAACAAAAAAGAAAAATTTACTGAGTTGCTATCAAGTATTTTTTTCTTTTCAGCAGGGGAAACCCAATGAAAGAGAGAATGAAAGATAAGAGTGAAGAGATTTTTTTTCTTCCTGTGCTTTAAACCTTAAAATATGAATGTTATTTTGAACGAAATTAAGGAGAAAACAAATTCTTCAAAAAGTATCTTTGTGATTTAATAACTAAATTATTTTTCAAACTCAATAATTAAAACAATTTTATTGTATTATGTATATATATATATACATATATATATATATATATAAAATGTTTCTAATCATCTCTTATAAGCTGTCACAATATTCAAGTAATCACTGAATTAATATAGAAGTTGGTCACTATTTGTCCCTAATTATATGCTAAAATATTATGTGTTTCATATAAAAGAATAGTTAATATATCTAGACATTTGCAGAGCAATAGGGAATGATGTCTATAGGGGGAACTTTAAAGAGAAAAGAATGGTTTTTGTTTGGCACCTATGCATTAAATCTATTTTTAAAAATTTTTTATTAAAGTCTTTTATTTACAAAACATATGCATGGGTAATTTTGCAACAATGATCCTTGCAAAACCTTCTGATCCAAATTATCCCCTCCTTCCCCCACTCCTTCCCCTAGATGTCAGGTAGTCCAAAACATGTTAAGTAAGTTAAAATATATATTAAATCCAACATATGCATATATATTTTTTTACAGTTTTCTGGCTGTATAAGAAAAACCGGATCAAGAAGGAAGAAAAATAAAACCTGGGACAGAAAACAAAAAGCAAGCAAACAACAACAGAAAGAATGAGAATGCTATGTGCTATGCATTAAATCTAACTTGAAAGTGTCCATAGTCATGGGTAATCTAAGAAACAACATACTGGAGAGGAAGGTATTATAGCAGTAATTAATGACTTTCTTAAATTAAAGTCAGGTTTGTGTTGTGTGGGATTGAGTTTTGGGTGGTGCTAATCTGAAAGTAAAACAACATGTACTATTAGAAAATTTCATATTCTATACCATGCTTAATATTTGACAGAACATTTGAAGAGAATTCTATCACATACATTTAAAAATGTGATGCATTTCATTTATTCAAGAAATTTATAAGTATCTATTCTTCAGTATTCCTTTGATGTTAAAAGTGAAACAATATTTAGATGAGTCATGATTCTTTACCATATAGAGTTTACAGATTCGTTTCATAATAATATGCAAATAAAGATTAGGATGAGTCCAAAATTGATGTATCATGGAATACTTAAAGACCAAATTTACCCTTGAATCAATATTACAAAACATACTTTTTGAATCTGGAATTATTTAACTCATCAGTATCTCAGGGAAGACATTCTAAAGAATGTCTACATTGCAGAAGCATTTCAATCTGCACAGAAAGAAGTATTTTCACATGAGGCTTCTGCAAGTAGTTAGGAGGCAATGGAACTATTTCCCTCATATAATTACAATGAAAAAGGAGAATGAGAGAAGAGAGACAGAGAGGAACTGAAAGAAAGATATGGAATATATATGCATAGCAATTCTACCCAGGCATTAGTATAGGTGATTTTACTCACAAATATCAAATGGGGATAAAAGCCAGGAGAAGACAAACATCTCTACTGATGATATTTTATTCTAAGATCTCTTTTCCTCATATACTATATTAAATATTTGGAGTATAATCATTGTGTGTGTTTGGCAGATGTGAAATTCACTCAGAGCCATGGCCCCAGGGAACTCTTGTTATCCATAGTTATTCTGTGAAATTCTATCATTCTTGAAATCCACATTCTGTTCATCCATCTGCCTGCATTCTGCATATCTTGTCAGCATGACAGGCCATTGGGATCAGTCCTAGCAGAGACTGTCCAGTTTATACTGCACTTATTATTTAGGAGAAAAGTTCTGACATTAAACTTCCTGGTTTATGTCAATCTTTAAGAGATGTAAAGATGCTAATAAGCATAGTTATGAAGCTTCCTCTATTTCTACTCTGAGAATTAATCCCTTGAGCAAGTGCTTCAACATAGCCTAATTTGAAACAAAAATAAATTTGAGGGTAGAAGAGTTGGGTTCAAATTGTGGATTTGCTATGATATACTGGCAAACATTGGAGAAGTCATTTGAACTCTGTTGCTCCTAGATAACCATGTAATATGTTGGATTTGGGGTATTTCCTATGTCTCTTCTAACTTGAAAATCCTATGAACCATATATATATATTTATATTTATATCAGTTATTTACATTACAATGCAGGAAGATAAAAGTGATAAGGGGATGTCTTTAATTTGGTTTAAATCCCCCCTTGTTTTATTATTTTTAATATCTTGGCGTTTTTGCAGGCATTTAGGTTTGCTAAGTTGTTTAGGAATTATATCCCAAGTTCTTATCTTTCAGTGGTTTTTTTAATGGATGGAGAATAGATCTATGATGGTGTTGAGATACACAGTTTTCTTAGTTCCTTATAAAATTAACAAAACTGAAAACTGGGAAATTTTCATGGGATTTTAGATTAATGAAACCAAATTGATGACAATGATATTTTGAACTTGGCTCAAAAAACAAAAAACAAAACAAATAAATAAAAAGCCTCCTAACACCTCCTATTATTTATTTTTACAAAGAAACCATAAAATGTTTCTTAAAGATGCATTATAAAAATAGATACCTCAAATAAACTGAATGAATTTTAATTAGATAGAATATAGAAATTAAGTGAGTAAATATTCCAGACTGCCTAGTTACTAAGCCTTATTGCTTAGAGACATACTGAGCGGCTGGTGATGAGATGTCAAAGAAAGTAGCAGGTGGTCTCAAAGTCTTCATTCTCCCTAGTGATGTATTGTCATTTACTTCCTAATTTTTCCTAAGAAGATGCCTCTGGCAAATTAGAAAAAAAATAGAAAACTTCACTCTGATCAGGATCTCCTGAGTTTTTTTTTTTTTCCCTTAATTTCTTAAGATAAAATCTTTGCCTATAATGACACAAGTCATTATAAGGAAGCCCTTTTATTTCTGTCTCTCTTACTAGCAGTTAGCAGTTGGCGCTTAAGTAGTGCTTTAAAGTTTGTGAAATGTTTTACAAACACCTCATTTGTAAATTCTGAGAAATAAAGATGATTATCTCCATTTTACAGAAGAGTAAACCGGGAATCAGAGAGAATAAATCATAGAGTAGGGTTGGTATGATAATCTGCTAATATGGCCATTCCAAAGTCAGGACCTAAATCTAAAAAGACACTTGTACAACCAGTAAGTTAATAAACATTTTAGTAAGTGCATGTACGGCAATAACCTAAGCAGAGAATAGAGAAAAATTACCTAAAGGGAAAAAGGAGAAATGAAGGCAGCAATTTAATAGAAAATGGAGTTGCCAAAAGAGCCCAGGCATATTAGGATGAAAGTGTGGATTCTCATTTTCTTTTTAAGTTGAAACTACTTCAGTTGACTACATTTTGAAATACTATTTTTAATCAAGTTTCATTAAAATGCAAATTTGCATTGGTCAAACATCTAATAATTGTTTGGAATAGAGTAGAAATAATTATTCCAAGCCCAGTACTTCATCTTCTACAATAATGAAAGGTAGAAAAACAAAACTTTAATGTCAATATGATTTTGGGAAGTTATTGTTTTTTTCTTGAAGACTCTTTTCTTTGACATTTTCACTATTAAATTCTGTATCACAATACAGTTCTGTGCCATGTTGCCCATATTAAAGCAGAGCTGAAAGAAGGTGTTTTGTTCAAATAGTTTCTATGTTCCTCAGTATGAACTATATCATTAAATGCTTCTAAGTATCAGTTACTATAGTTCATGTCTTCAGGTATATACTTCTAAAATTTCTTCAAAAGTAAGATTTATTCATATTTGTTTATTCTGTAACAACTGGTTTCCTAATGTTCTTTATGAGCTAAGGATAAGATTATTGATGCTTGTGAATTTAAAGTCATTGTACTAAACTAAAATAGCTCATGGATAATGTTCCTCTGCCCCCACCTGATGGGAAAACTCATGCATTTTTGGTAACTAGATCAGCATCTACCATTCATACCAAGCCAGATCGTAGAATTGCATATGAAGATAATTTGGAAAAATCTCAAAAACAGTTTGTATCCTAATATTTTCCTGACACCCAGATTAAATCAGTGTATGATAACTTTATAGATAAGTTCTACCAATCCCTTCTTTGTTCTTCCATTATTTAAGAGAAAATAAAGAATAACTCAATAAAATTATTCATCGTTATATGCTAATGAAGGTCATAGTTCACAGAATATATTATTAAATAAAATATATCTCTGCTTTAAACAATATCACATAGAATATTGAAAATTGTCATTCCATTCACCAAACAATAAGCCAGAAGGTTTCAGTAAATTTCTTTTTCTTTCTTTTAGTAAATTTCATTATATGATTTCAGTGCCTTTCTCATAGGGCTGGTTTTGATAACCCTGGTCCTTAATAACTGAAGTGTTGCTACCAGCTTGATATTTGAGGGTGATCATAAAGCATTCACATTCAATGCCATTGGTACATAACTGACATCTATTTATCTCCAGAGTTCTTTTGCATCAAATACAATGACCTTCAATAAAGTAAAATGAGCTATTCACTGTCTCCATAGTTAAAATGATAGGACCTAGAAAATGAATATTATCCATCAAGAGCCTAGATTTAAAAGCTTTCCAACCTTGAAGAGAAGATGAAAGACTGTTTTCTTTATGCTAACACTTAAATGAACTCAGATGATGTTATCTGCAATATGGCTTAGTCACTTTAGAATAAAGACAAAGAAACTTTATATTTAAGTTTAATGTACCTGATTGATGGAGTTTATGATAGCATAAGAAACCCACTTATTGGAAATGCTTCCATAATTTGCATGTCTTCTCAACTATTTTTTACTGAGACAGATAATCATATTAATAAGCACTCATATGGCAAGGATAAAAGCACAAGCAATCTTTTTAGGATTCTCCAATGAAAGCATAGTAATATCTGTGATTTTATATATATAGTAATATATACATTACATATATTATATGTGCACACATAAAAAATTGACATACATATCGGTTGAATTTATGTGTGTTAGTATTCAAATTTAATTCTAGCTTGTGGGTAGATAAGCATTCAGTCAAGAAATTTGAAAAAGTTTAAAATGTAATATTTGACTCAACTTCCAGATGGTGGTCTACTTGAACTATAAGCTCAGGTCATTTTTCAGGTATTCCTCACCCTTGCCTACCTAAATCTCTATATATCTACTAAAGAACTCTTTTGGCCTTAAAATTGCAGTGAGTAGTGATTATTTCTACCTCTTTGACCAAGAAGTGTTGTCTTACTCCCTCACTTTAATTAATTTAGGGGATGACATGAAAAATGTACTCACAAAATGCAAGTATAATTTGATTATATCCTATATTTGAGGGTAAGTTCCTCTCTTGGTTGACTTTTCTTTCTACCTAAAGACAAGAACTTAGAATATGATCATGACAGTTTATTACATATGAAACAAAAATAAAAATAAAAATAAATAAACCACTCTTTTAGCTGAAGTAAGAAAATAAGTAACTGATATGATGACTCATTGACACCTCTCAATCCCAGAATTTCTGTATTGTTGGGGAAATATTTTGCACCAATTTTCACACAAGTAAAAGGCTAATAAAAGGAAATTGGAAGGAGTTTTCTCTGTTCCTTCTCAGAACTAAATAGATTTAGTGAGAAGTCTTCCTTTCTTGACTCATACCAAAAAGACTGTTCATTATTAGTTTTAAAAGAAATTTTAGATACTTTTGATCATGGTAGCTACACCTCACTCTATAGATCAGCTCCAATTTCTGGTCTCCCAAATTCAACTCCACCCAGTTTGTGACTGGAAATATAAATGGGAAGATTACCAACACAATACAACAGCAAGAGATACAAAGAGAAATTCCATTCAAAATAATGGTCGATAGTATAAAATATTTGGGATTATATCTACCAAAAGAAAGTCAGGAATTATATGAGCAAAATTACAAAACACTTGCCACAAAAATAAAGTCAGATTTAAATAATTGGAAAGACATTAAGTGCTCTTGGATAGGGCGAGCAAATATAGTCAAAATGACAATACTCCCTAAACTAATCTATTTATTTAGTGCTATACCAATCAGACTCCCAAGAAACTATTTTAATGACCTAGAAAAAATGATAACAAAATTCATATAGAAGAACAAAAGGTCGAGAATTTCAAGGGAAGTAATGAAAAAAAAAATCAAATGAAGGTGGCCAAGCTGTACCTGATCTAGAACTATATTATAAAGCAGCAGTCACCAAAACCATTTGGTATTGGCTAAGAAATAGACAAGTTGATCAATGGAATAGGTTAGGTTCACAGGGCAAGATAGTGACTAAAAATAGCAATCTAGTGTTTGACAAACCCAGAGATCCTAACTTTTGGAATAAGAATTCACTATTTGACAAAAACTGCTGGGAAAACTGGAAATTAGTATGGCAGAAGTTGGGCATGGACCCATACTGAACACCACATACTAAGATAAGATCAAAATGGGTCCATGATTTAGGCATAAAGAACGAGATCATAAATAAATTAGAGGAACATAGGATAGTTTACTTCTCATATTTGTGGAAGAGGAAGGGATTTGTGACCAAAGGAGAACTAGATAGAGATCATTATTGATCACAAAATAGAAAATTTTGATTACATCAAATTAAAAAGCTTTTGTACAAACAAAACCAATGCAAACAAGATTAGAAGGGAAGTAACAAATTGGGAAAACATTTTTACAGTTAAAGGTTCTGATAAAGGCCTCATCTCCAAAATATGCAGAGAATTGGCTCTAACTTATAAGAAATCAAGCCATTCTCCAATTGATAAATGGTCAAAGGATATGAACAGACAATTTTCAGATGATGAACTTGAAACTGTTTCCATCAGAGAAATGCAAATTAAGACAACTCTGAGATACCACTACACACCTGTCAGATTGGCTAAGATGACAGGAAAAATTAATGATGAATGTTGGAGGGGATGTGGGAAAACTGAGACACTGATGCATTGTTGGTGGAGTTGTGAAAGAATCCAACCATTCTGGAGAGGAATTTGGAACTATGCCCAAAAAGTTATCAAACTGTGCATACCCTTTGATCCATCAGTGCTACTATTGGGCTTATATCCAAAAGAAATACTAAAGAAGGGAAAGGGACCTGTATGTGCCAAAATGTTTGTGGCAGCTCTTTTTGTAGTGGCTAGAAACTGGAAAATGAATGGATGCTCATCAATCAGAGAATGGTTGGGTAAATGATATATGAATGTTATGGAATATTATTACTCTGTAAGAAATGACCAGCAAGATGAATACAGAGAGTCTTGGAAAGACTTACATGAACTGATGCTGAGTGAAATGAGCAGAACCAGGAGATCATTATACACTTCAACAATGATACTGTATGAAGATATATTCTGATTGAAGTGGATATCTTCAACATAGAGAAGATCTAATTCAGTTCCAGTTGATCAATGATGGACAGAAACAGCTACACCCAGAGAAGGAACATTGGGAATTGAGTGTAAACTGTTTGCACTATTGTTTTTCTATCCAGGTTACTTATACTTTCAGAATCAATTTCTTATCGTACAATAAGTAATTTGGTTTTACACACATTTATCCTATCTAGGATATATTGTAACACATTTAACATGTATGGAATTGCCTGTCATCTAAGGGAGGGAGTAGAAGGAGGGAGGGGAAAATTTGGAAAAGTTAATACAAGGGATAATGTTATAAAAATTACCCATGCATATGTACTGTTAAAATTATAAATATAAAATTAAAAAAAAGTAATTAGCAAACAGTGCAAAAAAAAATTAGCCCAATTTCTAAGAATTTCATCTATTCTTCAATTGATAAATGGTCAAAATAATTTCTTGTCATATGAAAAGGTGGTCTAAATCAGTATTGATCAGAGAAATTAAAATTAAAACAACTCTTAGCTACTACTAAATACACCCTTCACATTGGTTAAGATAGCAGGAAAAAAAAATTACAAATGTTCAAGGGGTTTTGGGAAAACTGGGATGGTAATACATTGTTGGTGTAATTGTGAACTGATTCAACTATTTTGGAAAACAACTTAAAGCTATGTTCAAAGGCAATTGAATCCTACATACCCTTTGATTCAGTAGTGTTTCTATTGGGTTTATATGCCAAAGAGGAAAAGGAGGGAAAGGGACTTATATGTATAAAAGTGTTTGTGTCATCCCTTTTTGTAGTGGCAAGAAACTGAAAACTGAATGAATATTCATTAGTTGGAGAATGGATGAATAAGCTATGCTATATGAATGTTATGGCTTATTATTGTTATATAAGAAATGATCAACAGGATGATTTCACATCACAGCCTGGAGAGATTTATATAAACTGGTGTTAAGTGAAACGAGCAGAACCAGGAGATCATTATAGATAGCCACAGCAAGATTTTAAAGTGATAAATTCTGATGGACATGACTCTCTTCAACTATGAGAAGATTCAGGCCAGTTCCAATGATCTTGTCGTGAAGAAGCCATCTTTACCCAGAGAGAGTACTGTGGGAACTGAGTGTGGATCGTAACATAGTATTTTCACTTTTTTATTGTTTTTTGCTTGCATTTTGTTTTCTTTGTCATTTGTTCCCTTTTTTGATCTGATTTTTTTCTTTTGCAGCATGATATTTATGGATATGTGTATAGAAGAATTGTGAATGTTTTTGATGTATTAAGTTACTAGCTGTCTAGGGTACGGCATCGAGATGTAAAGAAGGAAAAATTTGGAACACAAGGTTTTGCAAGAATGAATGTTGAATTTTTTCCATGCACATATTTCAAGAATAAAATTGTTTAATTAAAACTAAATATAAGTAAAACAAACTATAGTTTTGTAGGGTAGGTTACAATGGAGTATAGATATCAGACAATAGATAGTGACTACAATAGATCCTTTGCTAGTTCCTTGTACATCTGGCACTAATTGGCAGTTCTATTGCTCTTATTCATGTTTAGGTCACTATCCCAAAATAAAGAATAATGTTGGGGATTAATCACAAGGCAGAAAGTGCTTTGGTCATAAACAAGTCCAAGACAAAGAGGATTGCTAGTGTTTGTGGCTGTGGGAAATGAGTGGCCCTTTCTGGAAAAAGGCCAGAGCAGAACCTAAGAGAGTATAATCTCTAACATACCACTTTAGATGCCTGAAAATTTGCAGACCCACAAAACTAGTTCTAAAAATAGCAGCATGAAAATGGACTGAGTCATGGAGCAGTGTCTCACCCCTTCCAGATGAGTAGAATCAATTTTTAAAAAAAAGTTTAAAGTCAAGAAGTAGTCCGGGAAAATGAGCAAACAGCAACACCAAAAAGAATTTGAACATGCAAAGCTACTGTGATGGGAGAGAACACCAAAACATAAACTCAGAAAGCAATATGAAAAAAGTTACAAAAAAAAAGCCTAAAGGTAAAACAAAAGGGGAGAATTTGGGGAGTAGGTTGGTCAATTTCAAACTCTCTTGATTCCCCCCACAAATACAATTTGCTCCTCAGAGTGAATATAGACTGGTGAAAAATCAAGAAGGCTTGGGTCAGAACAGGCTGATATCTGAAGAAAAACTCCAGACTGGAAATTAATTCAAGTGAAGTAAAAACATATCCAGATTAAATTCTGCAGAAACAAGTGAGGAGCCCTGGGACTAGCTGGGTTTGGTTGAAGCTTCAGCAGAAATCACAGAAACTTTTACCTCCTGAACTGTTTATGAAATCAAGATCTGAGTCCAGAAAGAAAGACTGTATGAACCTTGACTAATTTGGGAACACCAGACTCAGCTGTGCTGAGCAACAGCCCAGAGTTAGAAGGAACCAGCAGACTTGTTAAGTTCGGAGACAATGGGCCAGAAGCACTGCTGGTTTGGACATTTGCAGGAGTGGGCAACACCTGGTTTGGGGTTCTAGGTCAGAGGGGTGAATTGAAGGGAAGCTTGAGATACCATCTTCCCATACCACAATTAGATATGTTTACAAATAGTTCTCATTAAAAAAAAAATGAACCAGCAAATAAGAACCCCACCATAGAATCTTATTATCAGAACAGAAGATTCCAGGATTCATTTTCAGAGAGGACACTGAAATAAAAAAGCTTCTACCCCGAAGAGTAACATGAAACAGCTCCTTGCACAGAGAAAATCTGTAGAACTCAAAAAACAATTAAAAATCAAATGAGAGACATTGAGAAAAAAAACAAAAACTTAAAAAAAATCCAAGAAAAACTAGATTTTGAAAAAAATAACACCCAAAAAATACAGAGTCTGAAATATCAAAATTAGTCCTTGAAAATTTGAATTGTGCAAAAAGAAACTAGTAAAGCTATGAGATACCAAGAAATGATAAAACATATTATAAAGAAAGAAAAAAAAATAGAACAGAATGTGAAACATCATGTAAGAAAACCAACAGATCTGAAGAATACATCATGAAGAGAAAATATAAAAATAATTGGACTGCCTGAAAGTTCTGACCCAAAAACGAACCTTGGCAAGATAATATAAGAAATAATGCAAGAAAATTGTCCTGGAGTGATATAACATGAGAGAAAAGTAAAAATAGAAATATCCACCAATCACCACCTCAAAGAGATCCTTTGTGGAAAACAGATAGTAATGTTATTTCCAAATGTTGAAACCCCCAGATCAAAGAGAAAATCTTGCAAGAAAAAAAAAAAAAAAAACATTTGAATATGCTGGAGCTACAATTAGAATTATACATGACTTAGCATCAGCCCCAATAAAAGGCAACAGAAAAGAACTAAGCCTTCAGCCAAAATACTTTTTATCCAGCAAAATTATTTTCATTGAATGAGAAAAATATGGACATTCAACAAACTTGCAGATTTTCAGGACTTTCTATTAAGCAAGACTGAAATTAACAAAATTTTTAACATATAAAGGCTAATATCAAAGATAATTTTCAAGGAATTCAATAAGGATAATTTTTTTAATTTTTTAACACGGGAAATGTATGCAATATTTTAAAGATTGATATTAACAATAGTGTAGCTGAGGAGGCAGCTAGATAGTGCAGTGGATAGAGCACCAGCCCTGAAGTCAGAACTTGAGTTCAAATTTGGCCTCAGACACTTAACTTGTCCTAGTTGTGTGACCTTTGGCAAGTCACTTAACCCCAATTGTCTCAGGGGGGAAAAAAAGAAAATAATGAAAAGAGAATTAAAAAAAACAAAAACCCAACAGTATACCTCAAAAGAAAGACTGGGGCAGAGTTAAGGTAAAAAACAATAATCATGCTATATAAATAAGGTATAGAAGAAGAATAGACACAAAGACATGAGAGGGAGGAAAAGGAGGACTCATAATTCTGAATATCTACTCATATCTGGAATGCATTAAAGGCAGCACTATATATATATACCAAAAAGGTATAGAACCCTCTAAAATTTATAAAGAAATAAGGGGAGAGGGATGGGTGGAAAGGAGAAGTAAAAGATGAAGGAAGAAAACAAGGGAAGGATCCCTGAGTGGTGTAAAATTAAGTAATAACAAGGCAAATTAAGGAGCAGAATTAAAGAAAAGAGTTAGCAGGTATAGGAAAGATATATGTGTATGTGTAGGAGGGGTCGGTGGATGTATGTGTATGTATTTTTCACCATATGTATGTACTCATAAATATATATTTTCTTAACTATAGCCTGCTTGGGGATGGGAGGGAATGAAAGGGGAGAAAATAAAATAAAAAGGCACAACAAGAACAAAAGAACAATTTTCAAGGAAGTAAAGAAAAGATGGACATTCATGAATATAATTTCTTCTACATATATGCAGATATACTTTCTTGAACTGAAAATTTGTTGTTATATGTTTTGAATCTTCCATGATGTTCTTCTGAGGATATGACAATGTTTTATTTTATTTTGTTTTACACTATTTTTCTGTCTTTCTTTTTTCTTATTCTGTTTTTAAACTAAAATAAATTTTTTAAAAATTGTGAAAAGAAAAAAAACAAACAAAAATGCATATCATTGGGATACAAGTCCAATAAAGATTCCTAGAAGAATTTTTTTAAGAGGCAGAAAAAAAATTGAAAAAAGAAACAAACAAAACCAAATAAGGCTAAATGAATGAAAAAGAGAGGTACTGAAATTCACTGAAGAAAAAAAAAAAACATTAAAAACAGTATTAGTGGAAAAAATCTCACTAAAAATACTTTCTTAAAAATAAGAATTAGGCAATTTGTAGCTTATGATTTTATAAAACAATGAAACAATAAAACAAAAACAAAAGAAAAAAAGTAGAAGGAAACATGGAAAAATGTCATTAAAAATTGACCTACAAATAGATCGACATATATACATATTTTTTATTTTGAAGATTTTTTTTTTATTATTGAAGCTTTTTATTTTCAAAATATATTCATGGATAGTTTTTCAACATTGATTCTTGAATAACCTTTTGTTCCACATTTTCACCTCCTTTCCCCCATCTCTTCCTCTAGATGGCAAGCAATTCAATATATGCTGAATATGCTAAAATAAAAGTTAATCAATATATATAAAGATAATTTTGCAATTATCTTGCTGGTCAAGAAAGATCAGATCAAAAAGGAAAGAAAATGAAAAAAATGTAAATAAACAACAACAAGAAGAATGAGAATCTTATGTTATGATCCACACTCAGTTCCCACAGTCCTCTCTCTGGGTGTAGATGGCTCTCTTCATCACGGGATCACTGAAATTGGTCTCATTCATCAGAATTGTTGGAAAAAGTCACATCCATCAGAATTGATCATCATGTAATATTGGTATTGCTGTGTATAATCTCCTGGTTCTGCTCATTTAACTTAGCATCAGTTCATATAAGTCCCCAAGGAGACATAATTTAACAGTTACTGGACAACCTGCAAGCTATGATCACAGAAAGATCCTGGACATCATAGTTTAAGAAATTATAATGAAAAACTGCTTCAATATCTTACATTAAAAGAATAAAATAAACATTGAAAGAATGCACAAATTACTTTTAAAAAAGAGATCCCCAGGTAAAAACCCCATGAAATATTATAGTAAAATTTTCAAGCTCCTGTCAGGGAGAAAATATTGTAAGAAACCAGAAAGAAACGAGGGAAGTTTTATGGAGCCAGAATCAGGATTACAGAAGATTTAGCAGCTTTTCCATTATACAATCTAAGGATTTGGAATGTATTACTGAGGGCAAAGGAATAATCAACCAACCAAAAGTGGGTATATTCTTTCAGGGGGAAAAATTAATATTTAATGAAAAGAGGAGTCTCAACTATTCCTGATAAAAGGACCAGATCTGATTAGAAAATTTGATTTTCAAATTCAAGACTCATGAGAAGGGGTGGAGCCAAGATATCAGAGAAGACACAAGTCATTTTCTGAGCTCTTCCCATGATTTTCAGATTAACTTACAAATTGGAATTAGTTCAGGACTGACAGAACCTACAGATGTTGGGAGTATAACAAATTACCAACAGAAGATAATTTGAAAGCTCTGCAGAAAAGATCTGTTTCAATCAGCTATGGAGGGAGGCAGGCCGAGTGCAAGCAGGCCAAGTACAGATGCCAGTGTAGGCAGCACAGATGCAAGACAGTGCCAGCACCTCAGACTGAAGAATCTACAGGAAGAATCTACAGCAGTGTTGGCTACTCTGCCCTGGTTACAAGCCAGTAGATCAGCTGAGAACTTATAAAACATCCAACACCAACACAAAACATAATAGTGAACCCAGAACTGCCAGAATATCATATGATCTGGCCACACCCACCCCGCACTAGAAGTCAGTCAGAACTGACTAAAGACAGCCATTCCCACATTATGCTTCAGGCAAAGTTAAAAAAAAAAAAAAAAAAAAAAAAAAAAAAAAAAAAAAAAAAAGCAAGGGGTGGCCATCATGATCTCAGATGAAGCAAAAGCAAAAATAAATCTAATTAAAAGATATAAGGAAGGAAACTGTATCTTGGTAAAGGATACCATAGATAATGAAGAAATATCCATACTAAACCTCTATGCACCAAGTGGTATAGCATCTAAATTCCTAAAAGAGATATTAAGAGAGTTGCAAAACAAAATAAATAACAAAACTATAATAGTGCCGGATCTCAACCTTGCTCTCTCAGATCTAGATAAATCAAATCACAAAACAAATAAGAAAGAAATTAAAAAGGCAAATAGAATACTAGAAAAGTTAGGTATGATAGGTCTTTGGAGAAAATTTAATGGAGACAGAAAAGAGTACAAGTTGGCAAGTTCATGGAACCTATATAAAAAATGACCATATATTAGGGAATAAAGCCCTCAAAATCAAATGCAGAAGGATAGAAATAGTAAACACATTTTTTTCAGATCACAATGCAATAAAAATAACATTCAATAAAAAGGCCATGGGAAAATAGGACAAAAATCAATTTGAAACTAAATAATCTAATCCTAAAGAATAAATGGGTGAAACAGCAAAAATAGAAACAATCAACAATTTCATCCAAGACAAGGATAATAATGAGACAACATACCCAAATTTGTGGGATGCAGCAAAGTGGTAATAAGGGGAAACTGTATAACTCTAGATGTGTACTCTCATAAAATAGAGAAAGAGAAGATCAGTGAATTGGACTTGTAATTTAAAAAAGCTAGGGAAAAACAAAAACAAATTAAAAACCCCAATTTAATACAAACTTGAAATTCTAAAAATAAAAGGTGAAATTAACAAAATTGAAAATAAAAAAAAATAACTATTGAATAAATAAAACTGAACTGAAAAATTAAACCATTTCATGAAATGCAAATGTGGGATAGAAATCCTGAAAAAGGAGGAAAAACCATAACAAATGTAGAAGGGGAACAGAAAGGAGGATTTTTTTGCCTGTCATCATTTTTTTAAGTTTTATTTTTAATTGAATTTAAATTCATAATAATGAAATTTAAGTTTTTTATGGTTAGATATTAGTATATAATTAAATACATAATTATTTAGTCCTATTTACAGAAAGACAAATAAAAGCATTTTTTAGACACCTGCATTATATAAGACTGAGAAAAGATATGATGTACTAAATAGGTAATCAATGTTTAGTTCCTACCTCTGAGATGCACTTATTATATAAGCAAAATAATTTAATCTTTGATTGTACCAGACTTCTCTCAAGTTTCAATATATCTCATTGTACATAAATTATTATAGATGAGCTACTGATTTTCATTAGAAGGAGTTTCCATGATGGAACATATTTCCAAAGATCAAAGGACATATCTAGGGCATCCTGTTAAACTCTGAGGGAAATAAAGATGAATACTTTAGAGTCCTTTTACTCAAAGATCTGAATTCAGTATAAAAGATATCCTATGCATATGACCTAGCACAAAATAAAGAAAACACACATAAAAGGAATCTAAATCCTAAAATTATGAAAGCATTTGTCTTGATAACTGATTCTTGGTTGGGTTATGGCTAGTAGCAGGAAAAAGGAAGAATTGGAAAAGGAAGAAGAGAGATCATAAATTATTTGGTAATTTCACTAACAAATATTTTGAATTACTTATAAGATTCAAGAACTAACCAAACAATTAAATAATATTAACATTATTTAATAATGGAAAAGAATTTTGTGTTACCTGGTCCTATTTATTTTTTAGTGTTTTAAGTCAGGACACTTGTCTTTTTCATATATTATCTCCCAAACATTTTCATCAGATATAACCTTTATTTAAGAGTTTCAAGAATACATCAGAGCTTTAGAATTGAGTAAAGGAATAAGAGTGAACATCTATATAGATTCCATATATGCCTTTTATGTTTTATATGCTAAGGAAGCTATATGGGAAAAAAAAGGGGGGGGGATTTTTGAAAGCCAAACATTCCCTCATTAAGTATGCAAGGGAACAGTTACTGCAAGCTGTCTGTAGACCTAGAGAGGTTTCAGTTATGCTTTGTAAAGAAAAACTGAAGGGGGATTCATTTCAGACCAAGGAAAATAGCCCTGCAGATTCAGCTGCCTTTGCTGCTTCCTGTTTGCTCCTGACCACTGCACTTTTAATTCCCCAACTCAGAACTCCCAGGAATATAGCTCCCAGGAATAAGCCCTTATTAAAGAAAGGAGGTATATGCTTTCTCCTTCTGGGCAGTTTCAAGCACCTTCAGAACAATTTCTAATCCCTGAGACCAGGCAATGGAAACTTATTTTTGGCCTACCCCAAGCTAATCAGTTGAAAAAAAATGCTTTCTAATCTCTTATGAAACCTATTTTCATTGGTCACAAGTTAGGAGAAACAATTAAACGGATCTGTCAGATCTGCTCAGTTTGTGCCCAAATAAATTTTGAAAAGGCTTGTGTGGGAAAAGGTGAAGAACTTACAGCACATATTGATCAGAGACTGTTAACTAAAGTAGATCAAGCCTATTAGGCCTCAGTTTCAGCTTCTCTGGAGTCACATGATTTTAGATAAGGCCTGGACTACATCCCATTGTCCAGCGTGGCCAAAGAAGCTGTATATCACCTTGTCTACTACATTCCACTGACCAACTAGGTGGGAACAGTAGACTT
Organism: Sminthopsis crassicaudata; assembly: GCF_048593235.1. Classification (NCBI taxonomy): domain Eukaryota; kingdom Metazoa; phylum Chordata; class Mammalia; order Dasyuromorphia; family Dasyuridae; genus Sminthopsis; species Sminthopsis crassicaudata. The sequence continues at coordinate 537,467,997 of NC_133617.1, forward strand.
ACGTGACCAATCACAACATATAGAAGGTGGGATTTTGGAGGTTCTTTGCCTGAAATGTATAAAAGCTGTGAACATTTTTAAGGCTCTGGCCCTATCCTGCTGTGAAATTTGGCTCGCAGACCAGGATGGGGTCCACTTCTCAAGATTCTAATAAATAATTCTGCTTTCTATGAGTGATCTCTGAGTAGTCAATTTGGATAGTATTTTTGGTCCCAAATAGTTGGGGGCTCTCTGGGATTGTGCACCCCGAACAGGGATGGGCATCTACAGAGCAGTTTTCTTCATGGTCTCTGGCTCTGGGTGTGCAGCCTCCCTCCCCTCTTAGACAAAGTCCAGAGGTGGAGAACTCAGTGGAAAGCAGAATTGAAGATTGAAGAAAAAGGACAATGGACAAGTCCTGACTGCAGGCATATTCTAGAAGATCTACTAGTAGCTAGAGAGGTAAGTGTGAGTCGGAGCCTGGCAGTCCATTGGCTGAGGGAGAGATAAGAACTGGAGGACTGCTCAGACCATAAGGAAAGGGCTTTTGAAAGTGCTCTCAGGTGACTGTTGGTGTAAGGGTGACCTACACCAGTACTGAGAATATGGGAAGGTAGCAGTCCATGGATTTATTTCAGGACGTTAGCTAGGTAATTCAAGAAAAATAGATCTCTGTGTTTGTCTGTGTGTATATGTTTGTCTGGTTTGCATTTTTTTGTTCTGTGTTAAAAGTTAGCAAGCTCATAAGAGATAAGAATTCAGCCTCTGTTTTAAAGGCTTAGAATAATATCAGGCTGAATTGTGGAAATTGGAATTCATTCAGAGTAGTATTTCTTTTAGAGTGGCTCAGGTAGAAAAAAAAAAGAAGTTTGAAAAATCTTTTTTTTTTTTTTTTTTTTTTCTTCTCTCTCTTTCCCTCTGCCTCTGGCTTTGCAGGAGGAGGGAGAGAAGGGGGAAGATAAAGTTTGGAAAGTTTTGAGAAAATAGAAGAAGAGTGGTCATCACTCCTATAAACAAGGAGCCCTGTTATCAGAATTTGGGCTTGTGGGAATCTTGCCAATTTTTTTTTTTTTTTTTTTTTTTTTTTTTGTAAGGTGAAACAATAATCAGTGCTTAACTCTTTCCTGGCTTACTAAAGAAAAGAAATTTGAATGGAATATCTAGATAGATTTTAGGAAATTTCACAAACTAAAGTACTGGTTAATTTTAAAATAACTTTAAATAGGCATGTGTGTTAAGATTGGAAACTTACGATTGGAAATAAGAAGTTTCAGAAACTGGAAGGGAGAAATAAAAATAGAGTAAGAGAGGTAAATAACTGAACATGGGGGCTCTGTGACCTGTTGGAGCTGAGGGAAAACTAGGCATACTTCTAAAAAAAAGAAAAAAGAAAGAAAAAAAAAAGAAAAATCATTATTAGCAAGTTTGCTTTCATGGAATTAGAGAACAGAAAGTTTAAGAAGGCTAAACTGGGTAATTGTTTTTCTGCAACATTTGATTAAAAGTTTAAAGAACAATGGTTAAGGAATTTGGCAATTGGTTATTTTCATCTTGCAACTATGCTTGGTATAAAATTTTTGTGATTTTAAACTTTTTACCTGTTGTACCAATTTGTAAGTAAAAGAAAAAAAAACTTGACTATTTTAAACTGGTGGGGAAGTTATCCTGTAAAATAGGTTTTCAAAGTCTGCTAGAGAGGAGTAACAGCAGTAAAAGCTTATCTGCTTAATGTCACCTGGAAAAAAGAAATTTCTGCTAGTGGCCTTGAAGCACTCAGGCAGAAGAAAGGGAAAAAAACAAACAAACAAACAAAAAACCCCCAACTATTTGGTTTGCTTCTAAAACATTGGGTAATTTGTTAACATTATGGGTTATATTTACTGGACATGTGGGTTTTATAGAGCTATTAGCTATTTACTGTATTACGAATCTTGAAGTTTAAAGTTTCTTTTTAAAAAAAGGTGATTTAAAGAAAAGGGCAAGAGAGATTGATTTACAAAAGTAATAAATAGTTTAAATGGACATCTAGTCAGAAGAGTTATTGTTTTCGAACTATTTAAAGTGTGTCGGAGAAGGTTTGAGTAAGTAAGCATTGGGAGGAGAAAGACTGAGAGATAGGACAGGAGAATGAAGGTAATTTAAGAAGGATTGATTAGTGGGAGCAAATGATTTCAAGAAGAAATCAGTGGGAAAAAGAAGGAACTAGTTGGAAAGGGGAGTCACGGAAAGATGGCTGTGAGATGAGATGTGTTTTTGCAGGGGGAGAGCAGCAGTGGAAAGCTGCAGCAGTTTTTGGCTAAAGAAAGCAAACTGATTTAAAGGGTCAGGCTGCTCTTATAAGATGTTAATTGATTGAACATTTGTTTCTTTAGATACATAATGGTTTTCGTATAAAAGAATATGATCAGACATGTGATATATAGTTTGAAAGGGTTATTTTAAAAAAAGTTTAATTAATATTTTTAAGAACTTTTCAGATTCTTTTATGTGAAAATAGGAAGTTTTAATTAACTGTACTGATGCCGATTATTTAGAGGGACTCCAAGGATAATAATTTTTGCCTTTGTCCTTTTGAAAATGTTTTTGTTATGGACAATATGTAGTTTGGGATTTTTCTGTGTATTGGCTATTTGAAAAAAAAAGCAAAATGATTGATATAATATTAAATTTATGGAACATCTATTTGGGTATATAAAATTGTGTGAACATTCTGGGAAAAATTTCTTATTGTTAAAAGTCTTACAATATGTAGATGGTCTTCTTGTGGTAAGGAGGGAAAAGTGTGACCTTGTCCTAGTCACTATCAGTTTGTTAAATTGTTTAGGAGCACAGGGACTGAGAATTTCTTAAGACAGATTGCAATTTGTGAAATGTGAGGTAAAATATTTAAGTCTTTGTATAAGTGAAGGGGAGAAGAAGTTAAATCCTATAACTTCCTTGAGGGAAAGAATGGAAATAGTAAAGGTAAGGGATTGGCACACAGGGCATTGGTCACTGAAATTTTGACTAATCTTATGTTACCTAAGAACATTGCAATGATATATGTGCAGTGGCATCAAAGAGGAGACTCATTTGAAACTAAGGGAAATTGCAGATGAGGAGGCAAAATGGGCTGGAGAAGAGGAATCTATAAATATGGAGGAAATGATGATGCTAATTTTGGCATTTCTGCCTCAAATGCCTCCACCTTCCCTTACCACAGATCAGAATCAGGAAATTCAAAGCCTTAGTGCTCAGGAGGATAAAGAGGGGCACTTGTTCCTCCCTGACAGCAGAGAGGTACTGACCACAGCAGGTATGAGACATGTACTCCAACATTACCTGTAAACTGAGGTAATTAAACAACAAAATTACTCGCCAGAGAACTACAAGCCACTGATTAAAACTTAAAGGACTGGGTGGTGCCCTAGACCCTCCTAGAGCCTGTTCTATAATCGATAAGCCCCGATACACTTCACCCCTTCTCGCTTAACAGTCTATATACCGCCATCTTCAGCTCACTTCAACAGGGTTCAAAAGTGAGCAAAATCATGAAACCGTAAAAATGTTAGGTCAAGATGTAGCAGTCATTGAGGTTTCTGAGGCCTATATGACATGGTGCTGACTAAGTTTGTGGCACTGGCTTGTACACAATAGTAGGCAACTGGTCAGCAGGTGTCCTGTTTGTCAGAGGATGAATAGGGCAGTCCAATGACAAGTCCAAAAAGGAGGAAGGCCCCTGGATTAGGCCTTTCCAAAGCACACAGGTGGACTTTACCGAACTGCCATCAGTGGGGAGTCTCAAATACCTGTTGGTTGTAGTGTACCATCTGACCTTATGGGTGGAGGCCTTTCCCCTTGCCTGGGCAACTGTCTCAGCAGTCATAAAAGTACTCCTTGAGCATATCATTCCAGAGTATGAGTTGGTGGAACAGGCAGATTCAGACCAAGGAACCCATTTCACAGCTAAGATCTTCCTATCTGTGGCCCAAGCTCTAGAAATATCATGGGACTTACACACCCCATAGCATCTGCCCTCATCAGATAAAGTGGAAAGGACAAATAAGGAAATTAAACAGCAACTGACTAAATTGGCTGAGACACAATTGCCCTGGACCAAGTGCTTTCCCCTTGCCTTATTAAGAATTAGAACAAAACCCCAAAGGGATGTAGGATTATCACTTTATGAATTATTGTATGGTCACCCTTATCCAAAGGGATTCCAAATTCTTCCTTGGATCAACTATTTGAAACCAAGGATTTGTTTTTAAGGAAATATGTTATGTCCTTATTGTAACATCTGAAAACTTTACAACTAAAAGGGCTCCCTTAGGAGTCACAGTGCATAAGTTCTAGCTTGGAGACTGGGTCCTGGTTTGGATGTGGGAGGAGGACAAGCTGACCTGAGCTGGAAAGGTCTGTTCCAGATCCTCTTGACATCAGATACAGTGGTGCTACACAGGAAAGAGGGTGGACTCAGCATACCAGAATTAAAGGACCTGTGGACAGTCCAAGGGTGTGTACTTCCCAACTGAATGCAGAGAACAAGCTGAGACAAACACTAAAAAGGAACTGATGAACTGTGCATGTAAAATCTTGATAGCAGTATTGATCTGGGGTATCTTACTGGGGAATTGCCTAAATCAAACAAGTGCAGGTCCATAGGTGGGAGAGAGTAAATGTGAATGGACTTTTACTCATTGACCAAAGAGGGTAGATATCATAGATTGTGGTGAGCATAGAAACAGATGGAGCAAGTTAAATATTGTTTGTAATGATGGGTCAGTGCTTAATTGTGTCTACCAGCATTTATTAGAGGATAATGAAGACAAACTGGTGATGATCCAGATGAGGAGATTAACAAGAAATGTGTAGAGATGTTAACTGAATTTGACCACCATGGTAATTCTTCATGAGGAAATATAAATAAATAAATAAATAAATATATGTATATATATATATATATATATATATATATATATATATATATATATATATATATATATATATATATATATATACACAAATATATTTATGAATAACAGGGGGGACTCTGTGGGAAAAGGTGAAGAACTTACAGCATATATTGATCATAGACTGTTAACTAAAATAGCAAGCCTATTAGGCCTCAGTTTCAGCTTCTCCAGAGTCACATGATTTTAGATAAGGCCTGGACTATATCCCATTGTCCAACGTGGCCAAAGAAGCTGTATATCATCTTGTCTACTATATTCCACTGATCAACTAAGGGAACAGTAGACTTATGTGACCAATCACAACATATAGAAGGTGAGATTTTGGAGGTTCTTTGCCTGAAATGTATAAAAGCTGTAAGCATTTGCAAGGCTCTGGCCCTATCCTGCTGTGAAATTGGCTTGCAGACCAGGACAGGGTCCACTTCTCAAGATTCTAATAAATAATTCTGCTTTCTATGAGTGGTCTCTGAGTAGTCAATTTGGGTAGGTTTTTTGGTCCCAAATAGGCTGAAATCTTGAAGCCTATCCAGATGAAAGGTACATATTTAGGGGAGGATTGGAAGATGGATTTTACAGATATATACACTTTCAGGAGCTTCAAACTGCTTTTTGTTGTTGTTGTTGTTGTTGTTGTTGACACCTTTACTAATCAGGTAAAAGCCTTCACTTGTAAAACTGAAAAGGTTCAGAGTTTTTGTTAAGGGAGATCATACCCAATTAAGATTAATTATTATCTCTACTCTGCATGTAATTCTCTGTACTCAGTGCTTAATACCTTTTAAACTTTATGGAGCTTGCCTCATAGGTCACTTGAGCACTCCTTCATCTGTGTTTAATGTGTCTACTCCCTTAAGTAAACAAAAACAGTGATTTTTCAGGAAATGGTCTTTGTAATTATCCTAAGAAAAGCTGTCTGGATATGAGATATTCATGATAGCCTCATTCACCCCTAAGTCTTCCTCTTGGTATGGTTCCAGGTTACTGTCACTAGTAATCCACTAAACTAACTCCACTTTTTGTGTATGTGTGTGTGCGTGTGTGTGCTTTTGACGCCTTCATTTCTAATTTACTTGTGAGTTATTTCCAAAGCATGAAACTCCAAGCAGTTGATTAACCTGAATATCACAGGACACCTGATTCTGTCACTCAAGACCCCTTGCATACTGCTGCCACAACTTTCAAGTTGCATGTCTCCTCTCCTCAGTCTGGAGCCACTAGTCTGGGCCAGCTCTATGGCCCTTATTCACTTAAAGCATCTCCAGAAGAAGTGATCTTCATCCCTTTGTTCCAAGTGAATTTGGGATTCAAACTGCTGAGAAGGGAATGAAGGATATATAGTTTCTAAAGGAAATACAGCAATGATACTCCCAGGACCTTACAGTGCTGTTGTTCTAACAACATAGTCCTACAAAGTGATAGATAATCTGCTAGTCAGTGATAATCAAAGACAATAGTGAAAGGAAAAACAAACAAATAAAAAAAAAAAACATTCCCTAGTTCTACTTCTAGGTCATAAAATTAGCATATCAGTGATAGGAAGAATTAAATTTCTCTGTCAGTTCCTATAAACTTGTCTCCTTGCTAAATCCTTTTGAAACTTAACCTGCTTAAATTGACGTTACAATTATAATAAACTTTGTCCCTTGACTTGGGAAAAAAAAAAGTTTCAAGAATAAGGCTTAATCTTGTAACAGAAGAGCTTCTATTCAAATCAATAAGTATTTATTAAGTTACTATAAATCCAGTACTTTTCTAGGTGCTCTAGAGGATACAAAAGAAGTGTCTGAAACAACATACATTTTATTTGAGGACTAAAGATTTATATATATGAAATAGTCATAGAGTGATATGAAGCAGAACATAATTAAATACAAAAATCTAATCTTTACCACAGCATACTTGAATAAACCTCACCTTTTCCTATTGCAAAGATACAAATATATAATGGACACAATAACTCTATCTGACTTTCTAATGAGAGTAAATATACCTAATGATTATTAATATCCTCCAGTTTACCACTTAAATCATTTATGAATATCAAGTCATTACAGGGCCTTTTTTGCATGTCTGAAATCTATGATAGTACTTTATACTCTGCAGAAGCTCAACAACCATGTTATTAATGTTGAATAAATGGGCCAAGAATATGTATTTAAATCTTTTTTTTTTTTTTTTTTTTTAATTTTTTTTATTATATATATATATATATTTTATAATATTATCCCTTGTATTCATTTTTCCAAATTACCCCCCCTCCCTTATTCCCTCCCCCCGACGACAGGCAATACCATACATTTTACATGTGTTACAATATAGTCTAAGTAAAATACATGTGTGTGAATATCATTTTCTTGTTGCACAATAAACATTAGAATCCGAAGGTATATGCAACCTGGGCAGACAGATATTAGTGCTAACAATTTACATTCCCCTCCCAGTGTTTCTTCTCTGGGTGTATCTACCTCTGTCCATCATTGATCAACTGGAAGTGAGTTGGATCTTCTTTATGTTGAAGATTTCCACTTCCATCAGAATACATCCTCATACAGTATCGTTGTTGAAGTATACAGTGATCTTCTGGTTCTGCTCATTTCACTCAGCATCAGTTGATTTAAGTCTCTCCAACCCTCTCTGTATTCCTCCTGCTGGTCATTTCTTACTGAGCAATAATATTCCATAACTTTCATATACCACAATTTACCCAACCATTCTCCAACTGATGGACATCCATTCATCTTCCAGTTTCTAGCTACAACAAAAAGAGCTGCCACAGACATTTTGGCACATATATGTCTCTTTCCGCTCTTTAGTATTTCCCTGGGATATAATCCCAGCAGTAGCGCTGCTGGGTCAAAGGGTATGCACAGTTTGATAACTTTTTGGGCATAATTCCAGATTGCTCTCCAGAATGGCTGGATTCTTTCACAACTCCACCAGCAATGCATTAGTGTCCCAATTTCCCCACATCCCCTCCAACATTTGTCATTATTTGTTCCTGTCATCTTAGCCAATCTGACAGGTGTGTAGTGGTATCTCAGAGTTGTCTTAATTTGCATTTCTCTGATCAGTAGTGATTTGGAACACTCTTTCATGTGAGTGGATATAGTTTCAATTTCTTCCTCTGAGAATTGTCTGTTCATATCCTTTGACCATTTATCAATTGGAGAATGGTTTGGTTTCTTATAAATTATGGTCAGTTCTCTATATATTTTGGAAATGAGACCTTTGTCAGAACCTTTGTTTTTAAAAATATTTTCCCAATTTGTTACTTCCCTTCTAATCTTGTTTGCATTAGTATTATTTGTACAGAAACTTTTTAGTTTGATGTAATCAAAATCTTCTATTTTGTGATCAATAATGATCTCTAGTTCTCCTCTGGTCATAAATTCCTTCCTCCTCCACAAGTCTGAGAGGTAGATTATCCTCTGTTCCTCTAATCTATTTATTATCTCCCTCTTTATGCCTAAATCATGGACCCATTTTGATCTTATCTTGGTATATGGTGTTAAGTGTGGATCCATATCTAATTTCTGCCATACTAATTTCCAGTTTTCCCAACAGTTTTTTCCGAATAATGAATTTTTATCCCTAATGTTGGAATCTTTGGGTTTGTCAAAGATTAGATTGCTATAGATGTACCCTTTTTTGTCCTTTGTATCTAATCTGTTCCACTGATCTACCGGTCTATTTCGTAGCCAATACCAAATGGTTTTGGTGACTGCTGCTATATAATATAGCTTTAGATCAGGTACACTTAGACCACCTTCCTCTGAGTTTTTTTTCATTAGTTCCCTTGCAATTCTTGACCTTTTATTCTTCCATATGAATTTTGTTGTTATTTTTTCTAGGTCATTAAAATAGTTTCTTGGGAGTCTGATTGGTATAGCACTAAATAAATAGATTAGTTTGGGGGAGTATTGTCATCTTTATTATATTCGCTCGGCCTATCCAAGAGCACTGAATGTCTTTCCAATTATTTAAATCTGATTTTATTTTTGTGGCAAGTGTTTTGTAATTTTTCTCATATAATTCCTGACTTTTCTTTGGTAGATGGATTCCCAAATATTTTTATACTATCAACATTTGTTTGGAATGGAATTTCTCTTTGTATCTCTTGCTGTTGCATTTTGTTAGTGATATATAAAAATGCCGAGGATTTATGTGGATTTATTTTGTATCCTGCCACTTTGCTGAAATTTTGAATTATTTCTAGTAGCTTTTTAGCAGAGTCTTTGGGGTTCTCTAAGTATAACCATCATGTCATCTGCAAAAAGTGATAGTTTAATTTCCTCATTTCCTACTCTAATTCCTTGAATCTCTTTCTCGGCTCTTATTGCCGAGGCTAGCGTTTCTAGTACTATATTGAATAGTAATGGTGATAGTGGGCAACCTTGTTTCACTCCTGATCTTACTGGGAAAGGTTGCAGTTTATTTCTATTGCATATTATGCTTACTGACGGTCTTAAATATATACTCCTGATTATTCTAAGGGAATAATCCGTTTATTCCTATACTCTCAAGAGTTTTTAGTAGGAATGGATGTTGGATTTTGTCAAATGCTTTTTCTGCATCTATTGAGATGATCATATGGTTCTTATTAATTTGATTATTAATATGGTCAATTATATTAATAGTTTTCCTAATATTAAACCAGCCCTGCATTCCTGGAATAAATCCTACTTGATCATAGTGTATTATCTTGGAGATGATTTTCTGAAGTCTTTTTGCTAATATCTTATTTAAGATTTTAGCATCAATATTCATTAAGGAGATTGGTCTATAATTTTCTTTCTCAGTTTTCGATCTACCAGGTTTAGGTATCAGTACCATGTCTGTGTCATAAAAGGAATTTGGTAGGACTCCTTCATCCCCTATTTTTTCAAATAATTTATATAACATTGGGGCTAATTGTTCTTTAAATGTTTGGTAGAATTCACATGTGAATCCATCTGGCCCTGGGGATTTTTTCCTGGGGAGTTGATTAATAGCTTGTTCTATTTCTTTTTCTGAAATGGGACTATTTAAGCAATTTATCTCCTCCTCTGTTAATCTAGGGAGCCTATATTTTTGGAGGAAGTCATCCATTTCACTTAAGTTATCAAATTTATTGGCATAAAGTTGGGCAAAGTAACTCCTTATTATTTCTCTAATTTCCTCTTCATTGGTGGAAAGATCCCCCTTTTCATTTGTAAGACTATCAATTTGATTTTCCTCTTTCTTTTTTTTGATCAAATTTACCAAAGGTTTATCTATTTTATTGGCTTTTTCATAAAACCAACTCTTGGTTTTATTTATTAATTCAATAGTTTTTTTACTTTCAATTTTATTGATTTCTCCTTTTAATTTTTGTATTTCGAGTTTAATTTTTGGTTGGGGGTTTATAATTTGGTCTTTTTCTAGCCTTTTAAGTTGTAAGCCCAATTCGTTAATCTTCTCTTTCTCAATTTTCTTCAAATAAGCCTCTAAAGATATAAAATTTCCCCCTTATTACCGCTTTAGCTGCATCCCAAAGATTTTGATATGATGTCTCATCATTATCATTATCTTGGGTGAAATTGTTAATTGTTTTCTATAATTTGCTCTTTCACCCAGTCATTCTTTAAGATGAGATTATTCAGTTTCCAATTACTTTTTGGTCTATTTACCCCTAACTTTTTACTGAATGTAGCTTTTATTGCATTGTGATCTGAGAAGAAGGCATTTATTATTTCTGCCTTCCTACATTTAATTTTGAGATCTTTATGTCCTAGTATATGGTCAATTTTTGTATAGGATCCATGAACTGCTGAGAAGAAAGTATATTCCTTCCTATTGCCATTCAGTTTTCTCCAAAGGTCTATCATACCTAGTTTTTCTAATGTTTCTATTTACTTTTTTAATTTCTTTCTTGTTTGTTTTGTGGTTTGATTTGTCTAAATCTGAGAGTGCAAGGTTGAGATCTCCCACTATTATAGTTTTACTGTCTATTTCTTCTTGCAGTTCTCTTAACTTTTCCTTTAGAAAGTTAGATGCTATACCACTTGGTGCATATATGTTTAGTATTGATATGGCTTCATTATTTATGCTACCTTTCAGCAGGATATAGTTTCCTTCCTTATCTTTTTTAACGAGATCTACTTCTGCTTTTGCTTGATCTGAGATAAGGATAGCTACCCCTGCTTTTTTGGCTTTACCTGAAGCATAATAGGCTCTGTTCCCAACCTTTTACCTTTACTCTGTATGTATCTCCCTGCTTTAAGTGTGTTTCCTGTAGGCAACATATTGTAGGGTTCTGCTTTTTGATCCAATCTACTATCCGTCTCCGTTTGATGGGATCGTTCATCCCATTTACATTTACAGTTAAAATTACTAATTCTGTATTTCCTGCCATCGTATTATCCCCAGATTATGCTTTTTTCCCTTGACCCCCCTGATCCCCCTCCCCGATATTTAATTTACAGACCCCCCTTGTGACGCGCAACCCTCCCTCTTTTTTTTTTTTTTAGGATCCCTCCCCCCTCCCTCCAAGTCCCTTCACTTATTCCCCCTTTTCCTTTTCCCTTTTCCTCTCCCCCCTTTTAATGAGGTGAGAGAAAATTCTCTGAAAACAAATATGTTAATTATTTACTCTTTGAGCCTCTTCTGATGAGAGTAAGATTCACACAATGATTCTCCCCCTCACTAAGTTCCCTCAGATATGGTGTATTTTCTATGTCTCTTCCTGGGATGTAGTTTCCCTCTTTTTATCACTCCTTCCCCTTTTTCTGAACCGACCTCCTTCCCCTTTACTACACCCCCCTTTTTTTCTTTTATATCAGTAAAATCAAATTATCCTTGAGTATTTTTTATATACCCACAACAGAGTTACAGTTCTCAAGGGTTCTGTGTACCTTTTTCTGTTTCTCTTCAGTCTTGTGGATGTAGATCAAATTTTTTGTTTAAGTCTGGTTTTTTTCTTAGAAACATATAGAATTCCTCTGTTTCATTGAATGACCATCTTCTTCCGTGGAAAAAGATGCTAAACTTAGCTGGTAGTTCATTCTTGGTTGCAGTCCTTGATCTTTTGCCTTACGGAATATCAGGTTCCAGGCCCTTCTATCTTTTAATGTGGAGGCAGCCAGATCTTGGGTGACCCTTATTGTGGCACCTTGGTATTTAAATTGTTTTTTTCTAGCTGCTTGCAGGATTTTCTCCTTTGTGTGGTAATTCTGCAGCTTAGCCACAATATTCCGTGGTGTTCTTTTTTTAGGGTCTATTTCAGAAGGAGTTCGATGAATTCTTTCCACATCTACTTTCCCTTCTGTTTCTATTATCTCTGGACAGTTCTCTTTGATAATTTCCTGTAAAATAGAATCTAGGCTCTTTTTTTGGTCATAGTTTTCTGGAAGTCCAATAATCCGCAGATTATCTCTCCTAGATCTATTTTCCAGGTCTATAGATTTTCCCAGTAAGTATTTGACGTTGTTCTCCAGCTTCTCATTTTTTTTGTTTTGTTTGACTGATTCTTGGTTCTCTGTGAATCATTCATTTCTATTTGTTCCATCCTGACTTTTTAAGGAGTTATTTTCTTCTTTCACAGTTTTTAGTTCTTTTTGTAAATGCCAATTTCGTTTTTAAATGAATTATTTTGCTCTATTGAATTTTTTTCCATTTCCCTAATTTTTTTTTTTTGAGAATTATTTTCTTTTTCCAATTCAGAAATTCTATTTTCTTGAGACTTTTTTATCTTTTCCAATTCAGAAATCCTACTTTCCTGTGTTTTTTTAACCTTTTCTAATTCACTAATTTTGTTTCCCTGCATCTCCTGTGAATTCTTTATTTTTTCCAACTCCAATTTCAGGACGTTGTTATTTTCTATCATAACTTCCCTTTCCTTGCCCCATTTTTCTTCAATCTCCCTCAATTTCTTAAGAGCTTCTTCTAGGAGAGAGTTATGTGATGGGGGGCAGGAATCGTTCCCCTTTAGGTTGTTATCTTCTGAATCTTTGCTGTTAACTTCCTCGGGGTTGGATACCCGCTCTTTCTCTGTATAGAAGGAATCTATAGTTTTTCTAGCTTTTTTGCTCATACTTAAAAAATGTTTTGGGGTCTGTCCCTGGGGTAGGAAATTATTTACTTCTTTACCAGCTTCCTCCCAGACCGGATGGATGCAGCGGCCCCTGCGCCCGCGCTAAGAGAGAGCTCTGGGAGAGAGTTCCCCACCCCCTCCCTGGAAGTGCCTCAGAGGTGATTAGCACTGCTGTGCTTTGAGGGCGTAGAATAGTGAAGACAGCAAGAAGCTCAGCCTATGTGTCCGGGTGGGGAGTGGGTGTCTGCAGCAGGTGACGTGAGAAGCCCCTGCGCTCAAACTGGAAGTGTCTGCCAGAAACCGCGGTCCCTAGTTCAAAGGTTCCGCTTCTCTGGGACTTCCTGGAGCTGAGTTCCACTCCCTCCAGCTAAGCTAGGCCGTGTGTGTTGCCTTGGGCCGTATCCACCCACTTGTCAGTCTCTTAACTATTCTCAGGAGGGAGCTGAGGCCACACCCCCTGGTGCCGAGTCTGCCCCAGGGTGGGGGGGGGGGAAATCTAATCTGAGTTTTAAAATATTTTGGCTTTCTCTTCTGAACTGCTAAATAATTAGCAGAGAAGAGCTAACAGCCTGTGCCAGATTCCTTTACCTCAGTGGCTTCTCTGATCCCAGAGCCCCTCCCAGCGCAATGGGCGCAGTGTGCCCCTACCCCACCGTCTGTGCTGGTCTTTCTTATTCCTCCCCTGAGAACTGACCTTTCCTGTTGAAACTCCAGATTCTCTTCAGCTGGTAAGTCGTGCTTCCAGTCCTTGTGGTATCTATCAGTCCTGAGCTAATTTTGAGACTTAATTTATCTAATTGGTTGTGAGGGAGTGAGGACGTTCACTGAGTAGTGTGTTTCTTCTCCGCCATCTTGGCTCCGCCCCCCGGTAGTGATATGTATTTAAATCTTAATAGGATTGCATAAAGTTAATTTAAGTAATTAATGTAGTAAAATTTGGTCCAATATTTTATGGCTCTCAGGATCCTAAATATATATATTTTTGAAAAAGATATTTTAAAGATGTCTAAATAAATAAAAAGAATTTGAAAAAACATTTCTATCATGTGAAACTTTGCTATAAAATGCTAATTAAGCTTTCAATAGTGCTTATTGCCATTCTTATCTTTTCATGTTATATAATTCTTGACAATGCCCCTTAATAGGATCTATCTAATGCCTTAGAGATTCTGTATATATTTTTAGTTTTTTCAAAATTTCATAATCACCTGTTTATCTTTAAGAAAAAAATGTTCCTTTATGTAATGAAAAGATCATCTCACATCCTTTTCAAACTGTATATTTTCAGGATATCTTTCATACCATTTCAAGTATCAAGTCACAGTCACCAATCTTAACAATTCAAATTCCTCTTTAGAAAAAAAAATACAATTGCAGCAATTGTTTTTTAAAACATTTTAACACATTTATTACTAATCTCATTGATAGACACTGATTACTCTATATTCCAAACATTTGTGAGAATTGGAGTTGGTGAAAGGAGTCTCAGATAAATGAACTTTGGCCCATAGTTTATATTATATGAAATGAATGTCAGAGTACTTAAAACTTATTGAATATATCTCACAGTAAGAAATATAAAGTCATAATATAATACTGGGAGACTTAAAGTTGTCCATTTTAGCTTTTGAAAAATTTCATATACACCCCCTACATATAAAAAGAGGGGGGGATTCTTTTTTTTTTAATTATATATATATATATATATATATATATATATATATATATATATATATATATATATATATTTTATAATATTATCCCTTGTATTCATTTTTCCAAATTACCCCCCCTCCCTCTATTCCGTCCCCCCGATGATAGGCAATCCCATACATTTTACATGTGTTACAATATAGTCTAGGTACAATACATGTGTGTGAATATCATTTTCTTGTTGCACAATAAACATTAGAATCCGAAGGTACATGCAACCTGGGCAGACAGATATTAGTGCTAACAATTTTCATTCCCCTCCCAGTGTTTCTTCTCTGGGTGCAGCTACCCCTGTCCATCATTGATCAACTGGAAGTGAGTTGGATCTTCTTTATGTTGAAGATTTCCACTTCCATCAGAATACATCCCCATACAGTATTGTTGTTGAAGTGTACAGTGATCTTCTGGTTCTGCTCATTTCACTCAGCATCAGTTGATTTAAGTCTCTCCAGGCCTCTCTATATTCCTCCTGCTGGTCATTTCTTACCGAGCAATAATATTCCATAACCTTCATATACCACAATTTACCCAACCATTCTCCAACTGATGGACATCCATTCATCTTCCAGTTTCTAGCTACAACAAAAAGAGCTGCCACAAACATTTTGGCACATATATGTCTCTTTCCGCTCTTTAGTATTTCTTTGGGATATAATCCCAGTAGTAGCGCTGCTGGGTCAAAGGGTATGCACAGTTTGATAACTTTTTGGGCATAATTCCAGATTGCTCTCCAGAATGGCTGGATTCTTTCACAACTCCACCAGCAATGTATTAGTGTCCCAATTTCCCCACATCCCCTCCAACATTTGTCATTATTTGTTCCTGTCATCTTAGCCAATCTGACAGGTGTGTAGTGGTATCTCAGAGTGGTCTTAATTTGCATTTCTCTGATCAGTAGTGATTTGGAACACTCTTTCATGTGAGTGGATATAGTTTCAATTTCTTCCTCTGAGAATTGTCTGTTCATATCCTTTGACCATTTATCAATTGGAGAATGGTTCGGTTTCTTATAAATTATGGTCAGTTCTCTATATATTTTGGAAATGAGACCTTTGTCAGAACCTTTGTTTTTAAAAATATTTTCCCAATTTGTTACTTCCCTTCTAATCTTGTTTGCATTAGTATTATTTGTACAGAAACTTTTTAGTTTGATGTAATCAAAATCTTCTATTTTGTGATCAATAATGATCTCTAGTTCTCCTCTGGTCATAAATTCCTTCCTCCTCCACAAGTCTGAGAGGTAGATTATCCTCTGTTCCTCTAATCTATTTATTATCTCCCTCTTTATGCCTAAGTCATGGACCCATTTTGATCTTATCTTGGTATATGGTGTTAAGTGTGGATCCATATCTAATTTCTGCCATACTAATTTCCAGTTTTCCCAACAGTTTTTTCCGAATAATGAATTTTTATCCCTAATGTTGGAATCTTTGGGTTTGTCAAAGATTAGATTGCTATAGATGTACCCTTTTTTGTCCTTTGTATCTAATCTGTTCCACTGATCTACCGGTCTATTTCGTAGCCAATACCAAATGGTTTTGGTGACTGCTGCTATATAATATAGCTTTAGATCAGGTACACTTAGACCACCTTCCTCTGAGTTTTTTTTCATTAGTTCCCTTGCAATTCTTGACCTTTTATTCTTCCATATGAATTTTGTTGTTATTTTTTCTAGGTCATTAAAATAGTTTCTTGGGAGTCTGATTGGTATAGCACTAAATAAATAGATTAGTTTGGGGAGTATTGTCATCTTTATTATATTCGCTCGGCCTATCCAAGAGCACTGAATGTCTTTCCAATTATTTAAATCTGATTTTATTTTTGTGGCAAGTGTTTTGTAATTTTTTTCATATAATTCCTGACTTTTCTTTGGTAGATGGATTCCCAAATATTTTATACTCTCAACATTTGTTTGGAATGGAATTTCTCTTTGTATCTCTTGCTGTTGCATTTTGTTAGTGATATATAAAAATGCCGAGGATTTATGTGGATTTATTTTGTATCCTGCCACTTTGCTGAAATTTTGAATTATTTCTAGTAGCTTTTTAGCAGAGTCTTTGGGGTTCTCTAAGTATACCATCATGTCATCTGCAAAAAGTGATAGTTTAATTTCAAGAGGGAGGGATTCTAATCAACCATTTGGGAAAAAATTATTTAAATGTTTTCAATAAAAAAGAGGGAGAGGAAAGATCATTAAACTGACATATGCCTAAAAATATAGCAAGGACTAAAAAGCAAAAAATAATTATTTTGAAAATCAAAGAGATCAATCAAAATGAAAATGTTAAATTGACAAAGGAAACCAATAACTAGTTAAAATATTGATTGTATTCAAAAAATTTTCTGGAAAAACTAGAAAATATTTTCAGAAATACAGCTCACATCTCATATGAAAATAAGGTCAAAATGGGTATGAGACTTGGGTATAAATGGTGATACCATAAACAAATTAGGAAAACAAGGGGTAGTTTATCTATCAGATCTTTGGAGAAAAGAGAAATTTGTGACCAAAGAAGAACTAGAGAACATTATCAAATGCAAATGGAAAACATTGATTACATTCAATCTAAAAGTTTTTGCAGAAACAAAAAAACAATGCAAACAAGATTAAAAGGGAAGAACAAATTTGGAAAAAAAAATTCACAGCCAATATTTGTGATAAAGGCCTCATTTCTAAATTATAAGAAGAGTGGTGTCAAATTATAAGAATACAAATCATTCCCCCACTGATAGCCACAGGATATGAATAGATACTTTTCAGATGATGAAATTAAAGTCATCTCTAGTTATATGAAAAAATGCTCCAAATCACTATTGATTAGAGAAATTCAAATTAAAACAACTCTGAAGTACCACCACACACCTCTCAGATTAACTAAAATGATAGGAAAAGATAATAATAAATGTTGGAGGGAATGTGGAAACTGGGATACTAATGCTTTGTTGATGGAGTTGTGAAATGATCCAATTAATTTGAATAGCAATTTGGAACTATGCCCAAAGGGCTATCAAAGTATGCATACACTTTGACCCAGCATTGCCATTTGGTCTCTATCCAAGTAAATAAAGAAGGAGGGAAAAAGACCCATATGTTCAAAAGTGTTTACAGAAGCTCTTTTTGTGGTGGTAAAAAATTGAAAAATGAGTAGATGCCAATCATTTGGGGAATGGCTGAAGAAATTATGATATATGAAAATAATGGAATTCTATTTTCCTGTAAAACTGATGAACAAGATTCTAGGTGTGGAGCCAAGATGACGGAGTAAAATCTGAAAGCTGCTTGAGCTCTCCTAGTTTCCCTCAAAATGAAACCAAGCATCTGAACAAAGTCTGATGAAATGAAATCACTCTTCAACTCAAGGTAAACTGGAAAAAAAAAAAAGTTCAAGAAAGGGCAGTCTTATTGAGGCAAAAAAGGTGTTAACCCAGCTCAAAAAATTGTAGGAAAGCAGATAAGAGGGTCTTAATCACAGCAAATCAGCAATTCAGACCCTCAATACTGGCTCAGCAGAGGAGCAAATCAGTGGAGCAGCTTCCAGTTTCGTCTCAGAAGGCAAAGTCTGGGAAATGAGGATGTTAAAAATAATTGGCCTACCTGAAGACCATTACCAAAAAAAAAAAAAAAAAAAAAAAAAAAAAAGAGCCAACAGTCTGGACAGAAATCTACAGGAGATAATTAAGGAAAATTACTTAAATATTCTAGAAACAGAGGGAGAAATATTCATTGAAAGAATCTATCTATTTTCTCTGGAAAGAGATCCCACAAGGAAACCCCAAGGAACTTTACAAAACTCCAAAAATACAATCTCAAGTAAAAAGTACTGCAAGCTCCTAAACAAAAACAATTCGCATACCAAGAAGCAATAATTACTTCATTGCAACTCCAAGTCCTTTCCTCCAAGATGATGCTGAGTCTGGTTGGATGGTTAATTCTTGATTTTTATCCAAGGTCTTTGCCTTCCAAAATGTGGTATTCTAGGCCCTCTGATCCTTTATTATACTAGCTCCCAGATCCTGGATAATCCTTATCATTGCTTATTGGTATTTAAATATTGGTATTTAAATTGTTAAAGTGTAAAAATACAATTTAAAAAATTAAAATTGTATTCAATAAAGGAGCAGAAAATGATAGACTAAAATGGAAATTAAATTACTTAATTCTAAACAATGAGTGTGTCAAGCAACAAATCACAGAAACAATTTACAATTTCATTCAAGAGAATGATAATAATGAGACACCATACCAAAACCTATGGAATGCAGACAAATCAGTTCTTAGGCAAACTTTTATATCTCTAAATAACAATATGAATAAAATAGTGAAAGAAGAGATCATGAATTAGATGTGCAACTAAGTGAGCCAGAAAAAGAACAGATTAACACCACCCCACATTAAATACTAAAGTAGAGATTCTGAAAATCAAAGGAGAGATTAACAAAGTAGAAGCTAAAAAAACTATTGAACTAAAAAATAAAACTAATTTGGTTTTATGAACAGACAAAATAGATAAGCCTTTGGTTAATTTGATCAGAAAAAGGAAAACAAAGAAATCAAATCACCAGCATCAAAAAGGAAAAGGGTAAATTTACCACCAATGAAAAATAAATTAAAGCAATAATTATGAGCTATTTTGCCCAGTTCTATAGCAGCAAGTCTGACAATCTGACTGAAAAGGATGACAAAAATTTAAATTGAACAAATTAACAGAAGAGAAAATAAATTTCTAAAATAGTTCAATTTTAGAAAAAGACATTGAAAAAGCAATGAATTCCCTATGAAAAAAATTCTCTATGGCCAGATTGCTTCATCCAACATTCAAATAAAAATTAATTCCAATACTATGTAAACTATTTGGAAAAACAGTTAAAAAATGAGTCTCGCCAAATTCCTTCTATGACAAAAATATGGCACTGACACATAAAACAGAAAGAGCCAAAAGAGAGAAAGAGAAAAAGCTTACAGACCCATCTCCCTAGTGAATATTGATGCAAATCTTTTTTATTTTTTATTATTTTATTTTTTGAAAGGTAAAATAACTTCTTTCAATTCAGAAATACATAATTATTTTTTTAAACGAGAGAATTTAGGTTACAACTTATTTCAGAAGGGAAAAACCATAGGCATAATTAATAAAATCCAGGTTTGTTATTTTATTTAGGTTTGTTGTTATAAAGTTGAGTGTAAATTAGATTTACAGACATAACAATGGCAGCATAGTAATAACAGGCAATTAAAAACACATTGAAAATATAACAATGGTAATGATAAACCACTTTAGTGTATTACAAAGTGTTTAGATTTGATGCAAACATTTTAAATAAAATATTAGCAAAGAGATTACAGCAATTTATCAGCACTATGACCAAGTGAGATTTATACTAGGATTGCAGACCTGGTTCCATATCAGAAAAGCTATTATCACCATTAACCATATCCATAACGAAACCAATAGAAACCATATGATAATCTCAATTGATGCAGAAAAAGCTTTGGACAAAATACAGTACCAATTCCTATTAAAAATACCAAGTAGCATAGGGATGAAGGGAACTTTCCTTAAAATAATAATCAGTATCTATCTAAAACTACAACATACATTCTTCTTAATGGAGTGAAGCAGAACACATTCTCAATAAAATCAGAGGTTAAATAAGGATGCCAATTAGCACCACTATTATTCAACATTGTATTAGAAATTTTGGCTTTATCAATAAGAAAAGAAAAAGAAATTAAAGGAATGAGAACAGGAGGAAATAAAACTGTCATTCTTTGCACATGATATGACAATATACTTTGAGAGTCCTAGAAAATTATCCAAAAAAACTACTGGAAACAATTACAGCTTTAGTGAATTTGCAATATATAAAATAAACCCACAGAAATCATGAACATTTCTATACATTAATGGTAAAGCTCATCAGCAAGAGATAGAAAAATTCCACTTAAAAATAGAATACTTGGGGTTCTAACTGCTAAAGAGAAACTCAAGAACTTTATGAACATAATTACAAAACACACAAATAAAGTAAAATCTAAACTATTAGAATAATATCAGTTGTTGATGACTAGGCTGAGCTTACATAATAAAAATTACCATTCTGTTTAAATTGGTCTACTTGTTTAGTGCCATACAAATCAACTTGCTGATACTTATTTTATTGAGCTGGAAAAAATAATAACAACGTTCATCTGGAAGCACAAAAGGTCAAGAATATGGGGGGAATTAATAAAAAAATATAAAGCATGGTGGCTTAGCAGTACCAAACCTAAAACTATATTATAAAGTAGCAGTCATCAAAACCATTTTATTTTGGCTAAGAAATAGAGTGGTGGATCAGTGAAATAGATTATATACACACTATACAATAATTAAGACCTATTAATACACACTATGAATCAATATCCCTAAAAATATCAGCAAAATTACTAAAAAATTAAAACTATCAACATACAATAACATATATTGAATAATTATGCACTTTGACATTTGTATTGCTAATGAAATCAGGATTTAGATCAGTAATGATATGCTCACTAGACGTATGAGAAAACTATAAAGAAAATAGACTAACATAAAAATTTATTTGTAATTTAAGTAAAGGATTACATTAATAAATTATGACAAAACTTTAGACAGACTCAGTAACTACATCTGTTAAAAAAAATTGAGAAATTTGTAGAACTAAGATCCAATATTATATGTGATGAAAAAATGATGGTTCTTTCTAGTAAGTCCATGGTCAAAGTAAAAGTGTTTTTTATCACCACAACTATTTAAAAAGGGTTAGCTATAGCATTAATACCATGTTTACACACACACACACACATACACACACACACTCCAAGGAAATAAGTACTGGACACAAGTGTGTGTGTATGTGTGTGTGTGTGTGTGTGTGTGTGTGTGTGTGTGTGTGTGTGTGTATTCTCCCTCCAACCCCAATGGTATGACAGTCTACACAAAGAATCCTAAATATTAGGACTCACTAAAAATATTTAATAGGAGCAACAGTGAAAGATATAATATTAATCCATATCAATAATCAGTATTTCCATATTTTTCCAGTAAGTACCAGTAAAAAAGATAGATATTCTATTTAAAAGAAACACAGAATAAATAAAATACATGTGTGTTTGTTCAACAAAACACAAATATGAACTATGTAAATAAAATTATAAGATATTTAAATATGTAAATAATGAAGAGACATCATCATTGATAAACTATAAACTAGCATAACAAAATGGCATTTTTATCTGAATTATTTTTCTCATCAAAATTGAAATACCCCCAGACTCTTAATACTTCCTTGCTGTGTGACCCTGGCAAGTCACTTAATTCCAAATGCCTCAAAAAAAAATGAAATACCAAATAATTGCTTTACAGTCAAGTAAAATTTGAAGACTAAATAAAAATGATGAAAAAAAATAATTGGTGGAACTAAATGCCAAACATGTGAAAGAAAATAATAAAACCAATTAGGTAAGAAGGGGGACTAGAAATAATATACTTTTAACTGAGAAACATTAGTTGGCAACAATGAATCAAAAATAAAATGGCAATTGTTGCAAGAATTGAAAGGAAACAAAAAGGATAGTAGTAGATGTTTTGTGGAAATATGAACTGATCTAGAAATTTTGTAGAAATTTCATCCTTTGCTACTAAATATCATTAAACCATGTATATCCTTTGATCCAATAATAACATATCAGCTCTCTACTGTAGAAAACAAAAGGAGAAAAAAAGATCTATGTGTGTCTGTAATATGTGTGTATGTGTGTGTGTTCATGTGCATGCATAATAGTACTTTTCGATTTATAAGGAATTGGAAACAAAGGCAATGGCCATCAATAAAAAGAATGGAAAACAACAACAACAATGCTACCTAAATGTTAATGAATTATAGCCAATTAGAAAAGGGAGAATTTCAGACAAACCTGGAATGACTTATATGAACTTTTGCAAAATCATGAGGAAAGAATACTGCACAACTAGGAAAACAATTTCTAAAAAAAGAAATAACATTATAAATAACTTCAAAAGATATAAGTACACCAATGAATGCATTTCTATGACCATCCAGGTTTCCAGAAAGTTGATAATGAAGATTGATATGTATCTCTTCACACAGAAGTTATGAAATCAAAATATGGAATTAAACCTAGATTCTGACATTGCCAAAGGGGGAACATTTTGCAAAGATTATCTATCTATCTATCTATCTATCTATCTATCTATCTATCTATCTATCTATTTATTTATTTATTTTTTTATTTATTGTTTACTATTTTTCTTATAACTTTAGTATGAAATTGGAAGAGGAGGGAGGCTGGACATAAATTTGCATCCTTCTCCCCTCAAAAAAATAGAACAAAGAAAAAAAAAAGTTTAAAAAT